>NC_079911.1:4900974-5242939 GCF_024868665.1 Triplophysa rosa | reverse complement strand
GACGTGCTGCGGAGATAACTTAATTCACATCGACAATAAATGCAGATCACTTTAGTCTTGTCGACAGAACCATCAGACATCGTTTTATATATGAATTTTACGTTCAGAAGACCTATTTATTTCTCCATTTCTGTTTGCTGCTGCATCGTTTACTTTCTCAAACTACGGGCAAGGCCAAGGCTCAAACAGAAAATGCGCGCTGCGTTAATCGCACGTTAATAAAATTAGTGCCGTTAAAAGGAATTTGCGTTAACGTGCTATTAACGCGTTAATTTTGACAGCCCTAATTGCAATATATCGCAAATGTGTTTCGTATCGAAATACATAGCAATATATTGTATCGTGAGTCGTGACCCAGTATCCGCTTTGCCGTTTGGACAGTCTTTTCAGCAAGTCCATTACTTTGGGCATAGTACGGGCTCGTTGTTGTATGTTCAAAAACCCACTGTTTCGCGCAAACATTGCCTTGAGTTTTCAGATCACCGCAGCTGTTGAGTGCAGTCTCTCTAGCCCTAAAAAGCGACTGTAATAGTCAACGGCTATGATATAGTTTTCGCCTTGCCACGTGAAAAGATCAGTAGCAAGCGCTTGCCACGGCCGCTTTGGAATCGGGTGCACAATCATAGGCTCTTGTTGATTGAAGTTACTGTACTTCAGGCAAATGGGGCAGTTTTTCACAGTTTCCTCGATTTGCTTGCTCATACCCAGCCAGAAAAGGACATCCCTTGCCCGCTGCTTTCTTTTCTCAACGCCCATGTGCCCTGTATGTATCTTTTGAAGCATGCTTGGTCTCAGACTTTGTGGGACGATTGTTTTTTCCCCTTTTAACAGGATGCCATCGGCCAAAAGAAAGCTTGTCTCTGTGGTTCCAATATTCCAGTACTAACTGTGGCCATCCTGTGCGGATCATGCGCCTTAAGATCGTGATCTGGGGGTGTTGCTTTGTCGCCTCACGGAGTTCTGCGAGTTTGTTATCCGTCACGGGTAAGTTGCTGATTACTGTGTGCACCTATGCCTCCATTCCTTCGTTTAGCGACGCGTCATGGTACTCTACAGACTTTCTGGATAATGTATCAGCAACGGGTGTTTCTTTGCCTGGTCTGTGTATCAATGTGAAATCATATTTCTGCAGCTGTAGGCACATGCGCTGCAGGCGTGGCGGCAGCGAGCGGCTTCTTCAAAATAGATTCCAATGGTATGTGGTCCGATTCAACAACAAACTTTCTTCCATATGTATTGGTGGAATCGTTTACATCCAAATAGAACGGCATACAGTTCCTTTTCTATTTGCGTGTAATTCTGCTCTGTCTCTGTGAGCGATTTTTATGCGTATGCAGTGGGCTTTTCGTTTAGCAAAAGAACCGCGCCCAAGCCGTTTTCAGAAGCATCAACCTGCAGCCGTAGTGCTTCATTGGGGTCGTATGCTAGTACCGGTCCTGGCTCTGAAACCTTGCTTCAGCATCTGTCGTAACGGTGCATTTACTTCTGCCAGTCTTGGGGCGAATCGGGACAGGTAATTGATTGTGCCCAGAACAGTTTACAGTTCTGATTTGTTTTGTGGTGGTTCTGTATACACACACACTAGAAAAGGGAACATATAATAAATGAGCACGAACACATGTTGCGTTTCCCTCAATCAGTGTATTGTGAGTAATAGAAAAGGAAAAATAACAAGTTTACAAGTTAACAACCATACACAACATGACAATGACGAAATACATAACCTACACATTATACAATAACATTACATGACCTCTACATGAATGAATCTTCCTTTGCCTTTAACCGAACAGATTACAAGCATTAACTAGTAAAGGCAAAAGACTATAATCCAAACATGTACACCGAATCAATAACGAGACACTATTACTGTCTTACATATTTTTAGAAAAGCGGTAATTCGCGCCAACCATTACACAGGAAGTCTCAATATATTCAAGAGCGATATAAACACAAAAGTGAGAATGAATGTTAGAGACAAAACCATCGACAGTGTCATCACAATGAGCAGACTTACAGCATAAACATCATTGAAATAGTTGCTTCATCAACCATCAAGCTTAATTACTGTGCATAAATCACGCTAATATTAGCAGCATAGCATCGGAGTTACTCACGTGCTCAGAGTGTCGCTCAATCTCACTCTTTTTTACCACTCAAGTACATTATAACAACAATACAAGTTTTCAAACAATTATTTAAACAAACAATTATTATTATTATTTTAAACAAATATTCTTATAAGTATCAGATTTTAAAGGGCTTACCTAGAAAAGGGAACATATAATAAATGAGCACGAACACATGTTGCGTTTCCCTGAATCAGTGTATTGTGAGTAATAGAAAAGGAAACGGGTGCTCACCACTAGTTGCTAATATGCGCCCTCTACTGGAACATCATAATAATGCATTCAATGAACAATGAATAACAAATCTCAGCGCTGTCTGTGTCAATGAAATTAAAGAACAGTGAAATTAATAAACAATAAAATTACACTTTTACCCTGTTACAGTTCCATTTGTTTTATGGCCTTTACTTTTCCAGCATCTGGTTTAAAACCGTCATGTGTCAATCTGTGTCCAAAGTAACTGACTTCATGTACGCAAATCATGCTTTTTTCAGGATTTAAACAGACACCTCTTTCTCTCGTTCTTTCCAGCATCGCACACAGGTTTTTGTGGTGTTCCTGTTTCGTGCGACCGTATACCAGGATGTCGTCTACAATCACCTCCACTCCGGAAAGCCCCTCGTACATCTCGCTGATTTTCTTATGGAACTCGTCCTGTGCGGAGATGATTCCGAACGGCAGACGGAGAAATCGGTACTTTCCTACCACTGTGTTGAACGTGGTGAGTATAGATTACTCCTCCGTCTACTTATGCCTCGTTTCCACTGAATGGTACAGTTCAGTACAGTTCACTATAGAACGCAATTTTTTCCATTTTCACTGTGAATGGTACCAAAATAGCGAAGGGTACCTAGCACAGTAGTACCAATAGTACTGGAACCTAATGGGTGGAGCTATTCTTACTGCAGACCACTGATTGGTTTACAGAGAATCGTCACTTGCGCGTGCTACAAGGGAAACGACAACACAGGAAGCGCCATTTTTGAAAACACAGCCGAGACAAGAATACAAGAACAAGGACCTGAAGCAAGAACAGGATCTGCTGTATGTCCTCCATTGTTGTTGTTTACGTATTGCTTCGTCGTGCGAGAATGATGTCGATCGCTACTTTCCGGTGTACACCGCGCATATCAAGTGACGTCGATTGCAACTTTCTGGCATACACCACGCCTACCAAGTAAGGGTACTGTTGGCAGTGGAAACGCAAGCCTGATACGGGTTTCCTGTACCGAATCGTACTGTACTGAACTGCTCTGAACCGTACCGCTCAGTGGAAACGAGGGCCCAGTATCCAGATCTGGCATCTAGTACACTAAAGTACTTTGCTCCTGAGAGTCTGGCGATCCCGTCATCCAGGGTTGGAAGTGGGTAGTGTGGCCTTTTGATTGCCTTGTTCAGGTCGTGCGGGTCAAGGCATATGCGGAGATCGCCTGTACGGGGTAAATTTGTCATTTACAGCTTGTACGTTTTTTTGTTTCCATGCCCATTGTGTTTTGCAAGTCTTGCGAAATCCTGGGCATTTCTCCTTTTCTTTATGCACCTGCGCGCATCGACCACATGCTGTGAATGTCATGCCATCCCATTCAGATTTGAAGGTAGTTTTTCTACGGTTTTGTTTACTGCCACACTTAAACACGGAGTGTGCAACCTGTGGCGTGAGCGTTGCGCTGTGCGGTCCGACCATGGATTTTAATTGACCCTGTGCTTTTTCGTGACATGATCGTGCTATGTCTATTGCTTTCTCAGGGTTTAAGCCTGGCCCATAGTTTAGCGGTTTCTTCTTCACCTTTGAGAAGTTTATGGCGAAGACTATCTTGTCTCTTACCATCTCGTCTGTGTTGGCATATCCGCAATCTTTGAGCAGTAATTGCAGTTCTGTGACGAAATTATCAAAGCTCTCTCCATCCGCTTGCACCTTCTCGTGGAATTTGTACCGTGCAATTATGTGATTTTTCTTTGGCATTACGTATGCTTCGAATTTGTCATTATATGTGTTTAGAGCTTTTGCATTTTCGGCAGTTAGCGTTCAGGTGTTGTAAATGTCCCTGCCTTTTTCTCCTAACCATAACAGGAGATAGCCGCAGTGTTTCTCTTCCGATTTATCGTGGAGTGGGCCTTTAAACATCAGCTCTGCATGCTGTCGGAATCTTCTCCATGCGTCTGTTAGGTCGAGGGAGTCCCAGTCCATCCTGGGCATCGGAACGCCACCGGAGTCCATCTTCTCCTTCTGTGAGTTCTTTTATTTCTCTGACACCATGTTCAGTTTGTGTTTTCTTATATTTTAATAATTTTGTAGTAATACACATGACATAGATATACCATTCGTGCCATGCATCAGCTCGACATTTTTTATTACTACTTCCGGTCACCCCTTAGATTTATGGGTAATGTAGTGAACAGGTACGAATGCCGTAAAACATTACACAGGTGAGCCAGTTACTTTGCAACAAATAAACGAAAATATTTATATATATATACCTGTGTGTGTATATATATATATAAATATATATATATATAAATATAAATGGGTTGTTGACGTGACATGGCATTTTCACTGTCACGCAAGATAAAATGAATATGATTAGTTTTGTCATCATTTAAAATGCAGTAAATGGTTAAGCATATCTTTATCTTACATGGACCTGTTGTTATAAAACTGCTTTGTTATTAGATTTTTTTAAATGGTCTCAAGCATGGTTAATAAATTACAACTTTTATAAATTAAAAAGAAAAGCATAAAATGTTAATAAATAAAGTTAATAAAAAAAGTAATAAAAAAGTGTCTATTGTAGTAAATGGCAATCGTTTTTTTCATCCATATATTTCTAAAAGTGTAGGAACTTGATACATTTTGTCACTAAAAACCATGTCCTCTTGTGTGACACTAGATCCTGATTTTAAATCGGGCAAATCCATAAACAACATTAATTTGCTAAAAAAGATCCCATTCAAGATCATGTTACTGAATCCCCTGTGAGGCACATGACATGTGTACACGATACATTTTTGTTTCAAATATTACACTTTTTTGGAACCACTATAAAAGCATATAAGCAAAAGCATTGTTTAACTCGTTTCTGTAACACTTCCGTTGGTCCCTAGTCCTGTTTTCCCCGTTTTTGCACTAGGACGTTACTTTTGCCACGCTCCCTCATCTGTCCCTCATTGACATTTGCACCGGTTCATCATCATTGACTGTCACCTGCACCACATCATCCTCGTTATCCAGACACTATGGCTGTGTCCCAATTCGGGGGCTGCGTTCTTTGAAGGCTGCATTTTAAGACCGATTGCGTCACAGCAGCACGACTGAAGGCTGGTAAGGCTGTGCCGATTCAAAGTTTGCTTCAAATGCAGCCACAAAATGCGACCTTATTTCCGTGTGTTTTTAAGGATAGAACGAATGTATCCTTTACAGCCTCGGCTATCCCGAAATTCATTGCGATTCATTTTTGATAATCATTTAAAACTTTAGTTAAATAAAAGTATGTAATTTACGAAAACGGTCAATTTCAGTATTTTAATATTATATATGATGTTGTTCATTAACATTATTGGTGCATTATTGTGTTTTAAATTTGTAAGATTGGTTAATTTAATATACTGTTAGGCTGTTTTAATCTACATGAAAGTGTCATATTCTCTAAAATAAAATATCATTTAAGACTGATTAAACTCTGAATACACCAGACCAAATTACATATTTATATATTATACTGTAAGAAAAAGTACACTGTAAAAATTAAAGGTACTTTGAGGAACCATTTGGGGTTCTTTACATTGCCACGCCGGCGGAACCCTCAGGGGAAACTCAAGGCACGGCTTAATGAAGGGCGGTTCTCTGAGGAACCCTCAAGGCTTCTTGGGGATCCCTTTTATTAAAATGGTCTGGAACCATCTTGGGTGCTTCAAGGCACCATTTCAGTTTATATTTGCTATTCACAATATTTTAATAAGCAGAAATACTAAATCAAATACAACAGTTTATTGATAAACAACAACAATTTACATTGAATAAATATTTACAGAATGGTCAATATTGAACATTACTATCCTAAATTCATGAAATCACATGTATAATTAATATTGTGTTAGTGATATTGTTATAAATGAAAAGTCTTTATCTTAACAAAACTAACCAAATAATTTGCCTTAATTTTAAATATACTGTACATACAGAAATATTTCAAGTACTTTGTACAAATGTACAATTGTAAAAAAGTCCAGCAAAAAAGTAATGTCTCATAGCAAGGCCTACACCCATGGTAAAGTTGTAATTTGCCAAAAAGCAAATCCATGCGAGCTAGAGAAAACAATGCTGTTCTCTCCAAATGGGTTTCCTGCTATTACCAGGTGGTGTGAGGATCCATGTAGTCAAAGTCAAAATTATTTCTATAGTACATTTCACAATTTTGCATTGCTAAAGTAGATATGTATTTATGGCAAAAAGAGAACAGGAGCTGCGCCTGTTGGCCTTAGGTGTCCCAGGAAGTGCAAGGATGAGCATCAGGGTGGGCTGGAGCTGGGTCTGTTGGCCTTGGGTGTCCCTGGGAATAAGACATGGATACCAAAAAGAGGGATTTAGATAACGTCTCATAAAACATTACATTTAATCATTTAGCACATCACAAATTGGTTTACAAATGTAACAATAAACAAAATATTACAATGCCTGGAAGTCACTGTTTTGGTCTATGGTTAAGGAGTACAATAGGCTATTTATAGCAACAACTGTAATAATCCACTTTATTCAGATTTTCCATTGTCAATGAGTATTTTTACATGTGCAAATATAACAAATAACATAATAATGAAAATATCACAATAAATATAATACTTACATTTTTTTGCTGCTCAACTGGAAAATACTGAAAATTCTGAGAAAAAGGGAGAAAAACAACAGAATATGGTAAAATATTTAATTACAGACAATTTATTTAACATGGGTGGGGAAACCATTCAACACAAACATCAATAAATTAAAAAAGACATTCACTAAAAGTGAACATAATAGCTAAAAGTGGCTAAAAGTCATTGTTTGTCATTTAACACTAACCATTTAACGTTAGCCCCACAAGCTTCATCTTAACTTATATTCGTTAGCATCTCGGCTAAAACATGCGCTGCCTACACTGTGTAAATAAATGGTTTAAACAGCCAAAAGCGGCCATACAATTAGACGTGTCAGAGTATACATTTATATAAATAGTATATAGTTAGTATATTTAAGTTATTTATATATTTTGACTTTACTTACATCCAATGGGACAGGCGAGAGGTTGTTGCGATCCGTTATTTTGAATTCCCGCCTGTCGCGCGAGCGGAACAACACCGGTGAACACTCGTGCCACTGATGTTTGATCGCAGACTGATCGCATGCGTTTTGTCATAAGGTGATCGGTCTGCGCAGAGCTGGAAAAAGTTAAACACACATACTAACGAAAGCGGCACATGCCTTGACTCTGAGACATTGGGCCAACAGCGCCACAGTACTGTGGAGGGCGAGACTGCACAATAAACACACAGAGCAGTATAAAAAAATGTTTATTCATAATATATTAATATAATTAATTATATAATACAAATAGTAAGAAATATAAAATAATCCAAAAGCTTGCTGAAATTTTTCTAAATAACATTTAGCCTTTTCTAATCATGTGCATGATTTTAAAATGTGTGTTCACTTAGCAGGGGCCAAAAACCAAACTTTGGACTATTCTTATTCTCATAAAACATCAAAATGATCAGACACTAAAAATCCCTATTTCATGCAGATTTTTTTGGGGTTCCTCTAGATACTGTCTTGTACAAGAGAGATTCTCCAGGAACCACTTACAAGTTTACAGATCTTACAAGAACCATTTTTTAGAATTTGAGTTCCTTCAATAACCCGCAAAGCACTTTGAGGTCCCAGTGTAGTGAAAAGGTGACTCCAGAACTTCACAACTGAATGTGGGGTTATTCAAGAATCTTCTAGGTTCCTAGAAGAACCACAAAGACTATAGATGGTTCCACCATAACCCTTTTATTGAGAAAAAGAGCTTTGGAGCACCTAAAATACAGTTTAAGGTTCTTTGAGTACACAACAGGATATTTGAGGCACTTTTTCTTTTTACTGTGTAGGCTATGTATTTTGTTTTATTATAACGAAAGGGCTCGTTACGTTATTATGTTGATTTTAGTTTGTAATAATGATACTTTTCCACATGTTCACAACACAAAGTAAAGATAACTTCAAATAAAACTTAACACGTGAATTTGCCTGTCGTTCATTCTTGCTGTGAACGGATTTGAAATGATACAGCGGTGTCTTAAAACAAATACGTTCCCTGAACTTCTCCGCGATTAGTTTCGTTTTAAAGAGCTGGTTTCATGAATCTCATAAAATTGCCGGCATTGCAGTGTGTAACGTAGCTTTCCTTCAATTTTAACAATCTGCGAAGTTGTTAATCCAAAAAAGTTTATGATAAATTAAGATATTGGCTTCCAAAGTAAGGAGTCAACTCCGAACCGCCCAAACAAATCGGCTTTCAAATCTTTTGAGTGTAACATCGATACGTCACAATGTAACGCATCAGCACAATCCCCACCTTCCCGCGAAACAGGAACACTCTGACCTGCCCACTAGCACTTCAGGTAGTATTGCGTATACAACATGTCGAGGAGATGCTGTGTTTTGTGCTGTGAACGCAAATGTACTTTGTTTTCGCTGTCAAAGGATGACGATGTGAAGGATCAGTGACTAAATGTTTTTTTTTCCACGATACCACTGCAGTACAATTCCAACCTTGTGTTATGTGCTCGTCATTTTACCGACGACTGCTTCTCAAATTTTGCAGAGTTCAACGCGGGATTTGCCAGCCGCTTGACCCTTAAAGATAAGTCAATACCAACTTTTTTAGGACCAACAAGCGTCTCAGAACCACAACCTCTAAGCAGAGGTGGGTAGTAACGCGCTACATTTACTTCGTTACATTTACTTGAGTAACATTTTGGAAAATATGTACTTTTTAAGTAAAATTAAAAGTGTGTACTTTTACTCTTACTTGAGTAAATTTCTAATAGAAAATCTGTACTTTTACTTCGTTACATAACTTACATTGCGTGACGTTCCTTCGTTCCTTCATTTTAAAATATGCTTTTTAAAACGCGTTCTTTATTTCAAGGTGTCGTCTCTTTTTACGGGCATTCCTGAGTGATCGATTCTTTTGAGTCGATTCTTTTGAAAGCATTAATTGAACAATGGTCAAAACCATTTGAATAGGCTAATGAATCAGTTCAAATGATTTGTTCAGTTCGCAGCACGATCTGAATCATCTGAAGCAGGATTACTCACTCCTCGTAGCGCGAAACTTTAGAACATGCAGAACACAAAGAGCATTGGATGAAGTGGATATTAATCTATATCTATACAATCAAAACTGCAAAACTGATAAATGCCCGCCATATGCGCGCACCCGCGCGACCTGTTCGTCAGACACCGCAACATGCGCGTTACTATGGCGTTATTATAATGACAAATGTCGCGAGCGCATTATTACAAGGCGAGAGCGCATTCTTGTCATACGAGCGCGCGAATCTCTCCGCTCGCACGCCGATTTCCTTTGCTCGTGCACAAAACTGGACGCGCGCTTTCAACTATACGCTGCTCTCTTATGAATTGTCTCTCCTCTCGCTCAGTGAGCGTGTGCGCACTCAAAATGCGTTCCGTGCGTCCACGAATCCTTCGGTACTCTTGCTCTCGAGAGGTCCTCCTGTGTGTTCCAGGCATTATAGGCTGTCAAAAGTAGTCAACCAATCAGGGATAGGCTTCCACGGCGGGCCAATGAAAATGCGACCTCTTAACTACAGTAGGCCTAATTGTTAAAAATGCTTGATGAAGAGTTGTTTTTCGTGTTCTTTTCTACAAAAGTGTCATGTTAATGTGTAATTCTTGTAAAATAGTATATTGTAAATTGCTGAGTTTCATTCTTATAAAATCTTTTAATATATAAATCTTTTAATGAGTGGATTCTTGCGTGTGGGTAGGTGGGTGGATGGGGGGCACCAAGAGGTCTTAATACGCCTCTGGATCCACCACGTTCTCAGGTAACAATTTTAATATATTTGATGCAACATTATTCATCAAATGTATATTATAAATGAACGGTAAGGGAGCGTTTGGTATATTGCATAGAAGTTCAGTTGTGTGCCCTGAACTTCTGGAACACTGAATGCAGAACACTTACAGTGTGTGTCTGCAAACGCATTAAATGCATAACCAAATAGGTATAGAATATTATATGATATTTCCAAATGCTCCAGTGCTATTATTGTTTTGATATGTACCGTTACTTGTAGTAAATATTATTTTAGAATAAAGCTAACTTAAGACACCAATCTAAATTGTTCGGTAATCAATTTAGTACTATTTTGACAATATTATGTTTAGTGTAGGACATGCATGAGGACCACATGAACTTGAGGGTGTTGGCCTGTTTTGTCTGAATAACATGGTAGTTAAACTGATGTTTATATGTAGCCTACAAAGCATCCTAATGCCCCGTTCATTTCTAATACACATTTGACTAATAATGTTGCATCAAATATATTAATATTGTTACCTGAGAACGTGGTGGATCCATCTCGCTTCGTTGAAAACGTCGAGTCACTTTCAACCAATAAGATGCCATGTAAAAGGTCGCGTTTTCATTGGCCCGCCGTGGAAGCCTATCCCTGATTGGTTGACTACTTTTGACAGCCTATAATGCCTGGAACACACAGGAGGACCTCTCGAGAGCAAGAGTACCAAAAGATTCGTGGACGCACGGAACGCATTTTGAGTGCGCACACGCTCACTGAGCGAGAGGAGAGAAAATTCATAAGAGAGCAGCGTATAGTTGAAAGCGCGCGTCCAGTTTTGTGCACGAGCAAAGGAAATCGGCGTGCGAGCGGGAGATTCGCGCGCTCGTATGACAAGAATGCGCTCTCGCCTTGTAATAATGCGCTCGCGACATTTGTCATTATAATAACGCCATACGTTACCTGTCAGACACAGAGACGTGGGCTTGCAGAAATATACATTTGAAGAACAGAAGGAAGAAAACTTGTTGATGGGCGTGTGGTTCACTGTTTACTGTTTGTTTACAAGTAAGAGCGTTTCACAACACACACGTGACACAACACGAGAAAACATGAGCTTTGTTCAAAAGTGTGTATTTCATTTAAGAGAGCACTGCAGATGTTCTAGAATCTAGATCATTTTAGGAAATGCTCTGAGTTTAGTTCATGCTTTAGTTTGACATGGTCTATTATTCTAAATAAGTTGTGTAAACTACATTGACATCAGGACTAGATGAAATTTACAGAAATGCTTGTCTCTTCTGTGTTTGTCTATTCTTTAGTCTCTGTAGTATATTGCAAAGATATCTGCTTATGATAATTAAAAATATTGATTAAAATGTAATATTAAAATATTGGCGTTAATATTAATTTTATGTAGTAGGCCTATATAATCAGATACAAAGTAACTAAGTAACTAGCTACTTGAGTAGTTTTTTCATTGCATACTTTTTTACTTTTACTCAAGTAAAATTTAAAATAGTGACTTTTACGTTTACTTGAGTAACAATTTCTCAAGTTACTTGTACTTTTACTTGAGTAAAGATTTTGGCTACTCTACCCACCTCTGCCTGTAAGTATGATAAATACGTTATGTGCACATGTTAAATTGAGGGCTTACAATATAAAGTAATTGTGCTAATCCATGTTGTATATCTACAGCTGTAGGTTTCAGGTAAACAACGTATAACAGTGTTACAGTTTTAATAATCCAACTCTTATTTAATACTGTGGCGGTTATTGTAGACTGTTGTCGTTCTACATGTCGTAGTATTGTACAAACTGTATCCCTTTATCGTTTAGTCACGGTAGCACTTTGCTAACGTGTCTCACATTATGGTTTTGTCAAGTGTGCCAAGTTTAGCTGTGGTCACGATCCCCTTCAAACAAAACGGTTTGCTTGTCATTATTTTAAAAACGGACTGCAGCACTATATCATTTTATTATGTAAAGGTGTGTGCATTATCTTTGGAAGCTCTCACTAACTTTCTCAGTTACTCCTCTCTGTATAATCAAAGTAATGATAAACTTTTGGATAGAGCTGTTGTTGTTCTCCCACAGCTATGACGAAAAAAGATCAAAAGAAAACAATAGTCTGAATGGTTTATGAAGATAGATAGAGTACTTGTGATATGGTAATACTGATGCCATTTTTATACACTTACAGCGTCTTTGTTTACAAAAACCTTCCTGAGATAAGAACTGTGGTAATGGGCGTTTCATTTCTGACACGCAGTGTATGGAGAAAGACCAATCACAACTGATTGGGCCAGTTGGCCAATCGGAGCACACTGGACTCGCGGTAGGGAGGAGCTTAGAGAAGCGGAAAATTTGAACAGCTTCGGAGGAATCGTTTAGGGATCTTTGAGAAATGGATAGATACTAAATGCATATTTTAAGAAAATAGCACCGTTTTTTTACCTTTGATACATTTGAACATGTTGTTGGGGACTCTAATACAACATTAGGACACTTACAAAAATCTTTAAACCTGCTCTTTAAAGGGGTGATATGGCACGAATACGTGTTTTTCTGTGTCTTTGGTGTGTTATAAGTTGCCCATGCATGTATTAGACACGTAAAATTGCAAAAATGAAAGTGTCGGAACAAAAGATGCATTCTATCTAAAAGCGAATGCTCACCCAGACCTGCCTGAAACGCCTCGTGTAACCACACCCCCACAAATCTACGTCAGTTCCTGGTATGATTTGACTAAGACCGCCCAAATGTATAAGCAAGTCAGTACTGTCAGTACAATTGCTTTGGAACCTGATGTTCCAAATATGGTAAGAGGCGTTACATTTCCATCACACGCTTGCAGTATTCGACCAATCACTACGCACTGGTTAACTGGCCAATCATAGCACACCTCGCTTTTCAGAGCGATGAGCTTTGTAAAAAATCTGCACAATTCAGAGAGGCGGGGCAAAGAGGAGATACAAACATGCACAGTATGTGGAAAATACAGCGGTTTTGAACCTTAAATAGTGTATACACATTGCATTACATCTAAAACAAACAATAATATTAATTTCAGCTGTGTCATATCACCCCTTTAAATAGGGATGCACCGAATGTTCGGCAACCGAACATATTCCGCCAAAAATAGCAAAGAAAGTGTGATATGAACAAGCAGCAACCAGCGTAGAGACTGTGAGAGATGCGATTGCTTTATTAATGCAGCAAATATGTCGGCAGTGTCAGAGAAAGACACAGCACAGAACTTGCCGTGCCGGAGTAAAATTCTGATTGAAAGAGTCTTTACCGGTCGGTAACTTGTTTACTTCAGACTTGAGTGGGCGGTCTGACAGTATCCCCAAGACCCTTTGACATCATACAGTGGTCGCGTGCACACGGTTCCCTGAACTAAACAACTTGTCGAAGTAAGTTCTGTGCATCCCGGCCACGAGTGCCCCTTCTCAGAGAACGGTGACAGTCAGCTTTTGTGGGCAGAGTTTGGAGGAGAGACGTGAACTGAAATGGTTGTCAGTCAGAATTTTTTTTCTTTAGATAATTTTGTGTAGCCTATAATAATCCAACAGTTTTCCTTTATTCATATTTTCAGCTTATGTTGAATGACACTTTTTAATGAAGTGTTTTGTTGTAGGGGTACAGAGTTCAGTACATTCTTTCAGCAGGCCTAATATAGGCCATTCAAGAAGAGAGAGGGCTCTTTTTTTTTAGACTAGGCTCTGCTTGTTTTGCTCAATTTTATTTTAAGTTATATTATATTATATTGAAAAGCAAGACAAAATATAAAAAGCACATTTTGACCATTCAGTTTATGCAATAGTGAAAAAATTGGCTAATAAAAAGAAAAAATACGAAAAGCCATGATTGGTGTACAGTATTCGGCCTTCGGCCAAGTGTTTCATTTTTATTCGGCTTCGGCCAAGAATTTTTAATTCGGTGCATCCCTTAGTTTTAAATGTTTAAAATATCACATTGTTTGTCCTCAGGCTCATTAAAATCCGTCACAGCAAACAGCGCATACTACTAACACAGTTTTTTGTGGAGATCTGTGAGCACTTATTCCGTGCTGCCTCATGGAGCATTGGTACGCTGAGTGTAGAGTTAACGGAGAGCAGAGCGCTGTTGCTGAGTGTGAGGGAAACTGCTTGTGTAACCAGTCACTCGCACAGCTCCTGTAACTAGGGGACCTCGAATCGGGCGTCTGCCAAGCACCTCTTGAGGTCAGGAAGTGCACCTTCCCTAAGACCTGCACAGCTCCCTCTCTCCCTAGCCTGGCGTTTGTTAAAAAGTGTTGGAAACACTTAAGCAAATTAATATTTTTGAAACCTGGAATACTTCAAAAAGAATTTGTGCAAGTTTCTCCTTAAATTTCTTATAGAAATCTGTCATGGTTCTGCCCCATCTTGTCTTGCTTTTCTTGATCTAGTGGCAGAATCATGACAGAACCTCTTGTTTTATGTGGGGAGAGGCATTCTGGCCCTGTTGGCCTTCCATATGCTTTCTCCAGGTCTGGTCATTGTTCCTGCCCTCTCGTTACCTCATTATTGCTTGTAATGATTTCATGCCCCACACCTGTTCCCTCTTGATTTGTCCCCTGAGTTTTCTATGTCTTACCCGAGGGGGCAAAGGGAAAATTCTAGTTCACCCCAATGTGAATCGGAGAACTCGTTAGCTTCCTCTGGCTGTCAAAGAAGAGAGTTTTCCCTTCGTGAGTAACACAGAATCTTGCAGGGTACAAGAGACCGAATCTCACTCCCTTCCCGTAGAGCCGAGACTTCACATCTTTAAACGCTGCTTGCTTTTTCCCGAGATCAACACTGAAATCTAGTCATCTGAGGAAGATATTTCCTACTGATCGGCACCGCATATACAGTATATATTGTTTTCTTTGTCGTTCATGGTCAGTGTCTGTCTTGTTTAGCTTTGTATTGCATTTACATCAATAAATAAGGTATTTATTTCAACTAAGGTAACTAAGGAATCACAGCACGTTTTAAAACAAACTTTATTTATTTACAGGCTAAGGTGACGACCCTATTTGATCTTCTTAGAAGGAAAATTCTGGCTTTTAGGTATGGAAAAGATCTTATGCTAAGGCCAAATTCATTAACATTAGTTGCAGTGAAATGTACATTTTCATGTTTCAAGTTGTTGAAATTAGCATTACTTCATATATTTTTAATGAACGAATGAATTTACAAAGAACAACCGCTCTGAACAAGTTATGGTAATAAATGAGTTATTGTTGATCATTTAATATTACGTTGGTATTTTTATAGAATGTTAGTAATGTTAACGAATTCTGTGGCTCACCAGTTTTGAAACATTTTAATATGGTGATGTGAGCCGAGCATAAAACGCGATCCGGGCATCTGGTGTGTAAACTTAAAATATTTAAACTAGACTGCGTTCTGAGTGAACAAAGATTTAGGAACACATGCAAATGATTTTTTATATTTTCTGTACATTATAAAATCATTACAGATGAAGTGAAGAAGCGTTAAATAAGACGTGACAAATCTAAGGTCTTCTGTAGCGGTAACTTAACGCTGTGGTGAAGCCGTTTTAAATTCTTATGAAAAATACGAATATTCAAATAGCATTTTTAATTTTCAAATAGTTATGCGCATCGAATATTCGAACATTCGCGCACATCGCTCATTCAGTTCACATCAGCTGACCACTGGGATCAGTTCTTGTACTTCTCTTCTTCTCACTATACACCACCTTAAGGCATTGGGTTGTCTTTACCACTGCTATGCAGATGATGCTCAGCTTTACCCGTCATTCCAGCCCGATGACCCCACCATCTCTGCATGCCTTCTGAACATCTCTTCCTGAATGAAGGAACATCACCTCCAGCTCAAACTTACCAAGACAGAAGTCCTTGTAATACCGGCCAGCTCATCCATTGAACATCACTTCACAGCATTCAGCTTGGATCTTCAACTCTTACACCTACCAAGTAAGAAACCAGGGGATGATGCTTGATGACCATCTGAAATTCACTCAGCTCTTAGTCTAAACTCTTTGTTAGATCGGATTATACGTTCTTGTTATTGATCCAAAATGATACCATATTGTTATTCCATCCTGTTTTTATTTTTATTATCAGACAAGGAAGAACATCTTCAGGAGACGAAGTGATGAATGAATAAAATGAGCAGACTATTGAATAATCATTATCAAGACCCTTGAGAATGAGACCATTGAAAAAGCCATATCTGTTTGTGAAAAAAAAAATACAAACAACATCCACATAAGATTACAGTAAACAACATTAAGAAGAGTAATACAGAATAGAATAGCTAGGTAAAACGAAATGAATGTATAATATAAAAGGAGTAAGGAATAAAGGAACAAAAGTATAAGGAATTAAATACAACACAAATATGTCTTTACTCTCAAGTCAGAATTGAATAATCTCTAGAAAATACACACACAGTTGCTTTAAGAAATTCAGATCCTACGATATCATCTTGTTATTTCAAGATTACTGCTGGTTGGTTTTCCAGCCAATGCGACCGTGCCCCTACAAATGATCCAGAATGCAGCAGCACGTCTGGTCTTCAATCAGCCCACGTCACCCCCCCGCTGATTTCACTCGCATCAAAGTTAAGTCGCTGACATTAGCCTTCATTGACTCCATCACTACGAAATATATTCCACAAAAGAGGTCTTGCTCTTCTTCGTACTTTTCTTCCTCAGTCCTCATCCAGCACATCTTGTCAGGAATCGGGAGGCAGAACCCAAGCGAAGGCAGTGATGATGGAAACAAAGATTTTAATAGAACAAACACAAAGCAAAAAACCCACAAGAGGGTAAAACAACAGAACAGGGGGATAAGGTAACAGATTCAACAGGACACAATAAACTGACTAGACAAAATAAAACAATACTTGACATACACGAAAACTGACATGACGCAACGCAACATCATACAGGGTAACAGACCAAATAGCACAACGAACGAGCACAAGACGGCAAACACAGGAGAATTATATAGGGGAAACTAACAAGGGATAATTACAAAGGGACAGGTGTCAGGAATGAAACACTGATGGGAAGCTAAACGAGGAAACGAGGGGGACGGGGTCAAAGACGAGACTGGAGAACGCATGACCATCTTAAACAAACAATGATCATGCGTTTCCACACAAAACACGTGAGACTGTCATGACCCTGCCACAAGACTAGAAAATCATGACAAGGTGAGGCAGGATCATGACAACATCTTTTGACTTTTACACATACTTAAAATGGTTCATTCTGTGCAGAGTTAGTAAAAACATCATTAAAAACAAATGTGAAAAATTTTAAATCAATGGGCCTCATTCATAAAACACGAGCAGAATGATTTTTTGTGTAAATGGTTCGTAAAGTCGTTTTGACGTACATTTTCGGATTCACGAAAATGTTCGTATTTTCAAAATGTTAGTTGGTACGAAAGAAGTGTTCACCTGCTCCATACCACGTGTAAATAGTGCGTAACGTTCTGTATTCTTTTAGACAAACTGATGACATGTATCATAATGATATTTCACGAGTTTTTTTGCCCTGTCTTTTATCATTTTTTACTTTTTAGCTTTGGGTAAAACGCAGAGCTCGTCACTATCCTTTTTTAGACAGCCGTCCAATCACAGGGGAGAAGAGGCGGGACAAACACTACATTGACCAACTATCACGCACAACAATGGAGAAGTTAATATTAATGGTTACTGCATTTTCATATTAAGCAATATTATTTGAAATAAGATACTAGTAACAAGTAGGCTAAATGTTGCGGATATTCTAAATCACAGCAACCAACGCATCTACGAAATAACGCGCAGAGCCTCCAAAGCGTTCTCAAGCACCACCAGCAGGTCATTTTCAGAAGAGCACCAGGTATTATTATTGTAGCTGGCTAAAAACGCTTTGGTGGACACAGTTTAATGGATTATTTTTTTGGTTAAGCATACAGCCTATTGGTATCTTTTGCATTTATGCAATATTATGTAGCCAAACCAGATAATAAAGTCCAGAGGATTCCAGCATTCCTAGATACACAATTTGCTTAGCTGTAATTCATAGGCGGGGATTATGCTAACGAATGAGCGTGCATGCGCCCCGTTTACGAATGATTGGAATTCATTAACATACACACATTTTACTACGAAATCTGACGTTTACGAAGTATTTGTGATATATTTACGAATGCTTCATGAATGAGGCCCAATTTGTTTTTATATGTTTATGATGATTTACAGATGTCATGTTTTGCATTGATGTTATAATAAAGAATGTAGTGCATTGTACAATTTGTCAAAACGTGTAAAATTTGTCATTTAATATAACATTTACCAGGTCGTGCTATGACAAAGGCTGTCTGATTGTACTAGACCGAATAGTTTTCTGTATCTCATGCTTATAGTACTTTTCCGTTAAGTTTCTTAAGTAGCATATGTGTGTGTGATTTAAAGTTCTAAAAATCTCAAATGCAATTTTTTGATAACATGTTTTAGTGATTTCTCAGAGAGATAAAGGAGTAATCATCATAAAGCCCATTCTACGACCCAGAATTCGCCCCACATAAATTTAGGGTCAGTGGTCGCAACTGGTTATGTGGCTCTTTTAGATCAATGTGAGGGAATGCAAGATATTCACTCCATGTTTACATTGATTCTTTTGTTGGGAGAACATTTTAAAATCAGATTTCTTACAGTGTACTAAAAAGTGGATTATGACTTTAAGAATAATTTTACCAATGCCTCGTGATATTCAGTAAAATCTAAACATATTTTAAATGTTGTCTGTGATCCAAAAGCTTGAATTGTATCCAATCATAATTCAGTTTTCCATTTTTGTACCATGTCTTGAGCCCTCTTCATTTGTTTATCATGTTGGCCAAAAGGTTTTTAAAGAAGGAAGCGACAAAGTTGCCTTTGGAGACAACAAAATCTCATTGGCCATACAGTATGTATTTAAATGATTGACTTTGTCTAAACTCTGTGTCATTAAACTTCCTCTAGCATCAAGATTTTTTCTCAATTGATGTTAAACTCTTGTCATTGTATTTTGTGTTTTTACTCAAAAACTGCAGTTTCTTGCCACGTTTTCAAATGCTTTATTTAGTGCAACATCTGCCTTGCCACTGGGTTTTTACACATTTAAACAAATCCAGTAATTTCTCCTCTATTATATCCATGTACACTGAAAAAAATTTGGAGTGAAGTTTACTTGAAAAAAGCTAGGCAAGGTTTTCCACTCAGGAAATGTTAGTAAATTGATCAGAACTGTCCAAGTAAATGCTAAACCCATGTATAAGTAGTTTTTACTAGAAATTCCCAAGTACGGGGTCAAGTAAATTTTACTCATCCTTTGTTTGTAAATTTTATTTAAGTAATGCTTCTAAATATACTTAATATTTCTTAACAAGAGTCCTAGTTATCTTTTCCTCAGTAGTCTTTACTTGTTTGTTTTTTGTAAATATTACTTGAAATCATATGAGGTATTAATATGTGTTAAGTAAAATGTATCTGAAGACCAAAAACGCTGACAGGTATTTCACAAAAATACTTTTATTCAGTGTTTGAATTCAAATATTTAACAGCTTATTTAAAAAACAGAGAAACAAATAAAAAAGGTAATCAAATAAATCAATTCAGATCCATTAAACCACCTTCACATTTCCTCTGGCATCAGTTAAAAATGTTTTATTGGTGAGAATGGTGAGTCCAATACCTGTGGAACAGATGAACATGGATGTTAATGCCACAATTAGATTATTTGTCATTAATAATTCAAATGAACTTATTGACCTTAATGCATTGAACATAGGCTAACGTTATACCAATTTTTAAACGTTAGAACAAATTAGTTCAAGATCCACCATTCTATCTGTAACAACAACGCCAGTTCAGAGCTAGCTAAGGCAGAGTTAGCTAAGGGTAAGTTAACACAGTAGGCTACTGCAAGTTTATCAATATCATATTGGTTATATACGGAGCATAAACTTGATTTAACTTTATGAATATGCATTACATGGTTAAGTTATTTGTCTAAGTTACGTAATGTTAGACATACGAGACTTGACACTACGTTTAGCAAACTGAACACTGTCAACATATTAATAGCTTAACTTAGCATCACGTTAATTCTATTATCCATGTGCATAATAAAAAACAACCGCGTTTGCAAACGTTGTCCAGAAATGTTAGCAATACCGAGACTCAATAACAAGAACTCGAACTCAAACAAACCAGCGAAAATAAAGTTTATTAACGCTGCACTATGCTGCAAACGTTACTACATGAATTAAAAAGAAAACATTTAATGACTTACCATAGTTTAATCCCCTCAGGCTGAAAAAAATGTTTCGATGCGCAAGCTTTCCTCAGGCTCTTCGCGCCAGTTGTAATGTCCGAAGTGCGCACGCGCAGCTATTATATGGCTGTGTGGAGTATAATTTACTTGCGTTCATCAGTTTTATACATCGCTTAATTTAATGACAAAACACCAAGTAAATATTACTTGGCATTTTCATTTAAATTTACTTATGTATTAGAGCACAAATAATTACAAAGGAACCTCAAGTAACACATTGAATTAAACGCGACATTTTAAAGTAGAAAGACAAAATACAACTTGCTTGTAAAACATACTCGAGTAATGCTAGCTTTATTTACAAACTCAAAAAATCATTTTTTACAGTGTAGTCTTTTTAATCCCCTCCACCTTGATCATTCCACTTCGACGTGAAAGAGCTGCATCCAGTGAAATGGAGTCAGGCACAGCAGGATGCAGGATGAATGGTGTAATGCATCAGAGGTCTTCTAATACAAGAGGACAAAAATGTACTTGATAAAATGTTATGTTCATTAAGCTTGCCAATGTCTCTCTGCACCTTCTGTCTATGATTTATTTTATATTCTGTCCCAAATATTGAGAAAAATAAAATGAGCATACAAAGGAAGAGAAATTTGCACTTTATTGTTTTTAATTGGAAAAATGATGTTAATTAACCAAGGTGCTTGCAGGCATCCATGTGCAATAAATGCTCCATTATCGACATGAAAACAAAACAGTAAAACTCAACTCCTCTACGCATTCATGAATGATGAAAACAGAATCGTAATTAAATATCATTACCGTTACTGTAATTTTAGTTGTAGTTATAATTCAAAGTGTGATCGAGTGGAAAAACAGTGACGTCGGGGCAGAGAATGGCATGCAGGTTCTGATTTTCTTTTTTACAGTTATTTTATAACCAGCTGGTGTCTGTTTAACAAGCCCTATCAAATAAGGATGTCTCAATTTGCATTCACAGGGACAGTTCCCCCAAAAATGAAAAGTATGTCATCATTTACTCATCCTCAGATTGTGTATTGCTGAAGATATTTGAAAGAACTAACCACGGATCTCATCCCCCATCAACCCCTGTATTTATTTTCCCTACTATGGCAGTAAATGGGGATGAGATCTGTTTGGTTACTTACACATTATTGTAGTTTTGTATATTGCAAATAATATTGTTAGTGAGAACGGAACTTAATGCGCTCTGGCCAGTCAGCAGATGAGCGCAACATTAGATGACGAGCTTGACACGTCGTCATGGAAACCAAAACAGCTTTTAAAAAAAATCTCACTCCAGCGGGGACATTTTTTAATATACGTGTGAAAGGGTGAACGTAGAATGGGTCAATTTCGCATCACTTTACGTCAAACGTCCCAGTAATGTTTTATATTAGTTATAGTCTCTGAAAAACTGAACATAAACAGAAAAACACATTACATAAACATGGTGCTGCTGATGATAAGATCTGCGTACGTCACAGCTTCAGTCAGAGAGTCCGCTTCAGTCAGATCGTCAGCTTCAAGGTTGTTTCTGCACAAGTTTGAAGATGCCTTCGTTCAAGAGACGTCTCACACGAAGGTAACACACGCAGTTTCACATATTAATGTTGAGAACGGTACCTATAGAGTAGTATTGCATACTTCATACCTTCGAAGAGTATTTAGTTTGATCACATTTAGAAAAGACAGGTACCTGGAGGCGCACAGTGGGCGGAACTAAAGCACGAGCACACAATACATGATCGTATTATCCATAACTGTTGATTCGCTATAATAAGTTTGCGTTGTTTAAATTATGCACGTGCGCACGCCAGTTGCCACAGAAACACAGACATGACTCAGATTCACTCAAGACTGCATCTAACAACTAGCCTCACTGACAAGCAATTGGTTGGGACTAATCAGTCTTACTTTTCACATTTCAATTTGCCCAATCTACATTTTTATGTGACTGACTGAGAGAAGTTATGAGCAGACTTGAAGAAAATAAGTAGATGACTAACTTCTAAGACCAGTCGAAGCAGTTAATGCAACCGTTCCCAGCACCTTTAACGATGTCAATGAGTCAGAATGCATGTGCTTACAGGCATTACGTTGCTCCTATGGCATCTGAGAGGTGTACAGCACAAGCGACACCACAACAGCCGAGTGGCTGCTTGACATATGCCAGCCTTCCATCTCTTTTTCAAACGCCTGGCACTGATATGCAAACGGTTGCCATGGGTGCACCGCTGCAGTATGGTGCTTGCTTGAGTCCCTCCGTACCTCCTGCCATCCCATCATCTTTCTTTTGGGCTTCCTCTTCCAGTAACATGGACGAAGAACCCATGGAAGTTGATGATGAGGATGAGGATGACTATGGATGGAGACTGGATAGTTGGCTTTGACGTTGTTCGATATGTGATGTAGGACGTCTTAAGTTAACATTAAAATATTTTTTAAAGCTATAGATTTAAGGGATTGACAGATAATTCTGTTGTGTTATGTGTGTGTACTCTATGAACTTTTAGATTTTTGATATTATATAATAAACGTCAATTTATGTTATTCTATGTGTTTCCTATGTTATGGATATACATAAAATACATTTTAAAGCTCAATAGCATTTAAAGGGAATGACTTACAGCCACAAAACTTACTGTACTGTGTTCATGTGTGTGTACTCTATGAAGCACACCTTTTAGATTTTTGATATTTATTATAATAAACCGTCAAATTATATGTAAATATTCCTATGTGTTTCACTACTGTATGGACTCATACACAAAAATACCATTTTTAAAGCTCAATAGCATTTAAAGGGAATGACTTACAGCCACAAAACTTACTGTACTGTGTTCATGTGTGTGTACTCTATGAAGCACACCTTTTAGATTTTTGATATTTATCATAATAAACCGTCAAATTATATGTAAATATTCCTATGTGTTTCACTACTGTATGGACTCATACACAAAAATACCATTTTTAAAGCTCAATAGCATTTAAAGGGAATGACTTACAGCCACAAAACTTACTGTACTGTGTTCATGTGTGTGTACTCTATGAAGCACACCTTTTAGATTTTTGATATTTATCATAATAAACCGTCAAATTATATGTAAATATTCCTATGTGTTTCACTACTGTATGGACTCATACACAAAAATACCATTTTTAAAGCTCAATAGCATTTAAAGGGAATGACTTACAGCCACAAAACTTACTGTACTGTGTTCATGTGTGTGTACTCTATGAAGCACACCTTTTAGATTTTTGATATTTATCATAATAAACCGTCAAATTATATGTAAATATTCCTATGTGTTTCACTACTGTATGGACTCATACACAAAAATACCATTTTTAAAGCTCAATAGCATTTAAAGGGAATGACTTACAGCCACAAAACTTACTGTACTGTGTTCATGTGTGTGTACTCTATGAAGCACACCTTTTAGATTTTTGATATTTATCATAATAAACCGTCAAATTATATGTAAATATTCCTATGTGTTTCACTACTGTATGGACTCATACACAAAAATACCATTTTTAAAGCTCAATAGCATTTAAAGGGAATGACTTACAGCCACAAAACTTACTGTACTGTGTTCATGTGTGTGTACTCTATGAAGCACACCTTTTAGATTTTTGATATTTATCATAATAAACCGTCAAATTATATGTAAATATTCCTATGTGTTTCACTACTGTATGGACTCATACACAAAAATACCATTTTTAAAGCTCAATAGCATTTAAAGGGAATGACTTACAGCCACAAAACTTACTGTACTGTGTTCATGTGTGTGTACTCTATGAAGCACACCTTTTAGATTTTTGATATTTATCATAATAAACCGTCAAATTATATGTAAATATTCCTATGTGTTTCACTACTGTATGGACTCATACACAAAAATACCATTTTTAAAGCTCAATAGCATTTAAAGGGAATGACTTACAGCCACAAAACTTACTGTACTGTGTTCATGTGTGTGTACTCTATGAAGCACACCTTTTAGATTTTTGATATTTATCATAATAAACCGTCAAATTATATGTAAATATTCCTATGTGTTTCACTACTGTATGGACTCATACACAAAAATACCATTTTTAAAGCTCAATAGCATTTAAAGGGAATGACTTACAGCCACAAAACTTACTGTACTGTGTTCATGTGTGTGTACTCTATGAAGCACACCTTTTAGATTTTTGATATTTATCATAATAAACCGTCAAATTATATGTAAATATTCCTATGTGTTTCACTACTGTATGGACTCATACACAAAAATACCATTTTTAAAGCTCAATAGCATTTAAAGGGAATGACTTACAGCCACAAAACTTACTGTACTGTGTTCATGTGTGTGTACTCTATGAAGCACACCTTTTAGATTTTTGATATTTATCATAATAAACCGTCAAATTATATGTAAATATTCCTATGTGTTTCACTACTGTATGGACTCATACACAAAAATACCATTTTTAAAGCTCAATGCAGTTACCCATTAGATTGAATTATTATAACCGCATATATGATTCTTGACACTCTGTAACTCTACAAAAAACCATTTAGCTCATCATCAAAGGAAACTTACAGCAACTTATGTACTGTGTTCATGTGTGTGTACTCTATGAAGCACACCTTTTAGATTTTTGATATTTATCATAATAAACCGTCAAATTATATGTAAATATTCCTATGTGTTTCACTACTGTATGGACTCATACACATAAAATATCTTTTTAAAAGCTCAATAGCATTTAAAGGGAATGACTTACAGCCACAAAACTTACTGTACTGTGTTCATGTTTGTATCAGCTATAAAGCACACATTTAGATTTTTGATATTTATTATAATAAACCGTCAAATTATATGTAAATATTCCTATGTGTTTCACTACTGTATGGACTCATACACAANATCCTGTTATCGGGAAGCCAGAAATGATAGATCTAACTATCCTGCAGACTGATATGTCTATTATCAGACAAGGAAGAACAGCTTCAGGAGACGAAGTGATGAATGAATAAAATGAGCAGACTCTATTGAATAATCATTATTATGACCCTTGAGAATGAGACCGTTGAAGAAGCCATATAATAATTGGTCAATGATTGAATGAATATTCCAGTAATTAATATTGATAACTGTTCTTATAGTTATATGCAGTGTGTAGCCTACAGTAAAAAAAATACTATTTTGGAAGGCATGTTCTGTAGTCATATAATAGAATGAGCAACAACTCAATCACTGTTACTTGTATTAGAGGACATGGTATCCTTTGCATTATTTTCATATTGCTTTTTGGGAGTTTTATAAATGTTGTATTAGTTCTAAATTATCCCCCCCCCACACTTTTTTGAATAAATAAACTGGTGTTAATGATGAATGCCAATAAAATAGATCATTTTATTACTGTGTGATTCTGGTTTAAGAAAAAGAGTAAATAAAATATTAAATCAATATTCTGACATGTGACGTCTCTTTTCCCCTCTTTTTCAAGCTTGATTTATTTCATGATTTATTAAGACTGTGGTAAGTTGTGAAGTAATTTTTATCTAAATGCTAACTGTCATTTTTTAGAAAATGACAGCTATACAAATGTTCGACCTTTTAAAGGAATCGGGTAGTTTAGTTACATGTAATTACCCATTCCCTAGTACGAATAGTTTGAATAAATGCAGGTTAAATTAAATCTATCACCGTTAAAAAGGTGCAACAAAAGTTTTTTCACAACAATGCCATAGAAGAACAATTTTCTTAAAGGTTTGTATAAGCAACATTGTTCTTAGTTTTTATGATCTAATGAAACTTCCATGAAACAGAAAGATTCTTCAGATGTTAAAGGTTCTTTATGGAAGCATTCACCCAGAAATGCTTCTTCTATGACACTGTGAAGCACCTGTTTAGGAGGTAACTCACTGCACTAACATGTGGCCGCTGAAAAGGACAAGAAATGACTCAAACATGTATCAGACTCCGACTCAATGGTCAGTCTGGCAAGTGGCAAAGCATACACAGACAAATATGGCTTCCAAAAGGAAGAATGAATCTGTGTTCACTGTAACGCTGATGAGAATAAGACAGACACACTTTTTCCTTCATTTTAATACATTTTAAGAAAGTGAGAGACAAACATTTTCACAAAATCTCAAACCTCGTGCCACAGTTTCAGAGCTCTTCAGAAACAGATGGATTGCAGATGTTACTGGGGGATACACAGCTGCTATTACATTCAATTACATTTCTGTTTTTACATTTATTTATTCATTCAGATGTTTCTGCGTTTATTCCCCTATTGATACTGTTTAGTTCTCTATCAGCCTCTGGGTGGCGCTGCCGCTGCTCAAGCATGACAGATGAAAGAAGAGCATACAAGACGTGACAGTGGGGCTAAAATGGCGAACACCACGAGATCTTCTCAGTGACAACCTCTTTATTACAGTGTATTGCGGTCTAGATTGCAGAAGGTTTATCCTCCTGCGCTGTGAATTTGCTATCCATTGATGCTGGCGTCTTCATGTGCTGTTTATAAGCGCTTCCTTGTCATAAGCTCTCAGTAGACAAAACCACAGTGAGTTACTCAGATACAGTACTTGCACAGATTCAGGGGAAGAGATTAGCTACATGCCACCACAGTCTTCACTGTTATTAAAGTTTCAAAAGATACGTGTCTACTGCTACGCAGGCTATAGGCCAAAACGATCACTTTTTAATGGTAGTACTTAGTGCACAGCACTCTTGTCACTGTACTCCTACAAAGTACTGAGTAATCAGTAGGGATATAGAATCTATAATATAATGTAAAACGTGCGGCCGTACATTTTTCAGATTAGATATTTATTGGCCCTGTCATTGGTTTGACAATGGACACATTTAATGCATTAAGTCGTTTTGGATAAAAGTGTCTGCCAAATACATGTAAATTGTAATATAATTACATTTTGCCTGTGGGTATATGTCCTCTGCAGTCACTAGGATGATCTCCCAGGTCACTCCCTCTCTGTACCTGAGTGGAGTGGAGGCCCTGAATCAGTCAGCACTGTCCCACAGAGGCATCACCCTGCTCGTGAATGCCTGTGCCGAGTATCCCTGCCCTCAGTACCAGGGGGTGGACTGCATCTGCGTACCTGTAGAGGACCAACCTCACGCCCCTCTGGACCAGCACTTTGACAGTGTGGCCGAACGGATCCATCAGAACCGCAGTGGAAGCTCACTGGTGTTCTGCTCGGCAGGTAGAAGCAGGTCTCCTTCTCTGATCATGGCGTTTCTCATGAGGTTTGAGGGAATCTCACTTCTTCAGGCTCATCAGCAGGTTCTGGTAGCTCGGCCTTTTATCCGTCCAAACGCGGGATTCTGGAGACAGCTGCTACGGTACGAGAAGAAACTAACTCAAAGAAACAGCATCAAGATGGTGGCCACCTCACAAGGTGTCCTACCAGAAACCATACAGCCCATAGGGGACTCATTATGCTGCCTTAATGTATAATACAGGACGCGTTGATGAGGTTTTGAACAGAATATATGTTTTCAGATCGAAAAGGGCTCATGACTTTACCATATTTGTTTGTATCATTTGTTTATCATGTTGGCCAAAAGGTTTTTAAAGAAGGAAGCGACAAAGTTGCCTTTGGAGACAACAAAATCTCATTGGCCATACAGTATGTATTTAAATGATTGACTTTGTCTAAACTCTGTGTCATTAATCTTCCTCTAGCATCAAGATTTTTTCTCGATTGATGTTAAACTCTTGTCATTGTGTTTTGTGTTTTTTAATCAAAAACTGCAGTTTCTTGCCACGTTTTCAAATGCTTTATTTAGTGCAACATCTGCCTTGCCACTGGGTTCATACACATTTAAACAAATCCAGTCATTTCTCCTCTATTATATCCATGTAGGTCTTTTTAATCCCCTCCACCTTGATCATTCCACTTCGACGTGAAAGAGCTGCATCCAGTGAAATGGAGTCAGGCACAGCAGGATGCAGGATGAATGGTGTAATGCATCAGAGGTCTTCTAATACAAGAGGACA
The DNA here is from genome assembly GCF_024868665.1 of Triplophysa rosa. Lineage (NCBI taxonomy): Eukaryota > Metazoa > Chordata > Actinopteri > Cypriniformes > Nemacheilidae > Triplophysa > Triplophysa rosa. The sequence continues at coordinate 5,214,371 of NC_079911.1, read as the reverse complement.
AAAATGTACTTGATAAAATGTTATGTTCATTAAGCTTGCCAATGTCTCTCTGCACCTTCTGTCTATGATTTATTTTATATTCTGTCCCAAATATTGAGAAAAATAAAATGAGCATACAAAGGAAGAGAAATTTGCACTTTATTGTTTTTAATTGGAAAAATGATGTTAATTAACCAAGGTGCTTGCAGGCATCCATGTGCAATAAATGCTCCATTATCGACATGAAAACAAAACAGTAAAACTCAACTCCTCTACGCATTCATGAATGATGAAAACAGAATCGTAATTAAATATCATTACCGTTACTGTAATTTTAGTTGTAGTTATAATTCAAAGTGTGATCGAGTGGAAAAACAGTGACGTCGGGGCAGAGAATGGCATGCAGGTTCTGATTTTCTTTTTTACAGTTATTTTATAACCAGCTGGTGTCTGTTTAACAAGCCCTATCAAATAAGGATGTCTCAATTTGCATTCACAGGGACAGTTCCCCCAAAAATGAAAAGTATGTCATCATTTACTCATCCTCAGATTGTGTATTGCTGAAGATATTTGAAAGAACTAACCACGGATCTCATCCCCCATCAACCCCTGTATTTATTTTCCCTACTATGGCAGTAAATGGGGATGAGATCTGTTTGGTTACTTACACATTATTGTAGTTTTGTATATTGCAAATAATATTGTTAGTGAGAACGGAACTTAATGCGCTCTGGCCAGTCAGCAGATGAGCGCAACATTAGATGACGAGCTTGACACGTCGTCATGGAAACCAAAACAGCTTTTAAAAAAAATCTCACTCCAGCGGGGACATTTTTTAATATACGTGTGAAAGGGTGAACGTAGAATGGGTCAATTTCGCATCACTTTACGTCAAACGTCCCAGTAATGTTTTATATTAGTTATAGTCTCTGAAAAACTGAACATAAACAGAAAAACACATTACATAAACATGGTGCTGCTGATGATAAGATCTGCGTACGTCACAGCTTCAGTCAGAGAGTCCGCTTCAGTCAGATCGTCAGCTTCAAGGTTGTTTCTGCACAAGTTTGAAGATGCCTTCGTTCAAGAGACGTCTCACACGAAGGTAACACACGCAGTTTCACATATTAATGTTGAGAACGGTACCTATAGAGTAGTATTGCATACTTCATACCTTCGAAGAGTATTTAGTTTGATCACATTTAGAAAAGACAGGTACCTGGAGGCGCACAGTGGGCGGAACTAAAGCACGAGCACACAATACATGATCGTATTATCCATAACTGTTGATTCGCTATAATAAGTTTGCGTTGTTTAAATTATGCACGTGCGCACGCCAGTTGCCACAGAAACACAGACATGACTCAGATTCACTCAAGACTGCATCTAACAACTAGCCTCACTGACAAGCAATTGGTTGGGACTAATCAGTCTTACTTTTCACATTTCAATTTGCCCAATCTACATTTTTATGTGACTGACTGAGAGAAGTTATGAGCAGACTTGAAGAAAATAAGTAGATGACTAACTTCTAAGACCAGTCGAAGCAGTTAATGCAACCGTTCCCAGCACCTTTAACGATGTCAATGAGTCAGAATGCATGTGCTTACAGGCATTACGTTGCTCCTATGGCATCTGAGAGGTGTACAGCACAAGCGACACCACAACAGCCGAGTGGCTGCTTGACATATGCCAGCCTTCCATCTCTTTTTCAAACGCCTGGCACTGATATGCAAACGGTTGCCATGGGTGCACCGCTGCAGTATGGTGCTTGCTTGAGTCCCTCCGTACCTCCTGCCATCCCATCATCTTTCTTTTGGGCTTCCTCTTCCAGTAACATGGACGAAGAACCCATGGAAGTTGATGATGAGGATGAGGATGACTTCATGGACTGGAGTCCCTCGATACCCCCAGCCATTGTGGCAACATCACCAGCCAGGGCGTTTTTAAGAAAACCTTGCTTTAGCTATGCAAGCCTGGGCCACACATACAGCCACAGATAGTTCCAGTGGCAAAAAATCGACATTTCATCTGAGCACAAGAAAAATCACCTTTGAGCATTAGAAAAACAACTACGGAGCACAAGAAAAATGTCCCTTGAGCACCAGAAAGATGTCTTCGGAGCACAAAAAACCTCACATTATCTGTGCACAGAACAATCTCCTGAACATAAAAATAAAACAGTCTTTTGTGCACAAAAAGTTTATGAAGACTTGATTTATATGGTATATTTACTGTATAATATATTCAATAATCAATGTACACTGAGTGTTCATCCTCAGCATCAGAAAGGTCATGTAGGTCCAAACGGTGGTTCCACACTCATCCACTGGGGTGCATCGCGGAGTCAGTTCACAACAATCACATCAGTTTATTCAATGACGATTTTTGAACACAAAACAAGTGTTACGTATCTTCAATTAACGTATAAAAGAGAAACTACAATTAAAAGCATTCAAATGTATTTTAATACCGTTTCGAATAGGTTATTGGACGTGTCGCTGTTTCTGAAGCGCGGTTTGTCCCTCTTTACTCGCCGTGATCAGCTGCTGTGTGCGGGTGAAAGGTCACACCGCTACAGCAGACAAGATGGATGTCAACCAAGCGAAACAAGAGCATCTTCTCGCTTTAAAAGGTACTGCGGTGTTTACCTTACACAGTGTAGCACTGAAACCGCCGCTGACTATCTGAACAACGACGCGTGTGTGTGTTTTAACGTACAAAGACGACGTTTAAATGAACTATTTATCTCAAATTAACCATCGCTGCTATGTAAATTGCTAATCATGTCTGCTAGGAAGAGGGTGTCTTAAAAACTATTAAGTTGCCTACCTAGACAGTATTTTAAAGAACCATTCAGACGTTCTACATGAGTATATGACGCCCAAAACCTCAGTTTGCGGTGTCGGCTCATTAGAGTTTGAGACACTTCCCATGTTTACTAGTAGTGTGTCGATCTGTCATGATGCTGTTGTGATGTAAATTTGAGTCTTAATTTGTAGACTCCGTCTGGAATCTAGCTGGAGATTCAGGCAAACATCAAGCTGTCAGAGAACACTTCACAGGGTGCATGCTCTTTTTGTCATTTTGAATGGATTAGTGTAGTTTTTGACATTGGGACTGTTCACAGATTGTTAATATTACAACTGTTGAATGACTGACATGCGGTGGTTTATTTAAACGTGCTTGTCATGAACCACATATGATGTGTCTCTGGTTTATAACAAATGACTTTTTTTAATGTATTGCAGTGCAGCCGGATCTTCTGGTCACTGTTGCTTCTGAATTGATCACTGGGGTTATAAACCCATGTGATGAGTTGAATTTACTAGCTTAGTCCTTTAAAGGGATACTTCAACCAAAAATGAAAATTCTGTCATCATTTACTCACCTTCGAGTTGTTCCAAATCTGTATAAATGTCATTGTTCTGGTGAACACAGAGAAAGATATTTGGAAGAATGCTTATAACCAGACAGATTTTGCCCCCCATTGACTCCCATAGTAGGAAAATACAATGGTAGTCAAAAGTGCCCTAGAACTAGAACCGTTTGCGTTCTTCAAAATGTCTTCTTTTGTGTTCAACAGAACAAAACAAAAAAAGATAAAGTAATGTTTCCTACTATGGTAGTCAATGGGGGACAAGATCTGTTTGGTTACAAGCATTCTTCCAAATATCTTTCTCTGTGTTCATCAGAACAAAGAAATTTATTCAGATTTGGAACAACTCGAAGGTGAGTAAATGATGACAGAATTTTCATATTGGGGTGAAGTATCCCTCTAAGCTATTTTAGTAAATTTTCATCACCCTCTTAAAAGTACACATGATTCCCTCAATATTTCCCTCAAAACATTTTAAAAAGGCATTTGTGGAACTCCCCATTTGTGTTGACATGCGTTGTGCTCTCACCACATGAATTAATTTACAAAGAACAACCGCTCTGAACAAGTTATGGTAATAAATGAGTTATTGTTGATCATTTAATATTACGTTGGTATTTTTATAGAATGTTAGTAATGTTAACGAATTCTGTGGCTCACCAGTTTTGAAACATTTTAATATGGTGATGTGAGCCGAGCATAAAACGCGATCCGGGCATCTGGTGTGTAAACTTAAAATATTTAAACTAGACTGCGTTCTGAGTGAACAAAGATTTAGGAACACATACAAATGATTTTTTATATTTTCTGTATATTATAAAATCATTACAGATGAAGTGAAGAAGCGTTAAATAAGACGTGACAACTCTAAGGTCTTCTGTAGCGGTAACTTAACCCTGTGGTGAAGCAGTTTTAAATTCTTATGAAAAATACGAATATTCAAATAGCATTTTTAATTTTCAAATAGTTATGCGCATCGAATATTCGAACATTCGCGCACATCGCTCATTCAGTTCACATCAGCTGACCACTGGGATCAGTTCTCGTACCTCTCTTCTTCTCACTATACACCACCTTAAGGCATTGGGTTGTCTTTACCACTGCTATGCAGATGATACTCATCTTTACCTGTCATTCCAGCCCGATGACCCCACCATCTCTGCATGCCTTCTGCACATCTCTTCCTGAATGAAGGAACATCACCTCCAGCTCAACCTTACCAAGACAGAAGTCCTTCTAATACCGGCCAACTCATCCATTGAACATCACTTCACAGCATTCAGCTTGGATCTTCAACTCTTACACCTACCAAGTAAGAAACCTGGGGATGATGCTTGATGACCAGCTGAAATTCACTCAGCTCTTACTCTAAACTCTTTGTTAGATCAGATTATACGTTCTTGTTATTGATCCAAAATGATACCATATTGTTATTCCATCCTGTTATCGGGAAGCCAGAAATGATAGATCTAACTATCCTGCAGACTGATATGTCTATTATCAGACAAGGAAGAACAGCTTCAGGAGACGAAGTGATGAATGAATAAAATGAGCAGACTCTATTGAATAATCATTATTATGACCCTTGAGAATGAGACCGTTGAAGAAGCCATATAATAATTGGTCAATGATTGAATGAATATTCCAGTAATTAATATTGATAACTGTTCTTATAGTTATATGCAGTGTGTAGCCTACAGTAAAAAAAAATACTATTTTGGAAGGCATGTTCTGTAGTCATATAATAGAATGAGCAACAACTCAATCACTGTTACTTGTATTAGAGGACATGGTATCCTTTGCATTATTTTCATATTGCTTTTTGGGAGTTTTATAAATGTTGTATTAGTTCTAAATTATCCCCCCCCCACACTTTTTGAATAAATAAACTGGTGTTAATGATGAATGCCAATAAAATAGATCATTTTCTTACTGTGTGATTCTGGTTTAAGAAAAAGAGTAAATAAAATATTAAATCAATATTCTGACATGTGACGTCTCTTTTCCCCTCTTTTTCAAGCTTGATTTATTTCATGATTTATTAAGACTGTGGTAAGTTGTGAAGTAATTTTTATCTAAATGCTAGCTGTCATTTTTTAGAAAATGACAGCTATACAAATGTTCGACCTTTTAAAGGAATCGGGTAGTTTAGTTACATGTAATTACCCATTCCCTAGTACGAATAGTTTGAATAAATGCAGGTTAAATTAAATCTGTCACCGTTAAAAAGGTGCAACAAAAGTTTTTTCACAACAATGCCATAGAAGAACAATTTTCTTAAAGGTTTGTATAAGCATCATTGTTCTTAGTTTTTATGATCTAATGAAACTTCCATGAAACAGAAAGATTCTTCAGATGTTAAAGGTTCTTTATGGAAGCATTCACCCAGAAATGCTTCTTCTATGACACTGTGAAGCACCTGTTTAGGAGGTAACTCACTGCACTAACATGTGGCCGCTGAAAAGGACAAGAAATGACTCAAACATGTATCAGACTCCGACTCAATGGTCAGTCTGGCAAGTGGCAAAGCATACACAGACAAATATGGCTTCCAAAAGGAAGAATGAATCTGTGTTCACTGTAACGCTGATGAGAATAAGACAGACACACTTTTTCCTTCATTTTAATACATTTTAAGAAAGTGAGAGACAAACATTTTCACAAAATCTCAAACCTCGTGCCACAGTTTCAGAGCTCTTCAGAAACAGATGGATTGCAGATGTTACTGGGGGATACACAGCTGCTATTACATTCAATTACATTTCTGTTTTTACATTTATTTATTCATTCAGATGTTTCTGCGTTTATTCCCCTATTGATACTGTTTAGTTCTCTATCAGCCTCTGGGTGGCGCTGCCGCTGCTCAAGCATGACAGATGAAAGAAGAGCATACAAGACGTGACAGTGGGGCTAAAATGGCGAACACCACGAGATCTTCTCAGTGACAACCTCTTTATTACAGTGTATTGCGGTCTAGATTGCAGAAGGTTTATCCTCCTGCGCTGTGAATTTGCTATCCATTGATGCTGGCGTCTTCATGTGCTGTTTATAAGCGCTTCCTTGTCATAAGCTCTCAGTAGACAAAACCACAGTGAGTTACTCAGATACAGTACTTGCACAGATTCAGGGGAAGAGATTAGCTACATGCCACCACAGTCTTCACTGTTATTAAAGTTTCAAAAGATACGTGTCTGCTGCTACGCAGGCTATAGGCCAAAACAATCACTTTTTAATGGTAGTACTTAGTGCACAGCACTCTTGTCACTGTACTCCTACAAAGTACTGAGTAATCAGTAGGGATATAGAATCTATAATATAATGTAAAACGTGCGGACGTACATTTTTCAGATTAGATATTTATTGGCCCTGTCATTGGTTTGACAATGGACACATTTAATGCATTAAGTCGTTTTGGATAAAAGTGTCTGCCAAATACATGTAAATTGTAATATAATTACATTTTGCCTGTGGGTATATGTCCTCTGCAGTCACTAGGATGATCTCCCAGGTCACTCCCTCTCTGTACCTGAGTGGAGTGGAGGCCCTGAATCAGTCAGCACTGTCCCACAGAGGCATCACCCTGCTCGTGAATGCCTGTGCCGAGTATCCCTGCCCTAAGTACCAGGGGGTGGACTGCATCTGCGTACCTGTAGAGGACCAACCTCACGCCCCTCTGGACCAGCACTTTGACAGTGTGGCCGAACGGATCCATCAGAACCGCAGTGGAAGCTCACTGGTGTTCTGCTCGGCAGGTAGAAGCAGGTCTCCTTCTCTGATCATGGCGTTTCTCATGAGGTTTGAGGGAATCTCACTTCTTCAGGCTCATCAGCAGGTTCTGGTAGCTCGGCCTTTTATCCGTCCAAACGCGGGATTCTGGAGACAGCTGCTACGGTACGAGAAGAAACTAACTCAAAGAAACAGCATCAAGATGGTGGCCACCTCACAAGGTGTCCTACCAGAAACCATACAGCCCATAGGGGACTCATTATGCTGCCTTAATGTATAATACAGGACGCGTTGATGAGGTTTTGAACAGAATATATGTTTTCAGATCGAAAAGGGCTCATGACTTTACCATATTTGTTTGTATCATTTGTTTATCATGTTGGCCAAAAGGTTTTTAAAGAAGGAAGCGACAAAGTTGCCTTTGGAGACAACAAAATCTCATTGGCCATACAGTATGTATTTAAATGATTGACTTTGTCTAAACTCTGTGTCATTAATCTTCCTCTAGCATCAAGATTTTTTCTCGATTGATGTTAAACTCTTGTCATTGTGTTTTGTGTTTTTTAATCAAAAACTGCAGTTTCTTGCCACGTTTTCAAATGCTTTATTTAGTGCAACATCTGCCTTGCCACTGGGTTCATACACATTTAAACAAATCCAGTCATTTCTCCTCTATTATATCCATGTAGGTCTTTTTAATCCCCTCCACCTTGATCATTCCACTTCGACGTGAAAGAGCTGCATCCAGTGAAATGGAGTCAGCGAAATGCAGAGACGCAGCAGTACAGTGTAATGTACAGCAGGATGAATGGTGTAATGCATCAGAGGTCTTCTAATACAAGAGGACAAAAATGTACTTGATAAAATGTTATGTTCATTAAGTTTGCCAATGTCTCTCTGCACCTTCTGACTATGATTTATTTTATATTCTGTCCCAAATATTGAGAAAAATAAAATGAGCATACAAAAGAAGAGAAATTTGCACTTTATTGTTTTTAATTAGAAAAATGATGTTAATTAACCAAGGTGCTTGCAGGCATGTGCAATAAATGCTCCATTATCGACATGAAAACAAAATAGTAAAACTCAACTCCTCTGCGCATTCATGAATGATGAAAACAGAATCGTAATTAAATATCATTACAGTTACTGTCATTTTAGTTGTAGTTATAATTCAAAGTGTGATCGAGTGGAAAAACAGTGACGTTGGGGCAGAGAATGGCATGACGGTTCTGATTTTCTTTTTTACAGTTATTTTATAACCAGCTGGTGTCTGTTTAACAAGCCCTATCAAATAAGGATGTCTCAATTTGCATTCACAGGGACAGTTCACCCAAAAATGAAAAGTATGTCATCATTTCCTCACCCTCAGATTGTGTATTGCTGAAGATATTTGAAAGAACTAACCACAGATCTCATCCCCCATCAACATCTATATTTATTTTCCCTACTATGGCAGTAAATGGGGATGAGATCTGTTTGGTTACTTACATTCTTCCTGCGATACACAATAATGTACTATATAAATGCCTCATTCGTTCATATTTTCTGTTACATAATAGCATAAATCTGTTACAGTTTAGTAATGTTACAGTTTGAGCGGTACGATGCTATATATGGAATTCTTATTTCCGTGCCCCAGAGAGTACGATCACATATGTGGGATTTCAGAATGTACAGTGACAACATGCTGCCAGATTCAAGCCGGGTTTCGCGGCGCGCAATTGGAGACTGTCATAATAAAAGTAGCTTCTCAATCTGTGATTTTAGGCAAATGGTCTGTTTATTTCATGTACTGAGCTTTAGGATACTTTATTGTAGTTTTATATATATCTGCAAATAATATTGTTAGTGAGAACGGAACTTAATGCGCTCTGGCCAGTCAGCAGATGAGCGCAACATTAGATGACGAGCTTGACACGTCGTCATGGAAACCAAAACAGCTTTTTAAAAAAATCTCAGGCCGCTTCAGTCAGCTCGTCAGCTTCAGGGTTGTTTCTGCACAAGTTTGACGATGCCTTCGTTCAAGAGACGTCTCACACGAAGGTAACACACGCAGTTTCACATATTAATGTTGAGAACGGTACCTATAGAGTAGTATTGCATACTTCATACCTTCGAAGAGTATTTGGTTTGATCACATTTAGAAAAGACAGGTACCTGGAGGCGCACAGTGGGCGGAACTAAAGCACGAGCACACAATACATGATCGTATTATCCATAACTGTTGATTCGCTATAATAAGTTTGTGTTGTTTACATCATGCACGTGCGCACGCCGGTTGCCACAGAAACACAGACATGACTCAGATTCACTCAAGACTGCATCTAACAACTAGCCTCACTGACAAGCAATTGGTTGGGACTAATCAGTCTTACTTTTCACATTTCAATTTGCCCAATCTACATTTTTATGTGACTGACTGAGAGAAGTTATGAGCAGACTTGAAGAAAGTAAGTAGATGACTAACTTCTAAGACCAGCAGTTAATGCAACCGTTCCCAGCACCTTTAACAATGTCAATAAGTCAGAATGCATGTGCTTACAGGCATTACGTTGCTCCTATGGCATCTGAGAGGTGTACAGCACAAGCGACACCACAACAGCCGAGTGGCTGCTTGACATATGCCAGCCTTCCATCTCTTTTTCAAACGCCTGGCACTGATATGCAAACGGTTGCCATGGGTGCACCGCTGCAGTATGGTGCTTGCTTGAGTCCCTCCGTACCTCCTGCCATCCCATCATCTTTCTTTTGGGCTTCCTCTTCCAGTAACATGGACGAAGAACCCATGGAAGTTGATGATGAGGATGAGGATGACTTCATGGACTGGAGTCCCTCGATACCCCCAGCCATTGTGGCAACATCACCAGCCAGGGCGTTTTTAAGAAAACCTTGCTTTAGCTATGCAAGCCTGGGCCACACATACAGCCACAGATAGTTCCAGTGGCAAAAAATCGACAATTCATCTGAGCACAAGAAAAATCACCTTTGACTATTAGAAAAACAACTACGGAGCACAAGAAAAATGTCCCTTGAGCACCAGAAAGATGTCTTCGGAGCACAAAAAACCTCACATTATCTGTGCACAGAACAATCTCCTGAACATAAAAATAAAACAGTCTTTTGTGCACAAAAAGTTTATGAAGACTTGATTTATATGGTATATTTACTGTATAATATATTCAATAATCAATGTACACTGAGTGTTCATCCTCAGCATCAGAAACGTCATGTAGGTCCAAACTGTGGTTCCACACTCATCCACTGGGGTGCATCGCGGAGTCAGTTCACAACAATCACATCAGTTTATTCAATGACGATTTTTGAACACAAAACAAGTGTTACGTATCTTCAATTAACGTATAAAAGAAAAACTACAATTAAAAGCATTCAAATGTATTTTAATACCGTTTCGAATAAGTTATTGGACGTGTCGCTGTTTCTGAAGCGCGGTTTGTCCCTCTTTACTCGCCGTGATCAGCTGCTGTGTGCGGGTGAAAGGTCACACCGCTACAGCAGACAAGATGGATGTCAACCAAGCAAAACAAGAGCATCTTCTCGCTTTAAAAGGTACTGCGGTGTTTACCTTACACAGTGTAGCACTGAAACCGCCGCTGACTATCTGAACAACGACGCGTGTGTGTGTTTTAACGTACAAAGACGACGTTTAAATGAACTATTTATCTCAAATTAACCATCACTGCTATGTAAATTGCTAATCATGTCTGCTAGGAAGAGGGTGTCTTAAAAACTATTAAGTTGCCTACCTAGACAGTATTTTAAAGAACCATTCAGACGTTCTACATGAGTATATGACGCCCAAAACCTCAGTTTGCGGTGTCGGCTCATTAGAGTTTGAGACACTTCCCATGTTTACTAGTAGTGTGTCGATCTGTCATGATGCTGTCGTGATGTAAATTTGAGTCTAATTTGTAGACTCCGTCTGGAATCTAGCTGGAGATTCAGGCAAACATCAAGCTGTCAAAGAACACTTCACAGGGTGCATGCTCTTTTTGTCATTTAAGATGGATTAGTGTAGTTTTTGACATTGGGACTGTTCACAGATTGTTACAACTGTTGAATGACTGACACGCGGTGGTTTAGTTAAACGTGCTTGTCATGAACCACATGTGTCTCTGGTTTATAACAAATGACTTTTTTTAATGTATTGCAGTGCAGCCGGATCTTCTGGTCACTGTTGCTTCTGAATTGATCACTGGGGTTATAAACCCATGTGATGAGTTGAATTTACTAGCTTAGTCCTTTAAAGGGATACTTCAACCAAAAATGAAAATTCTGTCATCATTTACTCACCTTCGAGTTGTTCCAAATCTGTATAAATGTCATTGTTCTGGTGAACACAGAGAAAGATATTTGGAAGAATGCTTATAACCAGACAGATTTTGCCCCCCACTGACTCCCATAGTAGGAAGATACAATGGTAGTCAAAAGTGCCCTAGAACTAGAACCGTTTGCATTCTTCAAAATGTCTTCTTTTATGTTCAACAGCACAAAAAAAAAAGATAAAGTAATGTTTCCTACTATGGTAGTCAATGGGGGGCAGTATATCCCTTTAAGCTATTTTAGTGAATTTTCATCACTCTCTTAAAAGTACACACGATTCCCTCAATATTTCCCTCAAAACATTTTAAAAAGGCATTTGTGGAACTCCCCATTTGTGTTGACATGCGTTGTGCTCTCACCACATAAAGAGGATGGTTTTATTATTAACCTAATGTATTATTGCCATGAAATGAATGTCACATTATGAAAATGCCTAATGTAATACAAAATAGAATTAGGAAAATATCATTTTCATGCTCAAAAAGGGATTCATATGGTGAATGAACCCAAAAGATTTTTATATTTGACTCAACCATGTGTTAAAACAGCCCAGTATTTTGGTCTTAAACAACGCAGCATAGTTTCATTTTCAACCCAATGCTTGAGTTTCTCCCTATTTGACCCAATGCATGATGTGATTTTAACCTTGACCTATCTTGATATCCTTGTTTGGGATTTAATCATTGGTGTTGTATGGCTATGAGCTGTAGATTTATTCAGAATACAGAATATCAGAGTAATTAGAGTGATAGGCACCTTTCTGTGTCTTTAAATGGTTAAACTTTGCAGATGGCCACAGCCCATGCATCACCACATCGCCGTCAGAAAAAGACAAGAGTGCAACACTTGCATCTGTAGTTTGGTGTTGTTGAATTTTGTGTGGATAAATATCACTTTATTTTACAGTGTAGTCAGTGAGGCAAACGTGAAAAGCTAACACAGTTTAGGTGCAACCCTGGTTGTTTCTGTCGTAAGCAAAACCACCAAAACATAGATCTAGATTTCATCATAAGTGTTTTTTACTGTATAAGATTATGTTATTAATAGTCTTCTATGTTATTCTCTGCAGTGATGAGACTGACCAAACCGACACTTTTCACAAACATGCCAGTGACATGTGAGGACAGAGATCTTCCAGGTAGAATCTAATAATACTTTACACACTCCTGCTTTGGAAACTCCTCCAGACATCTGAGACTGTTCGTGCTGTCTGTTACCCTGTTTATGTGTCTGGATTAACCGCAGATCTATTACCAATTAGGAAACATTAAAACTGGTAAAAAGAGTGTAATATTGTACAATTACAAACTAATTTATAGATTCACATGTAAATAGAAAATGAGTTGCACAGGACAAAATAGACATTGTAGTTGTTAACAGCTAAAGAATGATGTTGTTTTATGTGTTTTAATGCAACACATTTATCACCATTGACAAGTCAAGAATTGTTCTTCTCTGTATGCTATTAACAGCATTATATCGTCCCCAAATATAGACTAAAGATATATCAGCAATTTGCAATGTTTGTTTTTCGTTTGCTGGGCCAACGGCTCTGAAATGTGATCGCTAGCATCTGCATTCAAGAGCCACATGTCATTATGACAGTTCTGAGTAGCACTTCTATTTATATGAGGAGTTCAAATATATTCCACTATAAATCAGCGTCAATGAGCCGAATGTAATATCAGAAATGTGAAATCGTTGTACACCACCGCCTGGTTTTATTTGAATTTGGGTGTTTTTTCAGCTACATTTACAAAATAAGCTCACACTGTCACAGAAAAGTCCGTTTTATCAGGTTTTTCTAAACCCCCAAATGTTTTTCCACCACATCATCAGTTGTGTATTTGCTTTGATGACGTTCTGGGTGGAAATAAAATACCTTTTTTTATAGAGCAAAACGGTTCCTTAGTTTAGCCTAACGTCGTAGCTAGCACTTTGTGTCATAAATACACACAGTAATCTTTGACACAATTACAGCTTTAATGAAAATGATGCATGCAGAATATGAAAAGTTATGCAATTGTTAAATATTATTGTTAAATACAAATTAAATATTTAAAAGGTTCATGTTTAAAGTTTGTTTAGTGATAAACGCAATAGCATAATAATGATGGTTTTTCATGGTATTACAATGAAGTCTTCGGTTCTAAGGGAATGTCTAGACAAGGCTAAAAGAATAAAATGTATACTAATATTGAAGTAATGACTAACACATGGCAAAAAGATGTTTGATATGAAAACACTAAGGAGGTCAAATGATTAATCGCGATTAATCGCATCCAGAATAAAAATTTGGGTTTACATAATTTATATCTGTGTACTTTGCATAATATTCATTTTGTAGTTCTTCTAAACACATAAAAATTAATAAATGCTTATATATAATTCCAATTATTGGTAAATACAGTATAAATAAATACATCTAAATGTTTCCTAAATATGTGTTTATAAATACAAAATTAAAATGTACAGAACAAAGACATATGTTATGTAAACACGAACTTTTATTCTGGATTCGATTGATTGCAATTAATCGTTTAGCAGCCCTAGAAAAAAAACCAAAGTAGTTATAATAATAATGTCTCTTTGTTTTAGTTGGGACGGCTCAATTATGACAAAAACCATAATAATGATTGTTTTGGCTAATATTGAGATCACGATGATTTAACATTACTCACTGACTTTCTAAACAATGTAGAAAAAATAAATATAAACTTTTAAACTGTGAATCCAGCTGAAAAGTAAATGTAATAGCACAGTTGTTCCGCTGTACAGGAAAGTGGATTTATAACACAAGAAGAAAAAAGAGGATCCTTGCAAAAAAGAACGCGCCACAATAATTGCTTTAACTCAATTCTTTGGTTTTTGTAATCGTTGGAGGCTAAATTGACGATTACGATTAATGTCCGATTAATTGCAAAGCCCTAGTGTTAGTTAAAACTAACCCCCCTGGATGTAAAAGTGCTCATAGTTGAAGAAATGCCTGTATTTATTTCTCGGAAACACAAAATAATTATTTGTTTGGTTATTGTTTCTCATGATTTATGTGCACATTAGCTCTGATATTATATCATATGACTTTGGAACGCTGTCATAAGAAATTGGTTATACAGACCCAGGCATCTAATAGACATCTAAATCTACAACCTGGCTGTCAGTCAAGAGGTTTTACAGTTGAGCATATCACATGTCCACAGGTGATTCGTTTATACGACTCATGAAAGATGATCCGTCTACCGTGAAGGGGGCAGAAACACTAATCCTGGGGGAAATGCTGACCCTGCCACAGAATTTTGGGTAATGTTTTAAATCAAATTTGAAATTTATTTCATTTCAAGTTCCCAAACATGATTTGAAAAAGCTTCCTTCTCCATTTCCCAATCAGAAATATTTTCCTCGGCGAGACCTTCTCCAGTTACATCAGTGTGCACAATGACAGCACTCAAATGGTCAAAGATATCCTAGTAAAGGTAACGGCTCGCAAGTCACGGATTATCCGCTGGGGTTGTGAGTGAGAGCTTTTTCACTGCTGTCCCGTGATTGTTTGTCTCGACAGGCCGACCTGCAGACGAGCTCCCAGAGGTTAAATTTATCTGCGTCGAACTCGGCCGTATCTGAACTCAAACCAGAGTGCTGTATTGATGATGTCATCCATCATGAGGTCAAGGAGATTGGGACACACATGTACGGTGACCCTTGACGGACAAAAGTCTCAGATCCGTAGTAGAATGTTTAGAGGAATGTTCCAGGTTCAAAACTTGTGACATGCTGTTAGTTCTAATTAGTGAGAAATAAAAAATGCAGATCATTTTTGCTCCATTATTCATAAATACTTGCAACTACCTTGCATTTTGTAAAATATGATTGAACATTATTTAAATATGAATTCAAATATTTTTAAATAATTACATTAAATATTGGTTTAATTAATGAATTATTCATTTAATATTATTGAATCATATGTGTCCTGTAATATTGTCCTGTATAGAAAGTATAGCAACAAAACATCATATATGTTAATAAAAGACTAGTGTAATACTGTAGATTTAAACGGTCAGCTATTAAAGGGGTCATTTTACGCGGCTAAAACGAATATTATTGTTTGCTTTAGGTGTATTACAATGTGTATACACGATTTAAGGTTAAAAAACGCTGTATTTTCCACATACGGTGCATGTTTGTATCTCCTCTTAGCCCCGCCTCTCTGAAACGCGAGGATATTTAACAAAGCTCATGGCTCTGAAAAGCGAGGTGTGCTATGATTGGCCAGTTAACCAGTGCGTAGTGATTGGTGGAATACTGCAATTGTGCGACGGAAATGTAACGCCTCTTACCATATTTGGAACATCAGGTTCTTCTTCAATTGTACTGACAGGTACGCCCACCTTACTTGCGCATGTATTTGGGCGGTTTTAGTCAAATCACTCCACGAGCTGACGTCAAGTTGTGGGGGTGTGGTTACACGAGGCGTTTCAGGGAGGTCTGTGTGAGCATTCGCTTCTAGATAAAATACATCTTTTGTTCCGACACTTTCATTTTTGCAATTTTATGTGTCCAATACATGCATAGGCAACTTATAACACACCAAAGACAAAGAAAAACACGTACTTCCGGCGAATGACTCCTTTAAATAAAATAGCACATATGTTTGTATGGAATAATTGTTGCACATCAACAAGCATTAATATAGAACATTTTTGCATCAAGAAAGCCAAAAGACTGCCTTTTTTTAGTTTTGAACTCTGTTTTGAATACTGAGGTTTTCAAACCATTTCAATTGGTGACTTGTTATACTTGCCCTTTGTAATTACACACAAAAATCACAATTGAATGTCAAACACAAATCCATGATCAAGTAAAATATACACTGTTGCATGTCAAACTGTTATTCTTACCATATTTGCATGCTATCGTTCATGATTTCAGCTTGGTCTGCGCAGTGAGCTACACCACTCAGTCTGGAGAGAAGCTTTACTTTAGGAAGTTCTTCAAATTTCAGGTGAGCTCATTTTCTCCTCTCATTTCTGTTGCCTTGTAATTGGATGTGAAGACTGAACGCATCACTCTTAAGTCATTTAGAAGAGGCTTGAGACATTTCATTCACACTAAAGCGTGACATTTGAACAAAAGCACGAGATGTCGTGCAGCCCAACACAACTGAAGAAGCCCTAGTGATGCATTGACCAAATGAAGCCTTGTGTTGTGTTATATTGCTTGTTTTAATGGATTCTGTTGAGTCGAGCTGCAGCTCAAACTTCAGTTTTAACTCTCTTTTAAACCAGGTTCTCAAGCCTCTAGATGTAAAAACCAAATTCTACAATGCCGAGGTAAGTTTGCATTGACCACTTTGACCTTTTAGCTATAGTACAAGACTTAAATATAGTACAAAAGATAATATAGCAAATTAGTCAGCTGTTATTGTTTGGCATGGTTACACTTAAAAAAAAATGGAAATTTTCTGTAAACTGGAAAAACAGAAATATACCGTAAAATATTTTTTCCCCCAGTAAAATTATAAGAAATAAGGATTATATATTAAATAGTTTTCCCCATTTTTCTTGTAAATGAGTTGTAGTTTTCTGTAATTTTATAGCTTTTGACCGTATTTCAAAAATGTACAAAAATAAATCTTGTAAAAAAAACAGAAATTTTCTTGCTGCTGGGGCACCAGAAATAAACTGTAAAATAACAGTTTTTCCCTGTAAAATTACACCCCCCCACGGTTTTCTTGTAAAATTGCAGTCTTTTTCTGTAATTTTACGGTTACAGTAAAAAACCCATTAAAACTGTAAAATTACAGGTTTTTTTACAGTGTATAGTGTTGAATCTGCTCTTCTGTACAGCCTCTGAGCTTTTGGTAGTAATGTGTAGTATATCTGTGCTTGTAGAGACCCCATTTTACACGTTTCATTTGATATTCTTTTTATGATTAGTATCTGTGTTTCATTCATGATCAGTTTTGTTCACATTGACGCTGCCTGAAGTTGAGAACTGACGTTGTCATATTCTCCGCATGTAACTTTCACTTCTCTAATGTTTATTTTTTGTGTTTTATTCCTCCATTAGAGTGACCTCAGTTCTGTGGTAATTGTTTTCCCTTTTCCATTGCAACTTTTCTTTTTTCAGCATAACTTGTTTCTTTTCTTCTTTTGAGCCTGTGATACACAAAGGGGAAAACACAGAAAAGCATTTCAGTATTCAGTTTAGCAAACTAGAAAGGGTAGCACCTGCTGTAAGAAAATAGTACGCACACTGCCCTGACATGTATTTAACTCAATAGTATGTGAAAATAGAATATTTCTATTATACTGTATTAGAGGGATAGTTCACCCAAAAGTGACAATTTCGTCATCATTTACTCGCCCTCAAGTTGTTCCAAACCTGTTTAAGTTTCTTTGTTCTGTTTTACACACAAAAAAGATATTTTGAAGAATGTTAGAAACGAAACTGTTCTGGGACACCATTGACTACCATAGATTTTTTCCTACTATAGTAGTTGTTATGGCCCGTCTAAGGCCAGGCCACAACAGAAAGATGTCTCAGACCCAAAATTCGTCATAACAGAATATTTATTGAAAACAAATAATATGGGATCAACTTTCAGACTTCGAAAACGCCAAAACAACAAACAAAACCCCACAACTTAAACCCCACTCCCTCTACATAACCTATAAAACAATAATAAAGAAAATTATGATGATTTTCTACATAAACACTTCCCTTTCTCCCTACCCACATAAACAAGTTATAAGAAGGGAACAATAAAAGAAAAATGGCTTCGGAGTCCTATTATCCCAAAGAAAGAAAAATCACAATCACAGGGTGTCTAACTTATAATCAACAAAACATAACAAACAAACAGGCCAAAGACAATAAATGAGCAAGCTGCTGGCAGGCTAGCAAGCTAACAATGAATGGAAAGGACAGACTTTTAATTCCCTCCCCAAAACAGCCACACCAATCAGAAGCAGCTATCCATTAGCCAATGAATGGCCTCCATTCCTGCAACACAAACTCAACACAAACATACAAGCAACCAGGGTTGTAACAGTAGTCAATGGTGCCCCAGAACTGTTTGGTTACAAACATTCTTCAAAATATCTTATTTTGTTCAGCAGAACAACAACATTTATACGGTTTGTAACAACTTGAAGGTGAGTAAATGATGACAAAATTGTCACTTTTGCAACTTATTTCGGATTATCTTGGCTTGTTTGATATTATGATGGACTGGAGCAGTTGCCAAGATATATTGGCAAGACAGAGTTGAAATATAAGTGTATTAATCATGGGATTTCGCCATTTATAGATAGAATATTTGTTGTCTTGAAATTGTTGGTTAGCTCCTTTTAAACCTTTTAGCCTTTATTTATCTCTCACATTATTTCATTTTTAGATAATATAGAATATCAAGAATCTGAAGTGAAATACTTTTTCATGTTCACCCTGATAACCATTAACTTTCAATGTTTCTGCTTTCCCTTTGACTGATTTTGCCAGTGTAAACCAGTGAGAAAACTCTAAAACCAATGAGCTAAATCTGTTAAACAGACTGGGAGAAATTCATGCTTGTTTTTTATGCCCATTTTTATTCTTTGTTTTTTATCCCAACGCATGAGATGCATTTAACTTAATGTGTAATGGATTTAAAGATGTGATTCGTTTGTTTAAAGTTAAAAATCTGTGTACAAATGCATATATCTCTAAAGGTATTGATATATTTTTGGTTAATGAATAATCAGGCTTGGCATGGGAACTTTTGCTTTCTGCTCTAACAAATACTTTTTGTCAAAAGGTGCTGCTGAACTGCAGGCATGAACTAACCTTCCACTTTTAATATCAGAACAATACTAATCTACTGCTAAGAGATCAACCAGAATTCAGTATTTGCCTTTCAGCATTAAACAAATTGATAAATCACACTTCAACTTTTCTGAAGAACTTGATTTGAGGGGCCACAATATTACATAGTACAAAATTCTGTACTGTATCATAGTACACAACAGAAGAGACACTAATGTTATTTAATGTCTGGATCTTAAAGGGATAGTTTACCCAAAAGAATCTGTCATCATTTATTCACCCTCTTGTCATTTCAAACCTGTATGACTTTCTTCTTTCTGCAGAACACGAAAGAAGATATTTTGAAGAAAGTTGGTGACTGAACAGTGTCGGCACCCGTTCACTTCTATTGTATGGACAGAAAATCAATGCAAGTGAATGGGTGCCATTTAACAACATAATTCAAAATATCTTCTTTTGTGTTCTGCGGAAGAAAGAAAGTCATACAGGTTTGAAATGACAAGAGGGGGTGTAAATGATGACAGAATTTTCATTTTTGGGTGAACTCGGCTTTAATGCCCGAGTTGACTATTAAACTGAATGATGTATGCAGAGCCCTTCAAATAAAGCATCACTCCAGGATAATGTGTCAAAAATAATCATTTACAGTGCCTCTGAAGGTATTTGGACACTCGTGACACATTTCAAATATTTTATTGCCGTTGTATTAGATAATGAAATATTAAAGTCAATTTATTTTGCAAATGGTCACTGTACTAGCACACCTTTTAGCTATTTAATCCAATAACATTCATGCACTTTCAATTGTGACTGAACTGTCCAAATACTTTTAAGGATGACTGTAAAATGCTGCATGGAATCTTACCAGGACCTAATAAATGATTTGGATTAGCTGCTGGTCGGTTGATCTGATCTCATGGTTTCCAACATTCACCCTCCAGACAGATGAGGTGTTCCTGGAAGCACAGATCCAGAACATCACCACATCCCCAATGTTCATGGAAAAGGTGTCTCTGGAACCTTCTATGATGTATAACGTTACTGAACTCAACACTGTGGCTGCTGAAGAACTGAGGTATTGTATGCATTTCTTATTTATTTTGTGCATGTTGTTGTGATGTAGGTCATCAATAACTGCATAGTTTTTCATTTCTGTGTTGCGTACATTTGCTCAATCGTTATGATGCAAATGCAGCACCTGTACATTTTTCCTCAATGTTTTTGTATTTCTGCAGCGAGTCGACGTTTGGGACGATGTCCTATCTTCAGCCCTCGGACACGCGGCAGTATTTATACTGCCTGAAGCCCAAGCCAGAGTTTGCAGAGAAGGCCGGGGTTATAAAGGGGGTGACGGTCATTGGCAAACTAGACATTGTGTGGAAAACCAACCTTGGAGAGAGAGGCAGACTACAGACCAGCCAACTACAGAGGATGGTATGGGTTTCAGTGTAGACCAATTCATTTTGGTGACAAAAAACAGTGCTACAGTCTGTAAGAAAGCAGTTATTTATCCTCAAGGAGGCAATGATATAATGGATTTGGGAGAAATAAAACACACGTTTGATGTGGTACATAAACATCACCCAACACCTGATTAAAATGAGCTTATTTCAGTGTTTCCCAGCCGAATTTGCTTTAGAGTTCAGATTTGAACAAAATGGTCTGCAACAGCCAAAATGAAAATGACTTCTCTACAAACACTTAAAGGGACAGTTCACCCAAAAAATAAAAATTCATTTAAAAACACTCAAGTTGTTCCAAATATGTATAAATGATGAACACCGAGATATTTGGAAGAATGCTTGTAACCAAACAGTTCTTGGATCCCACTGACCACCATAGTAGGAAAAAATTATTTATAAATGTATTTGTTCTGTTGAACACAAAAGAAGATATTTTGAAGAATGTAGAAAAGCAAACAGTACTGGGGCACTTTTGACTACCATTGTCATTTTTTCTACTATGGTGGTCAATGGTGGCCAAGTACTGTTTGGATACAAGCATTCTGGGAGAACTGTTGCTTTAAAGAGTAAATAGTTTTTGATTTTTAAGGTCCTAGTTTGGTTTATGGAGTGTCCAACAAGTTTACGTACATACAAAATATAAAAACACTTTCATTGTCTAATAATAGGCAGTTATTATTACCACTATAGTCTTGAGTGACTCAAACGATTCGTTCAGCGATTCATCAGTCTAATCCCCTCCTTTCTGTCAGCCTACTCTGATCTGATTGGTTAGATGGTCTCATCTTCTGTGATTGGTCTACCGCGTACAGCGTCGCAAATGGGAAGTAGGCGGACATTACACCGAGTGACGCAAATCCGGAACTGAAATTAGAACGACAGATTCAGAGTCGACTCCTTTTTTCCGAAGCCAATAAATTTGTTTTTCGACTACTTTCGGCTTTACAACTTGGCAGACTGTTTACATTCACACACAGCAAC
This sequence comes from Triplophysa rosa, assembly GCF_024868665.1. Taxonomy (NCBI): domain Eukaryota; kingdom Metazoa; phylum Chordata; class Actinopteri; order Cypriniformes; family Nemacheilidae; genus Triplophysa; species Triplophysa rosa. Next base: position 5,192,693 of record NC_079911.1, on the reverse strand, counting down.
ATTACACACTGCAAGAAATGTCATTTTAAGGACATTGTAATAGTTTTGCAGTTTTATTCAAAGCAACCGACAGTGCATTTAAGATATACATTTTATACAATTTATTTTACAGTTTGATATGGCAGTTGACCAATAAGATACAGGAACACACAATACAGTAATTCGATTTCATTGCATTTTATTATTTTGCATTGGTAATCATCCAATCAGAGTCAAGGACCTAAACTCTCTTTTGTATGTCTACAGCAGCTCTAAAGACTCTTCTCTTGTAGGCTCCTGGTTACGGTGACGTCAGGCTTTCTCTTGAACTCATCCCAGACACTGTCAATCTTGAAGAACCTTTTGACATCACCTGTAAAATCACCAACTGCAGGTGAGAGCATCACTGTGAAGCTATAAGATCATTGGTGAAGATACTGAGATCTGTAACCCAGCGTGTTCATTCTCAGTGAGAGGACCATGGATCTGCTGCTGGAGATGTGTAACACTCGGTCCATCCACTGGTGTGGGGTGTCGGGCAGACAGTTGGGTAAACTCAGCCCCAGCGCTTCTCTATCTATTCCACTCAAGGTCCTGTCATCTGTTCAGGGCTTACAGGTACAAACTTTAATCTCGCTTTAACACATGGCTACTTGGATATGGATTATCACGTCCGTTTAACGTTGCATGTTGTATTTTTTGTGTCTTTTTTAGAGTATATCAGGACTGAGATTAACAGATACTTTTCTGAAAAGGACGTACGAATATGATGACATCGCACAGGTCTGCGTGGTCTTTCCTTACACTAGTCCAGAGAGTTGAACCCCCCTTTGTGGATTTTTGCACTGTGTATCTCAATGGACCAATTTCATGTTTGTGTGTAATACCTGTCACCTTGTGCTCTTTTTCTTTGCTCTTTAATGTGGTCGTTTTAAAATGTCATTTTAAGCCCTTAATCATGATTTTAAGTGTTTGTCAATGTGAATAAAACCGTTTCAAAACAGGAATATTGTGTTTACGCTACTTTACTGCAAAACTGTGGAGTATGTGAGGAGACACGTCTGCTGGGTAATAAAAAAAATGTATAATAATGTTTCACACCAAAGCACACGGTCATCTATTGACACCTTTATTGATGCTATTTTTTGACAAAACATTTTACAGCTGTTTTATTAATGTCATCTTAAGTTTCACTCACTCATCTGACTGTAAATATCAGATCTTGAAGCATGCAAATGAAGAAATGCTAATAATGAAAGATACACAAATATTCTTAAATTAGCAAGATTATGTTATTGAGATTACAGAATAAACAACTAAAGAAACGAGACTTGTGAAGCTGCTGATACAGTACAGTATATAGTCATTATTTATCACACACAGATGCCTCTTGTTCCTAAAACGAACAAAATATGTCAAAGTAATCTAATATGTGTTAAAGGGATAGTTCATCTGAAAATGAAAATCCTGTCAGTTCTTGGTCCAAATCTGTCAGACTTTTACATAGAACACTAATGGTGCACCAAACAGTTAAAATGGACGGTTAAATGTTTTTAATCGTTTTTCATTAAAATATGTCTTGAAGCAGCTGATGCAATTTAATTACGTAGACGGTAACATACTGTAAACAAACGTTACTGCACATGCGCGCGTTCATGGGCTGCAGTTAACTTCCGGTACACATTCACAAACAATAGTGTCTGTAGATTATTTCTGATAACAATCAAAAGAAACCGAGAAGAACCGTTACTTGGCTAAACTTGTCTCTCCGATATTTTTAATTTATACTCAAATACCAAGCTCAACCACTAGATGTCAGTCTACCATACGGTTTCTTTAAATGCGACCAAACTACACGAAAACAAATGCTTATTTAATAAAATTAACATTCAACACAATTCAACGAGTCGTTTATTTAATACAATAAAAAATACTACAAATTAATATTAACATAAAATAAAAAGTTATTTTATTAGACACTAGCCGGAAGTTAGCTGCAATAGACACTGAATAGCCGGAAGTTAACTGCAGTCCCGGCGCGCGCGTCCGATGAAACGGTCTATTACACAATAGAATGACATTTCAACAAAATTGCTGAATTAAACTGACTGCCTTTTTCTACACACAATACTATTAACTCGTAATAAAGATTTGAAAACAAAAATGACCTAATAATGCAAATATTCGTTGTATATCTTATGACTAGTCAGACCTTATGTGTTGTGAGGAGGAAAGAAAGTCATAGGTTTGGAAAGACATACAGTATGCATGATAGAATTTATGGATTTTCATTTTTGAGAAAACTGTCTCTTGGATATCAATAACAATGGCCTAGCTGCTAACGTGACATCATGATCGGACATTTTGTTATGTAAACTCTGATGTGTCATTGCCAGCTACATTCATATAAAGTAACAGAGGACTAAAACGTTATCTACACAGACAAACACAAAGAAACCTCAGTCAGATGTAAGACATTTTCTCTGTGTAAAGGTTGAATTTTAATGTGTTTAGATATATTTTTCCTCTTCATCCCTGAAACTCCCAAATAAAGTGCCACACCCCATCGACTGGTTCGACTGAACAGAAGAATGGGTGAAAGGATTGCGCTCACAACTTTTTCCGCCTGCCGCCCCTCGATTCTTGATCCCGTATAGACCTGCAGAGACAAACATAGCATTTTCAGCATAAATATCATAATGCAGTCCTGCCTCTCAAGTTTATCTGCCTATCAAATTCATTTGACTTCTGTTTCGTTATAATAGTATCTGTGCTTTTATTATGTTTTAGTCGCACTATGTCAGACCGTTGGGATCAGGAATGTTCCTCAGCACTGCCGCTGAAGGAGCGACTTCGGATGTGGTTCCTCAGCTGCTCGATGAGCTCCGGGTTCTGCTGCTGGATCTGCTGAGCAAACTGCTGCCCACTGACAGAAATCAACATCTTAATAGTAAGTTTTACATTAGTCCTAAAGCAAGATTTAATAATGTCTTTTTAAATAGTTATACGTGAAGAGATAATGCTTACGCTTCAATGAGACTGGATATGTCATATAATCCGCCAACTCCGGCTGCCGGCCCCCTCGCGGCATTAGACATCATTCCTCGGATGCTGTTTAGTACAGAACACAGCTGAGATATTAATGTCAATCGCAAACATTTTATAACACAGATATTTTGACAATACTGTGTCAAATTAGAATAGGAAAGAATAAATCTTATAATAAATCGGCCCTGATCATAGGCTGTCTTTAAACTATCGGCCGAAAGTGTGAAAGTTGCTTTTATCGACAGATAGGCTACTAATTAATGGCCGATATATCGGTGCAATACATTTTCTTTTAATGTATGTACTGTACATGTACGTAGCTCTTTTTGTGCTTTGTTTCATATCATGATGTAATACTTAACTAATTTACACCAGTATTCGAGTGTTCTAACACTTTTCATGTTGATAAAAAGTTTCATACATTTTTATGTTCATAAAATTTGTTCTTTAATTATATATATTTATAAATATAGTTCCACCCCCACATCATGTCACAATTTTGACAAATGTTGGCCAGATGTTCGGTTGGCAAGCAGAGTTACAAACCTCCCCATCTCATGTTCTGTTAATAGCAGGTAAAATGTTGTGTTTTTATTTGTTCGTATAATTTTTCACTTTCAAATTCTTTTACACAGAGGCTTACAACTATAGAGGGGTGGTAGGTACCTATTTCACACCTGTATTTCATTTTTAAATAGTGTTACCCAGTCTCCATTTCCATTTCCATTTCAAAAAACATACATATAGACAAATATTCTGTCGCTGTTATTCTAAAACCTTGTATGTCCAATTTCGCTGTTTTTCAGGATATCGAAAAAAAACGTACTTTTTAAATGATTACATACTGAATGATTACATACGGAGTTGTCAAAGTTGACAAACACTTTTTAATATGTTTCATTGGTTAGATATTCGCAAAACCCAGTGACAAGCGTTAAGGGTGACTAATAATAATGACTTCACGAAATATGGAAATATATAAATCACATAAAAACTTACAGTTGTTGCACTGGTTGGTTTTGCATCACGCTCGCTGCCTATAGTGCAGTAAAACAACATCTGATTCATTCAGTGTAAATAACAATAAATATGTATATATATATATATACAGTATATATACAACCAATTTTACACAACCAAATCATTCATAACCCTGACATAATCTGTATGTATTCAAGTCATGAAATTGAGTGTGTTCATTTTATGTATTGATTTGTCCTAATATTGTTTCTTAAAAACAACTCTCACGCCTCACCTCGGGCATTTCCTATGAGTCTAATCCAACTGACTGACCCTTTATCAACAGCATGGGCTGAATGCCAGTCAGTTTAACAGGTTCAATTTATGAGGCATTTTGAGAATACCATAACAGAGCAATGTGAAACCATCCACTTGAACTTACCATGCTAATGAACGCGGGGTTATTGATGAGACTAGCCATGTCAAACCCCAGTCCTGTGGCCGTCTGTCAACACATGTCAATAACTAATGTTATTGCCTATAGTGGTTGCACATACTGTATGGGACAGTAAAGTTCAATAAACAGCCGCGGAAAAAAATAAGAGACCACTCCAACTTTTCATTTCAAAATGAGCATTTTTAGACGTATTGGGTCCATTCCAGTCCAGTGTCTGTTGAATTTCAACAAAATCAAAAACCTCAGGAGTGTGAAAGAGCATGACATGAAAACTGTGATAAAAATCCAGGTTATCACATAAAAATATGTTTTGAACTTTTAGATACATGTAGAAATATTACTGTTGTATTGCTTAAAAGTGAATATGAACTTGTTTTCTTTGCAGTATTTGAGGTCTGAAAATATACAGAGCATCTTTTCTGTTATTGTGACCTGTTTCTCCAGTTTTCATTTTCTGCAAATAAATGCAAATAGAAACAATATTTTTATTTTAAATTTGGTAAAAATATTGTTAGTAGTTCACAGAAAAAGCACATACCTATAAATAGTATATTTTTAAATTAGAAAAACAAAGTCTCTGAAATGGTCTCTTATTTTTTTCTGCGGCTATAAGTTTAAAAAGATGATACATAAAACTTTTTGGGACAGCTAGTTACCAAAAAAACAGTGTGCTTAAAGTAAAACTCAAATTCAGACTTTACAGCCCCAAAATATGGATAGTTACAGGTTTTTAAAGTAATTACAGAAAAATTCAAGCAGAAGGGTTGCCAAAGACTGCAGTATGTAATCAGCGTTTATAAGGAAATTGCAACAAAATACTGTATTTATACAGGACTTTTAGTATTAGTTTTTCCAAAATGCTTTGCAAATAACATCTATTTTCCATAATACGAGTCCCTTTACACTGACCATGATCTTAATCTCTTAGAATGCGCCTACATTTGCAAAAAGCTGGAGAAACAGGTCAAATAACAGAAAAGATGCTCTGTATTTTTTAGACCTCAAATACTGCAAAGAAAACAAGTCCATATTCACTATTAAGCAATACAACATTATTATTTGTGTTATTATGTATTTATTTATTTTTATCACAGTTTTCAGGTGTCTTCATGCTGTCAGTCTTTCACATTGCTGTTGTATGACTTTCTGTCACTCCTGAGGTTTGATTTTGTTGAAATTCAACAGACACTGGACTGGAATGACCACAATACATCTAGAAACACTGATTTAAAGAAAATTTGTTAATGATCTCTTAACTGTTGTATACTGTACATTGGAACCTACATTCATTCTTAGATATATCGATTTTATATTTAGCGCAAACAATCCAAATGTGATCAATTCTGATATCATCTCTTTGTACTCACAGGGCTGGAAGCTTCTTTTTGTTTCTGCTCCGCAATCTTCAGGTTTGACTTGTAAGTGTCGTTTTCAGGATCCAACACCAGAGCTTTTTTAAAATATGATATCGCCCTTGGATACTTGCTCATAGACGTTAGTGCTAGTCTGGAATCATAAAAACATGAATAAGAAAATAAAAAAGTAGCAATTTGGTAAATTGTAAATATCTGTTAACACAACAAATGTATTTTTCGTTGGGGTCTAAAGAGGTTTGTCTAATGTTCTTGTCAAACTTGGAATTAAAACGTTGAAGACACAGAATTAAACAAAAGCTCCGACTTAATCATCATGTAAAAACAAAGACATCCAGCTCCAAGAGATCTTCAAGTCATCTTGTAATTACAGTAATTCCAACCTTGGATGAACGCAGCATTAATTCACATCAGATAACAGTTTGTGATTACCAGAGCTTGCTGTTGAAATGTTAAATGATGTAATATGTCAGGGTCTTATATTTATCCAGCCTGTTGTTCTTACAAAATAAAACCCCTACAAGATGATCAGGACCCCGAAGCAAAGCCCCCCCAAACCTGGCTGTAATTCACAAATATGTTAGGAAATACATTTACTTTAGAGCAAATCTTGTATCATCAATCTAGTTGAGTAAATTATATTAGCTATACCCTATAATAACATCAACTTACCCCATTCTGCCATAAGCTTTACTGTACGAGGGGTCGATCGCAATTGCTCGCTCACAATCACCTGTAGCCTCTGTGTAGTTTCCAAGTTTGCTGTGAGCCGCAGCCCTGCGAGAACAATCCCAGCAGTCAACACCAAACAACAAACGTGAAAATAAAAGCGTGACATCCCAGCATCTACCTGTTGCAGTAATACACAGCGTTTCTTTGGTCCAACTCGATGGCTTTTGTATAACAATCCACAGCACTGCTATAATTCTCCTCTTTCATGTGATTGTTCCCTAATGAAGAGTACAAACACATTTGAGCGCATGAGAACACATTAAAAACAGAACATCCTTATCCATTATTTATCCGGCCTGATTTGCATTTTCACAGTGGAATAATGTGGTGACATTTAGTTCCTGTGATATGGTTTCCACTGTGAATGTCATTGTTCCGAGTGAAATCCATTTGTCGGCGAGTCTAAATATAATAGGAAACTTTGACGTGCCCTCATTTTTAAGCTGCTCAGCTGTCTCAATGTCCTCCGGAGATGGAAATGTCTCGGGTAGCGCAACGACATCATTCTGTAAATAACAATTAGAGAAGAACCTTTGTTGAAAGTGTATCTTTTTTGCTTTTTGCATACTGTAACAGTCAAAAATGTAAGTTTAACTATAATGCTGTATTACTTTGAGAAGGGAATTGTGGAATATCTCTCTCAGTGGCTGTGGGGTGGCGAGATGGCAGTCGCTGGAGCTGATCTTGAAGGTGGTCTCCAGACATTGTATTGCAACTGTAAACACGAGAACGTATAAGGCATGTTTTGATTGTTTACAGTGTGTTTGAATGTGAGCAAGGCAAAATTGTATCTAGGTTCAAATGTTGCCGGTAGGGATGCACCGATAGGATTTTTTGGGCCGATACCAATTTTAACAAACAACTATCGGCCGATTTACGAAACCGATATTGATCAATTGCATACAGTACTACACAATATTAGCTAGTTTTTCTGCATTCAATTAATTTTACTGAACATGAATGGGATCCATTTAACATTTTAAGAGAGGCACAAGTGTAAAGGTCTTTGCACATACAGTCCGAAATTTTCATATGCGTTTTTTCGTATTTGCCTCTCGTTTGTACGGTGTCTCTGAATTGTTATAAAAGGCCACTCAAAATGCTTGCTACGGATGCGAAAATGCAGAAAATCGAACCCGGTGCAAATTTTTTATGACGGATGAAAATATCGGAGGCAGTGTGTAAATGTGATTAACACAATGTGAGGTCGTATTTATTTTTTAACGTGCGGAAATTTCGGATGCAAATTTCGGACTCAATGTGCAATGGGCTTAAATGTGCCTAAATGTAAGTTAAGATAAAAATACAATAAGACAACATGACAATCTTCATAGGTGATTTTTGCTATCCAATATTTCTTTTATTAAAAACATTAACTCAAATTTGACTTAAAATTAAACATTTCTTTAATCAATTTAAATAAAATCTGTGCTGTTGCTATTTACAGTAATTATTTTGCTCAGAGAAAAACATTGTATATTCAGACATCCAACTCATTGCCTCCATGTAGTTAATTAATAAACTAGGGACCTATGAAATCCGTTTTATTTTTTTCCTAAATTCCGTTTTATTTTTTCCCAAATTCCATTTTTATTTTTCTGGATTCTGTGTTTTATTTTTTTTGTGGTGTACAACTATGTTAATATGAAGCAGTATCTTACATCTTATGTTTTTTCTTTTGCTGTTTTAAGTCTACTTACATTTAATTACTAGTTTTGTCCATTTTTAGTAGCAGTTTTGTCATGTGGTTAACTGGACTTTTATTTTGACGACGGACTTTAATTTGACGGCTTGTCGCAAAGTTTGACAGCAGCTTCTCTCAAATGAAACGGTAAATAGGCCCTTTTCACAATGACGTCACTTAACTTCCGCCTTTCCGCAAAGCAGTGTATCATAACATCCGTCTTGAAACAAACAAGAAGAAGAACTTCCATTTTGCCGTCTCGCTGGAATTTAACAACAGTGAGAAAAAAAACTGACAGAACACGTATTCAAGTACTTATCCTAGCACCTTCGCTAACACAAAAAGAAAACAAAACACTTACCTTCATAATCAAACAGGTACTGTTCAACGAAGAATTTGTATCCTTTCTCTAGCTTTGATCTTGTCGTTAGTGAAAAACTGAGGCGCTAGCGGCGCTTATAGGTGCAACCCAGCTTATAGGTGCATTACCGCCACCCTATGAACTGGAGTGCCAGCGGAAGTAACGATACACTGCTTCACGGCAGAACGGAAGATGCGTGACGTCATGTGAAAAGGGCGTATTGCGCTTGAGGTAAACTCTGAGCAGCGCTGATTCAGTTTATGTGTTCGCGTCCACCAGATGCTATAAAGTCCACTACAGTACACAAAACCACACCACTCATTCACACGCAGAACAAGCAGATTGCATATTTAAACAGCAGCTGAATAATTGTTAGCGCTATTCATAGCACAATTTGAATTGTATAAGCTGTTCAGTGCTACTTTCTGGCGTGTTTGCTACTTTACATCTATGTTTTCCGCATCGCGGAAATCATAGGGCCCTAATAAACCATTGTTATCAGCCTTTTTCATGCTATTGCCGATATGCCGATGGCGTTAAATTAATCCAATATCGGCCGATTAATATCGATACATCGGTGCATCCCTAGTTGACGGTATTGTGAAACTGACATTACAAGGGTGAAATAAACACTTTTGGTATTTGGCCGAGCAAACATTATTATCAACACTCTGATAATGATAATATGCTGCTATATTATAATTATATTGTACATTATATATACGAATATGTATATTATATTGACTAATCTTATCTCATATAATCACTAAAGATGATGTTGAAATACAATATTGTTATTAAACAAGCACAAATGCTTCCTTCTTAACAGACGGTAGCTCAAACAGTCAACAGTCAGTAAATGTTTTATACATTAGGCTGACCTACCTTCCAGGCTTTCCTGTTCATCTGAATTCAGCGAGCTACAGTGTGTCTGATCTCTAAGGAACTGCACGATAGAATATGCCAAGCGCTTTTCTACTGCCATTATGTCAGGAAGAAAGCTGAGAACAGGTTGAAAATAGGTTGAAAAAAGGACCTTTTTGAAAAGAGTCAAAACATGATGTTTTTTTTATGAACCATCTAAGTCCGCTATAATATTTGCATATAATTTACATACATAGTGCTGCATGTCCTAATGAAAATGACCCATAGGTTACTATAGTAACTAGTTTTTTTTGTTTCATTATTAATTAAACAATACATTAACTATAATTAATAGCAATGTGCCACAAAAACACGGTTACTACACTTTACCTCAAATAAAACCATGCTTAGAGGTGTTGTTGCAGGGGTTAGGCCTAATGTCATAACGTTCTTCTTTAAATGATTTGTTTATGAATAAACTCCTATTAATCTTTGTCATGATCTGCTCACATCAAAACAGGTTTGAACCTATTGCACAGTACTACATCATTTCATGCAGCTAAGTTACATGTAAACATGTCTCGCATGTTCGGATAGCAAAAGCTATAACACATATGATGCTGTTGTGATGCATTGCCGGATCGTGGAAGCCATGTCATTCTGCACGGTTACATATAAAGCGATCGTATGTGTAACAAAAATAGCCTATAAACTCACTGTACCACCTCTAGCTTTTACATCACATGTTTACACGGATGACATCGCAGGCGGGTGTGCCATCTCTGTAAACATTCGCAGTTCAAGTAACGGACAACAGGAGGGAGGTATCTCTTATCTCTGCTAGTCTTCGTGACCCCCCGCATCCCACATGCACCGCAAAACGACCTGTCAATAACATTATAGTGTTGAGGATGCTACGCGCGCCCCCGCCCACCTACCTGGAGAAAGTGCCAGCTGCAGCGCCCGTCTCTGAGCCACAGCGTCATGAACGCTCGTGCGAGTCTGCGAGGGTCATGCGGGACACAGCGCATGCGCGGTTCCGGCGGATGCATAGCTCATGAATATGAAATATGTAACGGTGACTTATGTGAGGTGTAAAATCGATCCCGAAATGATGATCCCATTAGAAAAGATAGGTTTGAAGCGAAATTGTATTTGTAGTAAAACCAGTAACCTCATTAAGACTTATATGGTCTTGATACAATAAAACAATAGTTTACAATGATATTTAAAGTAAAACTATGGTAATACAAACAGTAATCAATCAAAAGATAACGGTAAATTTCATGTGCTACAATAAATAAGGCCTTTAGAAGTCTGCTTGCCTAAATAATTATCTAACTGCACTGTAATATTTTATATAAATGTATATTATTTCGTTTATTTTTATTGATTATGAATATAAATTCTATATTTTTTTAAATCTTACATGACATAAAATACATTAAACGTTAATCATGGTTCAATCTTTCAACCGATTTTTTAATTCGCCAGCCAACTAGCACCGCCCACCACTAACGTGTCCCTTTCAGCCAATCATATAGCCGTGAGTGGAGAACGTCTACTTACCTAATTAATATTCATAACCTTAGCCGTCAGCGCAGTTGTATTGTAACAACACTGGAGTGTGGTGAAGCTGTACGCAGAAGGGCATCCCATTTTTGCACATTGAGCGCATGAAACAGGCACGCAATGTTTGTCCTCCGTATTTCTTTGGTCCGAGCTGGTAGAAGGTATTGTGATTTCGGTGCTTTTATTAACACGCTTTATGCATTATTCTCTTGTTTGTCTGGGTTGCTATTATTAACCGAACGTATAACTGTGACTCATATGCTATAAATGCTCTGGAGTGGTGTCATATTTTACAAAGTTATTTAATTAGGTTATCTTAGCGGCTCCCCGCAAAACTAGTAATGCATTTGGCATCTGTGTGTGTGAGCTCGTGTAAGTGTGTCAAGAGCAGATCGGTTTCGCATTCCCTGTTATAACAGGCATGTGAAAGTGTCCGTCGTTAGTACGGAAAACATTCACAGCACGCAACTCACAGAGCACTCGGGTTTCAGCATTATGTGCAGGAATGAATGTTGAGGTTTTCCTGTTTTGAAGTGCCAAGAAGCTAACTATAAGTTCCCACGCAATGCACAGTGATCAATAACACAGCGAGCTAAACTTCTGTCTGTACTTCACAGAATTATTCCATCCAGATCTAAACTAAAGATGACCCTTCAAAATGGATCAGTCATATCAGCCCAGAACTGCTCGAGCAGCACAGATGTCAAGGCAAACAGCCTGCGCTGGGATCTGACCCCAGAAGACATCAGACGCCGCACCGAAATACTGATCCAGCGGATCAAACAAGCGCATGACTCGGTGGGGACCGTGGACATTGGAAAAGTGTGCTTTGAGAACACATTGCAAGTCCTGGCAGATGCAAAATCAGATTATGCAGGTGAGTGGCAACACGACTTGCTATTAAACTGTGTTTTAATTAATTTTGTGTTCTGTGCAAACGGAACCAACGATCTTGGCATTGCATGTGCATGTTCAAGCTTAAGAAACACAACAGACATTTACTTCTGTCCATGTACTGTATGTGATTTTTACTTTCAGCTTCACGTCACATGTTAGACTTCCCTCAGTTTATCTCCCCGGGTAAAGAGGTCAGATTGGCCAGCACTGAGGCTGATAAATGCCTGTCGGATTTCGATGTGGAAATGAGCATGAGAACGGATGTTTTTCAGAGGCTTCTAGCTCTGCAGGTAACATGCGTATGCAGGTGAATCTCAAGAAACCTTTGAGAACATTTGTGGGTCTTATTTGAACCTTTAATAAATCAAGAAAAACTAAAAAGCAAGTTAAGCACATTTTCCATCCGAATTTGAAAAAGTTTATTTTTATGCGAATAAAGAGGAATTATTCATACATTATAACAAAATTGTTAATTCAATTATGACAGTAATTAGAAAAAGGCATGGCCCTAAAACCTGAACCCTTGAAGGGATGCTTCAGCCAAGAAAAAAATTCCCCATGTTTTACTCACCCTCAAGTAGGGTTGGGAATCGAAAATCAATTCCAATTTGGAATCGGAATCGAAAGGCTAGGAATCGGATCGGAATCGAAAGGAATAGGAATCGGATACTTGAGATTAAAATTTGAGTTCCTCTTATCAATTCCTGTGTGCATATTTTCAGAAAAGTACATGCGTTGCATGATCTGCTGATATCTCAATAAAAGCCCTTATGAAAATTATCGATATTTTTTACTATAGTAAGCATAGTTTAGCTATAGAATTTGCATTAAAGCACAGGAATCACAAATTAACCATAGTTGCATTATAGTAACTGCAGTTTAACCATGATGTAGTTCAACTATGATAATACAAATTGTAATAAATCAGAAAAGGTGTGTTTCTATGTGTAAATATACACAAAACGGTGCTCATAAATATATAAATATATTTTGCAAACAAGTCAATAAGCAGGCTAAATGACCATACAGGGGTTGATATCTGAATGTTTTACTTCAACTGTGGAATCGAAACTGGGAATCGATAAGAATAAAAATCGATAAGCAGAATCGAAATTGGAATCGGAATCGATAAAATTGAAACGATTCCCAACCCTAAGGCATCCTCACTGAATGTGACTTTCTTCTTGAGGAATAATGCAGTCGGAGTTATAATACCACATTTCCTTTTTCTTCCAAGCGGTATAATGGGGGGCGAGTTTTTGAAGCTCCAAAAAGTGCATCCATCGACCAAACAACAGCTCGACACGGCTCCGTGGTCTTAACATAGGTCTTCTGAAATGAATCGATGCGTTTGTTTAAGAGAAACGTCCATATTGACAACGCTATGAATGCTAATGTCTAACTTCCTTAGTCCCTCGGCTGCGTGTGAACCAGAGGCCCTTTTTTCTGGCTTTTCACGCCTGCGTCATTTGCCGGAAAAACAAGCCTCTGGTTCACGCGCAGCCAAGGGATAACGGAAGTTAGACATTAACGTTAATAGTGCTGTCATTATGGATATTTCTCTTAAACAAATGCACCGATTCGCTTCAGAAGACCTTTGTTAAGACCACAGAGCCGTGTCGAGCAGTTCTTTGATTGATGGATGCAGCTTTAAAAACTTGCCCCCCATTCACTCCCATTTTACCGCTTGGAAGAAAAACAATGTGTGGTATTATAACTCCGAATGCATTATTCTTCAAGAAGAAAGTCATGTTCAGTTAGAATGCCTTGAGGGTGAGTAAAACATGGGGAATTTTTGTTTCTTGGCTGAAGTATCCCTTTAACTTACTATTTCAGTGGCGTCAAAATCATAAAAAACATGATTATTCTACCTTTTTTAAAAATAAATTGCTATGTTTTTGACTATGTAAAATGCTTTGTTCATTCAGACCGTTATTTGAAACTAAACTGCAAAAACAGCTTATTCAGAAATCCCCATGATTACATCACAACCATGAGCTCAGTAACATGACAATAACATATCAATAATGTGATACTACATATCAATAACATGACAATAACATATAAATAACGTGATAATACATATCAATAATGTGTCAATAACATATCAACGGCTACTCATTTCACATTTACAGTACATTCAAAGTTATTAAAGGTATAGACCCTGTGTAATTCAAAGAGAGGTCATGTAAAATGATTTTTGTTTAAAAAACCTTCACAAACATTTTGATGAATAAAAGGACACTTTATGACACTTTAAATTAAATTGATTTTAATATAGTATTTTACATTTCACTTGTTCCACCGCTATGGAAAGGTTATTTTCATTCTTACGATTGTCATAACTTTATAATAAGAGATCATGAAAAGACACCGTTTATTATGAGAGGACTGGAATCGCTGTGTAGTAAAAAGGCACATCTGAAACATTTGCAGACATGTCCGGTTTAATAGGGTGACCCATAAAATAAGACATTTGGCAGTGTCAGCTGAGGCTGAGACCAAAACAATTTCATAGTGCTGATTCACAAATTAAATTTCACTGTCAGAAATCATTTTGGAGTGAGCAAAGTAGTGCTGTCAATTGATTAAAAAAATTAATCGGATTAATCACACATTTTTTCTGTGATTAATCACGATTAATCGCACACAACAATTTTATTTATTTATTACTTTTACATTTTAATAATTTCACATTTAATCTTCAAATTGATGTAGAAACAACATATTTATTTAACAGCATCATTTTATGAAAGCTAACATTTTGATATTAGTATTGTAACTGATGTCTCTATTAAATTGATTATTTTAACATTAATTATAGCCATTCAACAGTATAATTGAGAGCTCATGTAGGAAATTGAAGGACACTTTATAGTCTTTAATGCTAAATTATAAATTAAATGCAGAAGAATTCTCATTAAAGCTATAAAATCACATTGATTTCTTCTTTTATTTTGTTCTTTGATTAACATTAGTGACAGGAGTCACAGCAGCACGTTTAAGAACGTGGCCCCTTTAAGAGCTGTCTTAGTACGCAGATCTGACCGTCACCGCACTCCCATTTTCACAACTCTTTGCATTCAATTAAAAATTTATTTTACACCTTGAAGTCTGTGCTTAAGAAAATGCTAGACAAAACGGGCTTTCTGACATAATCTTGTGTGGTTTTATCCATTCAAGCACGAAAGAGAACTTAACACGGATGCGCTGTCTGACAGAGATTCACCGACGCAGCCTTCAGCCCATGACTGTTTACACCAGACTGGACCTCTCGTTGCGTTTTGCCGCGTCCCACAGTTTAGAAGCTGTCTATCTTCATTGAACGCCTCAAAGCAACTGTTTCAAATCGCGCTTAAGTGGTTTAAAAGCCTGTACACGAATAAGAGCGTGATTACATAATGTAACGCTAGACAAAGGATGTCAAAACAAACGGATGCTGCGTTAATTGCGATAAATATTTTCTCACGCGTTAATTTGAAAAAATTAATCGCATGCGTTAACGCGTTAACGTTGACAGCCCTAGAGCAAAGCCTTCAGTTTGGCTGCTCTGACTCTAATATCATTCATTTAACTAGACTGTCCATCTTCCAAGGTATTTACTGCCTTTCTAATTGAGCTGTAATAAAATGGTCCTGCTATTTCTTGTGAAGGCCAGTGTTGAGTCCTTAGTGACCCTGTGTAAAACTGCATTGACAGAAAAGCACGCGACCGCTCAACTAGTACAGCGTTGGGCCCATGTAGATTTGGTCTGGTGTCAAAGGTGCTGTGTCTAACACAGGAGCCGTGGATGCATTGGTGCATGCAATAAACCTTAACTTCAGGCATTCGGTCTGCATGCCTCAGCGCTTCCCACTTTATCTTTATAGGAAAAACAATCCAGTGATTTATTGCCTGAGTCAAAGAGATTGCTGGGGCGACTGATAAAGCTTGGGAAACGGAATGGATTGCACTTATCCAAGGAAATACAAGAAGTACATTTTTTGCTATTTGTGAGATGGACAATTTACAAATATTATTTGCACTTATGCAGTGCGATTGTCTTATAAATGTTTCATTTTTTTCTTCAGGAAATCAAGTCAATTTCCAAACAAATAAGTAAACTTTCCATAGATTTCAACCAAAACGTGAACGAGGAAAATACTGTGCTCTCATTCTCTCAGGAGGAGCTTGGTAAGCACAACTGTGGTATAACATCAGCTGCTTTAGTGAAGTCATCTTGAGCTTGTATTTCTTTCTCTCCCAAGCGGGTCTTGCGGAAAGTTACGTGAACGGTCTCGAGAGAACAGAAGATGGGCGGTACGAAGTGACTCTGGCTTATCCGCACTACTTTCCCCTGATGAAAAGATGTCATGTTCCAGAAACTAGGAGAAAGATGGAGGCTGCCTTTCACAGCAGGTGCAAAGATGTAGGTCCTCCTTTATAAAGTGTTGCTCAATACGGTGGCTGACACAGGGCTGAGATGTCGTCAAGTTTTCGCTTCTTTGCTGAAGGAGATAAAGTATTTACGAAATGCGCTCAGTAGTGCAGTTTGTCCATTTAGGGCTACTGTAGAAACAACATGGCGAATTCCATGTAAGGGGACCCACGGTGCATGTAGATAGAAATAGCTCATTCTAAGGTAATAAAAACATATTGCTACATTATGTAAGGTCTTTATACACCTCTGAAGACATAGTTATGTATATATTATTACACGGCTCGTTGGAATGCTTGATTCTGATTGGCCAGTAGCGACATTTGCAGGTTTGTTATTCCCAGATAACAACCTCTCAAAACTAATAACACATGGTAACCCGGATGCAGAAAATCATTTTGACAGGTTTTTTTGACAAATGAAATAATATAAATATGTCTTTAAATAACATATATGACATTATATTTACAAATGATTAAACCAAATTGCCTGTTCGTGACATCTGAACGTCGTATCTTACCTTAAAACCGAATGTAAACGGCTTTTCCTCACTGTCTGCATTCGGTAAAAATGAGCTAATAAAATATTTCAAATTCACATTTCATGTTTAGTTTTTTTCTCATGTGCCAAGTAGCCGTGTAATAATACAAGCAGCTGGCTGTTATCGCGAAATAAGTCTGGTCCTGATCACACTGTCGGGGCTTATTTCTGCGATAACAACCGGCTGCCTGTACGTTATCCCTTACGTATTGCATTTCTGTCAATAAATCCGCCAAGAATTTACAGGTTGGACCTTTAAATGGTGCAAATGATTAATTGTACTCCTGTTTTCAGGCAAACACTGCTATTCTCGAACAGCTGATCGAGTTGCGGGCAAAGCTGGCCAAACTGCTGGGCTTCACCAATCATGCCAATTATATGCTGGAAATGACAATGGCTGAAAATTCAGAGAATGTGGCACAATTTCTTGGTATGTTCCTTGATCTGCGTTTTTGCTTTTTCTCTTTATCATTTCTGTCAAGGATGAGCACCTACAATGTAGCGAGTTATCACACAATGTAATGGCAATACAGTGTATTCCTGATGCAAAGTTTTTGTGTACTAGATGTACTAGTATGTTTTTCAATGGCCAAAACCACTTTAGAGCAGAATGGCCGGCTTGATTGACTTGGAATGCATAGATCAATGTTATTGACCAGACAGTTTAGTCTTCCTTCTTCCTTCCAACTACAGTTAAAGCAACACTTTGTAGTTTTTCAACCTTAAATTAATGTCTCTAAAATTATTTCAGTGGTAGAAGAACTTTTAAAAGGGCTCATTTTACTGCCCCTACTACCTAAGCAGCCTCATAGCGGCTACTACACTCTGTGTGTTAAGTTCTGTGTTTGGGCCGGTACACACAGGCCCGCCCATCCCCTGCCTGCGGAAGAGTGCCACATGGTTTCCAAACAACATTACGTTTCTGCGTTCGAGGTTCCATCAGCTTATTAAACTAATTCACATTTATTGCGCTGCCCACGGGGAAGCTTATACAGCGACATTATTTACAACACTATTAACAGACAATTGAGCAAAAGTTCTATAGGGCCACTTTAATGGACAGTTAAGAAACATTTTCAACATTTTAGTTAATATTGATTAAAAAAGTGATAATCTCAGTAATTTTGTAAATGTGACACATGTCGCCTTTAGATTGTACTATAAATTGGCATTATATCGGCCATTGGCCACCTATTTAATAGATATGAGGATTAAAGGGGTAGTTTACCCAAAAAATATAAATCCTGTCATCCTTTACTCATCTTTTTGTCATTTCAAACCTGTGTGACTTTCTTTTTTTCCACAGAACACAAAAGAAGATATTTTGAAGAATGGACCCCATTCACTTGCATTGGTTTTGTGTCCATACAATAGAAGTGAATGGGGGCCAGTGCTGTTCGGTTACCAACTTTCTTCAAAATATCTTTTGTGTTCTGCAGAAAAAAAGAAAGTCTTAAAGGTTTAAAATGACAAGAGGGTGAGTAAATAATGACAGCATTTTCGGGTGAGCTGTCACATTAAAGTGTAGAAAATTGCTGAAATGAAGCAAACAAGTTAACAATTTTATAAAATAAAGCAAAACATTTATGCAAAGTGAGGCCTGTTTTGTTTTTGTAACCTAGTTACAGTTTTGTTGCCTAGTTTTTGTAACTAATACAAGTAGGATCTAACACCACAATGTTTTCACATATCAATTCAATTGGTCTAGCTGATATACTAGTCCATTACAACTTCTCTTAACCCTTATTACAAAGTCATTAAAGAGACAGTTCACCCAAAAATGAAAATTAGTTTATCATTTACTCACCCTTTTGGCATTCCTAACATGTATGACTTTCTTTTGCAGAACACAAAAGAAGATATTTTGAAGAATGTTTGTAACCAAACAACACTGGATCCCATTGACACAAAACCACTGAGACATTTCTGAAAATATCTTCTTTTGTGTTCTACAGAAGATCGAGTCATATACAGGTTTCGAACCACATAATGGTGAATAAATTATGACAAAATTTTCATTTTTGGATGAACTATCCCTTTAACCCGTTAATCATGATGTATCCATAGAGTCCTCTGTGTATCCAGATACCTTTGAATCTTGTATTAACTGTATGATTTTGCACAGTTGAAAGGGTTCAATTCTATAACTAAAATGATTGTTTGTTATGCCCTCTAGACGAGTTGTATAAAAAGTTGAAACCAGTAGGTGAGCAGGAGAGACTTTATTTACTATCACTCAAACAAGCTGAGTGCAAGAGGCGGGGCTTGATTTTTGACGGACAGATCCACGCGTGGGACATGCCTTACTACATGAATCTGGTGGAACAAGTGAAGTTTGCAGTTGATAAGGACAAACTGATCGAGTACTTCCCTCTGGAGGTGGTGACTGAGGGTCTGCTAAACATATATCAGGATCTGTTGGGTCTGAAGTTCCAGCAGGTGGCGAACGCTCATGTTTGGCATAATAATGTGAAACTCTACTCAGTGCTGGACTATGAGAATGGAGATGAGATCGGGCAGTTTTATCTGGACTTGCATCCCAGGTAAACCACCTCAGACATTTAAAGATCAGGTAACAAGCAGTTTCTGCCAATCTCATATTAATCTTGAGCAGTGTTGGGTGTAACTAGATACTAAGTAATTAGTTACTGTAATTTAATTACTTTTCCCTTGAAAAAGTAAAGTAAGGGATTACTCTGTAGTTTAATATTATTTATTTAAATGAATTAAAAGAGCCCTTTCATGCCTATCCTTGAATCACTTAACTAATCAAGGTTGATATAGGATATAGAAAGTAATTAGTAATAAGTAACTAAATACTTTTTGGAGAGAGTAATTTGTACAGTAATCTAATTACACTATTGAATATGTAATTAGTAACTAGTAATTAATTACTTTTTGGGAGTAACTTACCCAACACTGATCTTGAGTACCTATACAGTAGTGTTGCATATGTCGTATCTTCGAAGAGTTTTTAGTTTGATCCAATTTATAAAAGAGAGATACAGCTGTACGATTATTTCCATAAAAACACGAGCTGCTGGAGGCAGGCAATGGGATGGAACTACAGCACGGGCACACAACACATCATCGCATTAATTCCATTCTTGTTTTGTACATTATGCATGTACACGCCAATTGCCAACAAATATATGACTTAGTTTAACTTAACGCGTGAAGTTCATGTCCGGCATCTTTTAGCACGGGGACCGCGCCATCTATCAGTTTCAAACGATCTCCAAATCCAGCGTTTTAAATAACATCCATCAATGAAATGCCGTGAACAAATAAACACACCTCAAACTTCTCTCCCTATCGCAAGAGTAACGTGCTGCAGCTGCATGCCCACAGCGCAGCCAATCTTGATAAGCGGGTCTTCATATGTTGGTCGATTGGTACGTGGGCGGGCTATTTCTTTTGCCTTGCCATGCTTTTCCGGGAGAAAATAAAACAGGGCCCAATAAAACAGGGATCCAAAAACTTTCCGAAACAAGTTGGTGTGCTGGGGGAGTGTATCAAGCACAGAAATACTACGTCATATGTCCAACTCGTTTTTTAAACAAGTTGACCATGTTAAGCATGAGAAGCCAGCACGTTTAACAGTGTAAAGAAGTCAGAATGCATGACATAGCATGTTACCTACGCTTTAAAAAAGTGTCTTTTCTACGGAAAAGTTCATTAAAATATATAAAGGACATTTTACGTTTAGGTCTTCAGCATTGAATGGTGGTGTGATATTGGCTGATATTGTCTTTATTCAGATTGATTTAATTAATTCAGATTTGATATTTTTTACTCTTTAGGGAGGGTAAATATGGCCACGCAGCTTGCTTTGGCCTACAGCCAGGATGTCTTGGAAATGATGGGAAACGTAGGATACCAGTAGCCGCCATGGTGGCCAACTTTACAAAACCTACGAGTAACTGGCCCTCCCTTCTGCAGCACCATGAGGTGGAGACCTTCTTCCATGAGTTTGGACATGTCATGCATGAGATCTGCTCCAGGGTACGTCAACACTCTCAAGCAATTACAATGGGGTCCGAAAGTCTAAACCTGCATTAATTTCAATTTTAAGAATGTTTTGAATGTAAAATGAATAAATTCTTTTGTGTTTCTGGGTCAAGTACATTCGAGGTCATATTAACTTATTTGTGTAAAAGGTCACATTTCTTTACTTCCATTAAGTGCACATGATGTTCTTTCGATCGTTCTCAAATCATGGGATAACATGAATCATCAGGTTCATGGAGTCCATGCCAGCAATGAGTGCATGATCATTGCAGTGTCATTAAAGCAAAAGGGGAACATACCAAATAAAAATAACAAGACAGTCTAAGGCCATGTTCACACTTGACTTCTTTTTTGACAAGAAAAAGTTGACAATGGCGCTTTTTTAGTAAAAAAAAACGCTCGCAGCGTTGTGGTTACAAATAGCAGCCGGCAATGTTCAAAGATAGCATTTATGCATGAAGGCAGACAAGCTTCATAGGCAGCATAACGGAAGTCTGTTTGAATTATAAACAGAGAGCGTTTTTGCTATAACACATATTTAAAAACTACAATACTAATTTCTCGCTAGAAGTGCAATCAGAAGTTATTGAAAGTGAAAATTAAACTTACATTTATACAAAACTATGCTCCAACGGGCGTTTCGATCGCCATTTTATTTTTCGAGCTTGAGCTTTCTCGACCAATCACGTTCCTCGCATGTTGTTATGGAAACAACAGGACCTTGTCATTGGTTAGCTGTGAAAAAGGAGCTTGACGTAGGACTTTTTTTTCAGAAAAGTAGAACTTTTTTCAACCTCAAAAGACGCTCTGAGCTGCAGAAAAAGGCGCTGGCGTCTAAAAAAGTGAAAACACGGCATAGGATTATAATGTAAAACAGACGCTAGAAGCTTCAAAAAAGAAATCAAGTGTGAACATGGCCTTAAATTATATTTTTGAAAATGTTCAGTAAGGGTGTTAGACCCTTGGACCCACCATAATAAAATTAGACAACTTATTAAAAATTACAGTTTATTTGTTGTCTAAAGTTGAATTAGGGACACAACCTATTATGACCTGTCTAAGTTATATAGATAAAAATCACACCTGGTTGCACAACCTGCATGTTCCAGACCCGCTATGCAGAGTTCAGTGGGACACAGGTGGAGACCGATTTTGTGGAGGTACCATCTCAAATGTTGGAGAACTGGGTTTGGGAGAAAGAGCCACTAATAAGGATGTCCCGCCACTACAACGATGGCAGCCCAATTCCTGACAACCTGCTGAATAAACTCATTGCCTCCAGAGTGGCCAATACTGGTCAGTCTATCTATCTGTCTATCTATCTATCTATCTATCTATCTATCTATCTATCTATCTATCTATCTATCTATCTATCTATCTATCTATCTATCTATCTATCTATCTATCATCTATCCAGAGATATCCAGAGATATCCATTTTAGTCTTGGTGCCTTATAAATATCTGCTGTATTTGTGTATAATTCATGTAAAAAATATTCAAATGAATATTTGTAACAGCGTGTTTGTGTGCAGGTCTGATGAACCTGCGGCAGATTGTTCTCAGTAAAGCTGACCAGTCACTCCACACTAAGGACAGTGCTGATACTGCAGCTGAGTTTGCCAAACACAGTAAAGAGATCCTGGGGATCCCTGCCACACCAGGTCATAAACACGGCATAACCGGCCAATAAGGATGTAACAACCTTGTGGTGTGGTAGTCATCTGTGCTAAAAATGCAACACACGAGACTCTGACACTAATAATATATTGACTTATGGTGGAGTTTGTCTAAACTGTTGTGAAGGTTGTATTTTAATGTTTATAGGGTTTTATGAAAAGCATTTTTGGCTTTTTTGAAATGACACACTGCTGCCCAATTTGCATTTTATCCATCCTAAATAGTATTCGAAATTAGAATAAGTTGGTCCTAAAACTATAGTATGTTGTAATGGGTATTCTCAAAGAACCCAGATGGTCTAAACTTTCCAGTGAGAATTCAAAGTGTTGATTCAGACCAGCAAGAACAAGAAATCTTCTATGTAGTGATGTCACTACAATGAGTTCATTAAAGTCCCCTTGAACCGGAAGTTGCGATCGTTTTTACCAGAGACACTCTTATTATAGAGATGGTAGGGTCTGTAATACTTCCAATTGGAGAACCCGTAACGGCTAACAAAACCCATTGACATCCATTCAAAAAACTAGCATACGGTCTCCTTTCCTGCGTTCCACTGAAGCCAGGGCATTAGCATTAGCCGTTACACTTTTATGGTTGCAGGCTTTCCTTGTGAAAGGGCTTTGTTTTTACGTCCGTATTTTGACACATTTCTGAATGAAATGGAATTTCTAATGAGAAAAATTGTGGGCGTGGCTTTTGTCTTTCTCTGCGATTTTCATTGGATGTATAAAAACAGCCGTTTCAATTTGAAATGGAACAGGCAGTAGACTGACAGTTGAAGGGGAAGAGTTAACGGATGCTCTGCCCAAGCCATCTAACAGCAAATATTGACAGCATGACAAGACACATGAAATAAAAATCGAGGTTATCACATCTAAAAATTAGGGCTGTCAAACGATTAATCGTGATTAATCGCATCCAGAATAAAAGTTTGTGTTTACATAATATGTGTCCGTGTATTGTGCATATTAATTTGTATTTATAAATACAAAAACAGAGATGTATTATTTATATTTACCAATAACTTAAATTACATATAAACGTTTATAATTTTTTATGTTTTAAATTTTTCTTAAATATATGCATGTATGTGTATGTGATTATAAACACAACGTTAATATGCACAGTGCACAGACATATATTATGTAAACACAAACTTTTATTATGGATGCGATTAATCGCCATTAATCGTTTGACAGCCCTACTAAAAATAGTTTTGAACTTTTCCTAAATACATGTAGAAATTAGGGCTGTCAACGTTAACGCGTTAACGCATGCGATTCATTTTTTCAAATTAACGCGTGAAAAATATTTATATTTAAATGTAAAACTATATTTTAAAATATTATTGTTATGTGTGATTAATCGTGATCAATCACAGAAAATGTGTGATTAATCCGATTAATTTTTTTAATCGATTGACAGCACTAGTAGAAATATTACTGTTGTATTGCTTAAAAGTGAATATGAACTTGTTTTCTTTGCAGTATTTGAGGTCTAAAAAATACAGAGCATCTTTTCTGTTATTTTGACCTGTTTCTGCAGTTTTCACTTTCTGCAAATAAATGCAAATAGAAACAATATTTTTATTTGAAATTTGGGAGAAATGTTGTAAGTAGTTCACAGAATGACCTAAACCTAAACACATACAGTACCTATAAATAGTAAATAAATAAAACAATGTTATGGTCTCTTACTTTTTTCTGCGGCTGTATATTGGGAAGTAAATGTGGAAAAATATCATGAAAAAGCAAAATTGTGGCAAGAAACATTTCTTTCTAAGTGGGGAAAAACTTCTTCAGGGGAAATATTGTAAAATTTGTATGTATACAGTATATAACATATACAGTATAGTCAGTAAAATTTAATTTGTTGGCTAAATTATACAAAAATAAATTATTTGATGATTTTTTAAATGATTAATTTAATTGTTTTAATTTTTAATTTTCATATGTAACTCTTTCCACAGGCACAAACATGACGGCTAGTTTCAGTCATTTGGCCGGAGGATATGATGGTCAGTACTATAGCTATCTTTGGAGTGAAACATACTCAATGGATATCTTCTTCAGTCGTTTCAAGAAGGAAGGAATCATGAATCCAAAAGTAAGTTTTGCTCTTTCTGTTTTTTATTTATGTTTGGCTAATACTTAACAGAGAACAGACAAAAACTGAATCATTATTTTAATTGATAGTCACCACTTGAATTCTGTATCAGCATTACTACATAAAGTTTCCATTTCAGGCAGAAATCAAGAATCAGTTACGATTGGGAAACTGGATTGTGAGAAACACATTTTTGGCACGTGATTCTGACTAGTGAACTGCCAGAAATAGATGCATCTCACATATAAATAGATACTACAGGAATAGTACCAACTACGCAAAACTATTGACAAGTGTTGTGTTGTGTCATACTTAGTCATAGTATTGTTTAAAGATGAGTCTGCACATTTAGGGGAAGTTGACTTCACCATTCATGCTTAATTACAAAATGCAGAGTTATGGTCCGTGATAATTATCAATTCATAGCTATAGTTTAGTTACAAAAAATATAGTGCAGTCTCTTGACATTTTTTTTACGTTCAGCATTATGATCTAGTCTGAAAAATGTGTATGTTTGTGTGTATTGACCTACAGGTTGGCAAGGAATACAGGCAAGTGGTGCTGGAGGCTGGAGGTTCAATGGATGGTATGGATATGTTGAGAAAGTTTCTGGGTCGTGATCCTTGCCAGGATGCATTTATTCAATGTAAAGGACTCGCTCAAAAAATTACAGAACAAAATTCTTATTGACTACCACTGAAAAGAAAACATCCATAATATCTGTAGAGATCTATTGCCATGTATATTCTTAGTTATCATTTTAATTATACAGATTAAAATATTGTGAATACATTTTGTGTAGGCTGTCTTGTTTGTTGTATGAAGGATTTTTTTTGTATATTTACATACAGATTTGTATAGACGTAAAATAGATGCTGTTATGCAAATTTATGTGTGAATGAAACGCCCAGGCAGACGATTAAAGTGACAGTAACCGTAGGCGAACACATGGTGGAGACAAACATTATCTTTTGACAAATGGTAGTCAGGACGTTACTGTAAGTCAGCGTTTGAAATGGATTTAGACGTTCAAGTTTATGAACAACTTATTGATCAAGAATAAAGTTAAGTATTATTTTTGTGAATATGAAAGATTAACTTCTTGTTTTGTGTACTATCATTCTCCACATTTTAGTATTTCTGCGCTGTATTTTGTGGAATCAAGTCGTTCGTTGTTGTTGTTGTTTTTTTACTTAAAACGCCTCAGAGAAATGCAGCCAACCGATCCTACGACATAAATGTAATGCGCTTCCGCTTCCTTCCCGTTCCAATTGGGAGAATATGATTTATTCCGTGGAAATCCAAATCATCATTAGGCTTAAACTGCACGCCTGCTTTCATGTAGGCCAATTGGACCGAAATGGCTTTTCCCCAGTTTAAGCCATTACGTTTTGAAGACCGAGTAAGTGAGGAAGATTCGTTTTAATGAACCGGCGCAAAATGATTCGTTTGGTTTATCTCTTTATAAAAGTCCCCTCGCTACATTTATGCGTTCACTTTTGTACTGAAAATGGTATTAGAAACACAACACAGCTAACCATGTCTTCTATTTAGAAACGAATAATAAACTTAGAAATATTGTCGATTCAACTAATTGATCACGTTACCATTTACAAACGCTGAACGATTCGGTTCTATTGATTCCTAACAAAGAACCGATTCAAACAAACGGTTCGTTTGCGAATCGAACAGCACCATTTAGCACAACTGTAGCGCAGAGCGTCCCAGTGCGTGGCTGCTGCTTCACTGCTCCATCACTTCAATGACTACTTCGTGTCTCAATGTAAATTAACTACGTTGGCGACCTTTAGGTCGCCTTTTTAATCACACAGACACTTTTTTTTGTAAATCTCTTGTGTTGTCGGAACGTTTTTGTGTCACAAAGGAAACTTCCAAGCAGCTGTGGCTAAGTTTTCGTCGAGCGGTTGGCGTAGTGAAGAACGCGTTAGCTCGTTCAGCTAGCATCAGCTTTCTTCTGGTTCCCAGCATCTACTGGAGTCGGCTAGCACTGTAATTCGTGGGCTTTACATGGTGTTTGTGCCTCCAAACGTGAACTGCCCCTGATGGATTAGCTGAGCGATTTTATCTCGTAGATGAACGGAGAATATCGGAAAGGTTCAGTTTAAGGTGAGTAGGAGACGGTTTTTTGTCCTACAGCTCGAATCGATGTATGGTGCCTCTTTCACTGTTAGCCGTATCGTGCTAAGAATGGTGGGGAGACGTTTGTTTGGGTTCTCATGGCCTGTCAAACCCCGTATTTATTTATTTGTTATAGTAAGCGTTTTAGGTTGTATTTAGCATATACATATACAGTGATTTTTTTCAATATGTCGCGTTTAATATCAAAGACATGGTTGACTAGACTGTGCTTGTCATGCTCTGCTGAGACATCAATCTTATTTCTGTATAACAAAAAACACAATTTAATATATTTAATCTTTTTGAAACTACATTATAGGGCTTATTTTTTTACACTTTCATTTGACGTTCAGGTGTGTGTAGAAACGTTATATACACACACCACCATCTGTAGTACACGTCCTGTTTTCAGTGTCCTACTGAAAGGACAAGACGGGACGCGGGAGATCAGGGCCAATGAAACGTGTATTTTGTCAGAGTTTTATTGGCTTGCATTGTATTATTTGACTGTATCATTGAAACATCATGCGGATACATGAACGTGCCATTCTTTTGTTTCATTATCACTTCCTGCTCGGAACAGGTTCTGTAGGTGAAAACGGGAGTATTATAATGATGCCTGGTCATTACCGAGTCAACCAGCGATTCAACTAATTGATCACGTTAGTATAGCGCTGGTATTAAAGGCTTTGAGAGGAGTGTTGGAAATCATTCCTGGTGTTGATCCGTCCTAAGTTCCGCAATGAACACCGTCGGCCAGGCAATCGATGCTGATCATACAGTTGAGTTGACTGTCTGGCGTGTTTGTTTTCATTTCAGGGCCTATTTAAACTCATTGTATGTGAATTAATGGGTGAGCTTGAGGACGGAGGAAAATGTTATTACTCCGAGATTGCTTTTCCAATAGTTCAGATTGCATAGAATTCGATTTTTATTTGAGTGTCAGTTTTTATTTTTAGACTAAAATTATTTTTGGGACAATTAAGGAAATTCGATTTTTCATATTGGAAATGTGTGTATTGGAAACTTTCTTGAGACTCTCTTTTAAAACTGTAAGGTGACAGATGAAGAGTTGAAGGTGAATTATGGAAAAATAGTGAAACGGTCTTTGAAATTAATTAAATGTGAAGAAACAAGCATTTATAGTGGGTAGCCTATACATTTCTACATAGGATCAGTTTATTTAATGGGCTAGATATAGTCCGAGTGTAAAAACCCCTTTTCCAGAAAAAAAAAAAATCAGGGAAATTCATTGGTGAAAGGTGTTGAACCCTACACATGTGTGATAACTAGAGTCTCTGGAGACAGTTTGGAGAATCCGGAGATTTCCATTTATCTCTTCTGTCTAGGAGAAACGGTTAATGTATTATAAAGATGTCCTCTGAGATTTTTTTCTTTACTCTTGAAGGGCATTTGTTTATTGTTACACAGAATATTTATGACAGGTTTCTGTTATGATTAGTGTTTGTTGGTCTAGCGGATCGTTTTAGCAGGTGATAAATAGAGCTAATAGGATAAGGTGCTTCAGGAAGATTATTGCCACTTTGTAGGCTCATCTCCCCCATGGCTAATCCCTATTTTCTGATTCCTGCAACAAACCGATTGGATCGCATCCCGTGAGTGTGAACTTTAACCAGGGGAAGATTCTGCTGGTTTGTCTCAAGGTTACACTGTAAAGGTCAGTTTATGGTTCTGCGTAGGACCTACGCCGTAACCTACGGCGTAGCCTACACAGAGCCGCGTACCCTGTGCGTACCCTACGCCGTAGCCTGACGCGCACCTCTCCAAAAATGTAACAACGCGTCAACTCAACGCGGACCCTACGCGGACCGCAAGCGCTGTGATTGGTCGGTTTGGCAGCATCGTACTTCCTTCTACGCATTTCCGGCATCTTCTTCTCTGGTGTCTTCTTTCGGCAAGTTCAGAGTCCACAAAAGAACAACATGGTGAGCATCGACATCGACCAAGTTACTGAGCGTCTGATTGAAGAGGTTCGGAAATACACGCATCTGTATGACTCCTCTTCGGCGGACTATAAAGACTGTCAGATGGCGGCGAATTCTTGGAGAGAGATTTCCTCTAACGTCGGTTTGGCTTCCATTGTCGTTTGCAAACACTAGCATACACACACACACAAAACATCGGCGAAGAAGAGCAAACCCATGAAAACACAAAGAGCCAACTAGCGTTTCGGCGGTGTAATTGCAGTATGACGCATACTCTCAACGCAGAACCATAAATGTTCACGACGGCGTCGTCTACGTACGTAGGTCCTACGCAGAACCATAAACTGACCTTTACCTGAGCTTGAATTTAATCACAAATCACAAAATGGTTCTTTATTTACAGTTATTCTGCACTGTTATTTAACAGACTAGGGCTGCTTTCTTTACAATGCCCCGTGGCCGTTCTTTACGAATAGTGATTACTAAAGGCATTTTACGTCGTCTTGCTTAGTCAGGAATTCTTCTGCAGGTGTATGTGAAATGCATGCACATCGGAGAATTCTCAGTCTAAATAAAGAACAATAATAAATATTCACCTTGGACTTTGTATTCAGGCCAAGAAAAACCTCGCAGGCTCATGGAACTTTTGCAAAGATGTGTTCCCTTTAAATTTAGTACCTCGTTACGTTTTGTGCCATTGTGTTGATTTATATTCTTTTTCATTTAGACTTGTATAATATATTTATTTCTTGTATTGCTCAGTCAAGCTTATGTTGTCTGTGCATCAGTCACTAATGCTGTGAATGCAATAGGATGCAAACTGCAATGGATGCAGCCAGTGGGTACTCCCACAATGCAATGCGCCTGCCTTGACCTTTCATTTCCCTTGATAAAGCCAATTATCATGTTTAACTCCTGCTTTTGATTCGTGACCAAGACTTTAAACATGTTCACAATACTGATTAAAAATAAACATTAACCATTTGTTTTTGGTGTAATTTGTTGTGTGACAAACATGTGGTGACAGTGTACACTTGATATGTTCTTGATGTGTTCTTCTGTTTATAATGATTGCTGCACTGTGTGTACTGTCTTTCACATCTTTAGTTGGCAATATTCAGTGTATACCATACAGTAAGCAGTACACTAGTGTTGTATTGAGGACGTAGCCTAAGTGCTTTTACTGTTTAATGATTGACAAGGTGCTTATGACAGACGAGAGCTTCTGTTGAAACAAACCACTCTACCCGAGAGGAGACTCAATGACTTTATTGATGCCCGCTGTAACATAATAACATGTGGATGTCTTTGTTTCAAAACATTGCCATATGTGGCCAAGATCCAAACCTCAGAGACGTTTTATTCTGCCAGGACGTCGCCAGTGTAGTTTCACACTGATTCCTCTCTGTAGAGAGAACAAAAAGAAAAACTCTCTTCTCAGATGCACTGCTATTCATACTACTGTGATTCACGAAACAACTCATTGATTCATTTGAGTCATTCTTCAAGACTGTGTGTGCTCCTAGAAGCCCTTTCAGTATTTTGCGCTGTCTGAAAAGAAAATGTTGATACGTTACACTATGGTCATGCATTGTGTGTGACCTGAAGTGCTCTGGAATGGTTCAATTAAAATGAGGAGGTAGAGGAAGACTGCGTATCTTCCTCCAAGTGTTTCTGCACGTTCTGCCCTTATGGAGCCCCTTACGGAGCCCCTCACAGCACCAGCTTTTGTACAACACGATAGACTTTCTCCGTACACTCAGCGTCATGTGATTGCTCGCACATTGGATTTGCTCCATAAATGACTCCTTTTCTGGCCTGATTCTTGTTATTCTATGGACATGGTTGTTGCCTCAGCTTGTTTCGGAGAAGCACTTTTCATGTGTTGTGAGAGGACTGGATGTACTGTTTTTTCCCATATCATTAAAATTATCTGTATGAAGTCACTGAAGATGCCAAATAGTTTGCTTGTAATTATGAGCATTCTGATCGTTGTAGATTATCTGTATTATGTAATCACAAAGCACAAAACCACCCACTGGCAGAATCATCAGCATATAGAGTAACCAATTCTGTTACAGTTCACTCTAGAAAAATCAACCCATCGTTGGGTCAAATATGGACAAACCCAACTGTTGGGTTAAATTTACCAAGAATATGGTTATATTTGACCCAACAATATGTTCAATCAGCTCATCATTTTGGGTTGAAACAACCCAGCATAGGTTAATTTATAACCCAACGGATAGGTTTGTCCATTTTTGACCCAACGTTGGGTTGAACTAACCCAATTTTTTTTGTGTGTATAGACAATAGCTGAGTTTACAAAACGAATCATCATGAAATGTGATATGCAAAGCCACACTGCTGATTTCCATAGCACCTTTAGGCCACTGGCATGGAACTGTACTGGCTGAACAATAGTTCTTCAGAATCTCTGGCAACACCCTCTAAAAAGATCCAGGTTGAGCACCTGAAACATCAGATGTTGTGTTCATGTGTGCATCCAAAACATGCTGTATGTTTGCACCTTGTTTAAAACTATGGTGGCTATGTAATGTCTTTTTAGTAATAGTTAAATACAGTGATTTCTGTGAAACACACATATGATAAGATGTGTTGCTTTAGGGCTGCATAACGATTAATCGCAACTAATCGTTTGCAGAATAAAAGTTTTTGTTTACATAATATATGTTGGTGTACTGTGTGTGATAATTATGTATTTATAAATACACACACATGGATGCATGATTTTAAGAAAAATATATTTAATATTTATATATAATATGAATTATATATATAAATATAAAACATATCAAAAGTTACATATTTCTTAATTATATACAGTACATGCATGTACGTGTATTTATATATACATAATTATCATACGCAGTACACCAACATATATTATGTAAACAAAAACGTTTATTCTGCAAATGATTAGTCAAGATTAATCGTTATGCAGCCCTAGCTTGAATGCACTGTAAGTTACTTTAAAGTGTCTCTCAAATGCATAAATGTAACAGTATAAATGTATAATCTGCACAAAGTCAGGCATTTTGTTGGGAAAGGGTTTCTTAGGGCTGTCACGATAAACTGACGATAAATATCACGTGATTTATGCACAGCTTTTGAGTGAAGTACGGGAAAATGCTGCTGCATCCGAAAGCCAGAGGGCGCTCTTGTGTGGAAACTCCAAATACGCACTGCAGAAGAAGACCATAACACATTCTAGAATCTAGGAAATGCCTATGGACAACTTTTTATCACCGTTACTCAAGCCTCATCAGGTATTTTTATGATAATAAAGTATATTTATAATGATCATGTTTGACCGGTGTTGCTTTTTCAAATGCACATTATAAGCGACTCAAACTCGCACTGCTTTTAGATCAAGCAGCATTTCCTACTGATCCCAGAGCCATGCTTCACGGACAAGCTACGCTTAAATGCTAAAAAATATTGACACATTGCATATCGCAGCCAGCTCGATTACAATAGGATTTAGTGGTATCGCGATAAATTACCGTGCGGCTTCGTAATTATCGTAAATTTCAGTATGACCATAGAGTAAAGTCTGCTGAGACTCTGATCTAATCTGATTTTATGAGAAAAGTTGTCTTTGTATGTGGTATGTTTATGAATCGTACCCGCCCAAACAGATGTTGTGGCAGATGCTTAGAAACACAGTCACACACAAAACATATCATTATTAAATCAAAGGAGGGAAGAAAGAACAAGGCAGATGTATAATTTTAGCTCGGATATGTAATTTGTATTCATCAGGTTTGTTTGAGGTCACTGCTATACGTGTTAGTTTCTGTTTGTAAGCCTGTCAGAGGTGCTGATGGAATATTTAAACACTTCACACTAGGGCTGAACGATTAATCGAAATCGAATCACAATCGCGATGTGAGACGTTGCGATTTGCTAATCGCAAGAGGCTGCGATGTGGAAGCGATGTGAAAAATAGGAAACGCGTCTGTTCCAAGCCCGCTTTGAGTGGCATTCTTGCTAACCAACTGAGTGAGCGCACCTCCGTTATGCCTAATCAGCACTGCCCCAGCCAACTGCATAAACAAGTCATTAAAAAAACAAACATACAGAAGGCAGGAGAGAGACAGTGTGTGTTATTATGGCATCTGCAGAGTCAGATCGATCATATTAGGCAAATAAATACTAAAGAACCGTCCAATTCAGAAGACCGCGCACACAGCCTGTGTCATACTCGCGCGACTCTTCCCCGCGTTGTGCGTCTCGCGGACGAGCCGTTTAAACTTGACGCGCACACACAGCCTGTTTCGTAATGACGTTTATAGTACTTGAGTCCGGCTCCACACGGGCATCTGGCAATATGGACGAGGCTTGACGCACGCGCACACCCTGTGTAAACTCACGCCTAGCTCCGCGTTTCAAACAAATGTAAATTCTATCTAACTGTTTTGCTAATTTCACTTGGATGAAATTAAACATTCAGCACATTTTTTACTTGTTTTAAAAAATCCCACATACTTAAACAATAATAAATCAGCCTATGTAAACTATGAACTATTTTAATAATTCACTAACACAATAGAAAATGTTATGGATTTAAGGGTTACAATGGGAGTTGTATTTGTTTTAAAGGAAACTATAATAGTGTACACTGGTATTTGGATTCTATTGGTGTGATGTAATCTGGAAGTTGGGAACCAATTGAACAACAGTAAGCCCTATTTGAATAATGCCCAAAGCACACTACAAAAATTAATTTTGTAATGGTTTTAATGGAAACAATTAAATGTTTTTTTTTGTTGTTTTCTTTCAGGGTAACTATACCCATACTGTGCTCCACACAACAATATTGAATTGAAGCTTGAATTAGAAAAGTTAAAATCGCAAATCAAATCGCAATCGCAATGTCTGTCAAAAATATCGCAATTAGATATTTTCCCCAAATCGCACAGCCCTACTTCACACTAACATTGATCTTTCCTATGGAATCACTCTTACTTTTGCTCATAGCAGTGTTTTGGCAGCCATCCACAGCACTCTTGCTAGTGGTGGTGAAGTGTTTGTGTCACTGAATGAGGCAGAATAAACACATTTTTAGGACCCTATGAAATCTGTTTTATTTTTTCCCCAAATTTTGTTTTTTTCGTTTTTATTTTTCTGGATTCCGTGTTTTCCGTTTTTTACTGTACAATAGTAAGTTATGTATTTGCCAACATGAAAAAATACTTCAGTAAACTATGATATTCATTTATGAAGTGCATTAAAAATCTTCCGTGAATACTTTGAACCATACAGGGGAAAAAATTGGGTATAATGTACTTAACTATGTTAATAAACCATCTTACCAGTAGGGCTGGGGGTAAACGATTATTTATTAAACTGGCGATTATTTTATCGATTAGTCGATTAATCTAACGGCTAGTTGGACGATTAATCTAACGGTTATTTTTCTGTTGCTCGATTAATAAAATGTATCGATGATACATAATGTATCTCAAATAAATACCAAAAAAATCTTAAAAAAACACAAAAGCAATGCATATTAGAACAACAGCTATGACAGTGGGGTATTTTAAATCTACTCTTAACCTCATTGCAGTGCTATGCTATGATTAGTTTATTTGAACTCTAACGTGGCTATCTAGCAGCTGTGCACTTTGGTGGTGCTAGGCTAACCAAGTAACCAACGCATCTTGGCTCTCTGTGCAGTTTGTTCATGCTAGGTTAGTGGCTAACGTTCACGTTAGCTAACGTCAGCTGCTATAGATAGCTGTGTTCTGCAGCCGTAAGCTAGCTTCCATTCAAGCCAACATTAGATGATAACTAACGTTAGCTAAACACGGCTGTCTAGGTGCCAGTAGCTACCTAGCACGGGCAAACTGCACGGAGAGCTAAGATGGTTGGCTAGCACCACCGAAGTGCGCAGAGCTCAAGCTACACAACACACTACACAAACATGAAATTAATTTAGCCAACGTTAGTACTTACTTGTTATTGTCTCCTTCACGAGTGACAATGGGGTGCCTCCGTTTCAGATGCTCCAACATTGCCGTTGTGCTGGTGTGGTATGCCAACTCCATTTGGCAAAGAGCGTAAATAACGACACCTTTACGTTTGGGACTAAATTTGAAGTATTCCCATACCTTCGAAGATTTAGGGCGAGCTGTTTTTTTAGGATTTTTTTCGTTTATTGGGGCTTTGTTCGGAATTATGTGAGGAGGTTGCTGTTTCGTCCTCCATTCTGCAATGTTTTGGTCTCCCACGTGTGTGTGGCGAAGCGTCGACGCAAAAATGTCGACGTCATCGACACGTCGCTACAGGCCTACTTACCAGTACATTTTCTTATTTCTTTTGTTTTCAGGTCTACTTAAATTTAAGAACTATTTTTATAATTTTACTAGCACATTAACTTAAATTTACTAAAGTAAACAATATACAAAGTGTCGAATTATTTAAAAAAATGGGGGGGGATGGTGTGGTAAAACCTGGGTGTTATAACTTTTTCAAGTTGACCAGACTTTTATTTTGACAGGTCGTCGCAAAGATTGTTTGACAGTAGCTTCAATGCAGTTGAAAGCTCCACACGAGCATTACGCGTGCAGTACATGCAATCTAACCACTATTAATACAGACTTGCTAAACAAGCAGATTATTTAAACCGCATCTGAATAATTCTCACGTTATTCAAAGAAATAAATTTGCCCGATTCCATGTTATACAGCAAATTCTGTTTTATACCTGGATTCCACGATTCCGTCCGCGTTTTCCGCATCGCGTAAATCCTAGGGCCCTACATTTTCATTGCAGACCTGCTGAAATGGATGTTCCGTATCACGGAGAGGCCCATAGCGTTTGCTGGGCGACGTCAGTTTGTGTAACATTTGACATTTGTGTCAGTCCGGCAAATCTCACATCTGTGGTGCCAGCTTTTCCCCGCTGATACGGCTGGTTCTGTGACCCACTTATCCAAACATCTGTCTCTCTTTTCCCTTACCACACGACTGTTTTATCATCACGCAAATCCTGCTTATCGTCAGACCACTTTCAACGCAGTAAAACACAAGCAAACAAACGTTAATGTGGCAATCTCATTTTTTAACCCATAAACACAGAAGTAAAACTGAAGAGTGTCAGATTTAAGACTGCGAGCAGGGAATGTTTGTTTGCCTTTTGTGATGAAAGGGGTTTGTGGTTTGTGCTAACTTTGGTTTCACATCTGAAACGGCTGTGTGTGAAAGCTTGAGCTGAAGTTTGCTAGGTTCCTGTTGTCAATCTGGTCTCTGTCACGTGTATATGGTGATGGGTGTCGTTCGCTAATGATATACGGATTTCTCATTTGTGTGCACATAGAAGGCTATCATGCTAAATGTGACTTTACAACAGGAGCATATGTTCATACATTTGTTCTGTATGCTGAATGAGGAAATAACTGCCTGTAGGTAGTAATTAGCATAATATGCAGGCCCATCTTCTCATTTACAGCCATTGCAAATGTTTTCTTGCAATATAAAGATGTATTTTCTTCCTGAAAACCAGCTAAAATACAATAAACATCAATGTTTCATCAATTAAAAAGTTCACACAGAGTTTTTACACACAAACGGATCTGCATGCACAGTTAGTCACTAAGGTCTTTTTTTCAAGGTGTTTAGGATAGTATGACCAGATGCAGGGCAGATATACCGTGTTGCTTGGCACACTGTTCTTCACCGCAGATGTAGAAGGTTGTCACCGTAATGCAGTTACTTGTGTGTACAGTTAGTAAATCTTTAACGCGCAGAAGACCGATAAAAGGACCTGAGAGGAATTAGAGCAGAAGTAAGTGATTGTCAGATAGACCAATGGTCTCAGTTTGAGGCCTTCCTCCTCCACCGCTGTGGCTCAAAGCATCAGGGTATGTACAGGTATGTTGTATATCACACTGTGACTCATATTTAACTGTGGTTTCTGCATGGTGACTAATTTAGAAGTGCTATTTCCTAGAGGTGGGCGGAATGGCCAAAAATCTATTTCACGGAATGAGTAATTTTATTTCATGGTAACTATATATTTCATGAAAATATAATTCTATATTTTATTCCTCATTTTTCTTAGATTGATTTAACTAATTTATTTATTACAGTTCATTTAAATGCTCACCATAGTTAAAATGTAGGCAAGTTATGAAAATGTACTAAAGATATCAAATTAAGTTCTGATAATCAGATGTATTATTTATTCATATTTATCTTCTGGCTATATCATATGTATACAGTAGGAAGATGGACAACATATATAAGAATAAAGTATGAATATGCACAAACAACGAGAGTACAGTATATGACTAGTGTTATAAACTGGTGTTCATGGGGTCTGTACTGTAGGACTTTATCGCTCTTCACTCTCTATTAGATGAGCAATTTTAGTGTGTTGCGACTCTCTGTCTTTAGGTTTGTTTATTCTCGGGCTTGTTTTTGCACTGCAAGTCTCTGGTGACTCCTCACGCGTTGCCCAAAACTGGAGGTAGAAGCGCGTCACATCAAAACGCTCACGCGCTCGCGAGCATCATCGCGCATTTCAACGCAAGTTTCACCTTGGCTCGCCTGAAGTTAAACTTTATAAAACTATTAACAGCTTTTCAAAACAACCTGACTTCTGAAATACGTGTTGAGAATGAGCTTTTTTAAGTGCTGGCGCAGATCCCTGCATGAGCACTGCGGGTGAGAGAAGCGCCGGACTGGAGCGGATCACTAAACTACAGACTGAAAGGTCGTCAAAAGAATGTTTGATACGTTCATTTGTTACCGGTGGATTAATTCATTAGTTTTTTTCTAAATAGCGCCTAATTTGCAGAGAGCCGAGTTAACCACACCTACTTATTTACATTCCGCGGAATACACGGAATAGAAAAATCTCTTACGGTTGACATTTTATTCTGCGGTAACGGAATATTCCGTCATTCCGCCCAGCCCTACTATTTCCTGTAAAATGTGTTTAGCCGTGTCACTCGGTTTAAAAACAGCAGCATGTTGTACAAGTCAGCATTGTTGAATGATGAAGCCATTGATGAAGCAAACAGAGAATCAAAGCCCAATTCAGCCATATAGTTACACAGCTCTGGAACCAAAAACACACTTCAGGAATGACAACAAGTAAACCAACAACAACAGTGTAAAAAAAACTGAGGGTTATTCCATCAAACATGCATTTTTTAAACAAAAAAAGATATTTTGAAGAATGTTGGTAACCGAACAACTGCGGTACATATTCACTTGCATTATATGGGTGGACACAAAACCAGTGGAAGTCAAAGGGTACCACCGTTATTCGGTTATCAACATTCTTCAAAATATCTTATTTAGTGTTCTGCAGAAGAAAGTCATACAGGTTTGAAATAAAAAGAGGGTGAGTAAATAATGACAGAATTTAAATTTTTGGGTGAATTATCCCTTTAAAGGCGTCATATGAC
This sequence comes from Triplophysa rosa, assembly GCF_024868665.1. Lineage (NCBI taxonomy): Eukaryota > Metazoa > Chordata > Actinopteri > Cypriniformes > Nemacheilidae > Triplophysa > Triplophysa rosa. The sequence continues at coordinate 5,154,487 of NC_079911.1, read as the reverse complement.
ACGGCTAAAACAAATATTATCGTTTGTTTTAGATGTAATGCAATGTGTATACACGATTTAAAGTTCAAAAACACAGTATTTTCCACATACCGTGCATGTTTGTTCTGAAAAGCGAGGTGTGCTATGATTGGCCAGTTAACCAGTGCGTAGTGATTGGTCGAATACTGCAAGCGAGTGACGGAAATGTAACGCTTCTTACCATATTTGGAACATCAGGTTCCAAAGCAATTTTACTTACAGGAACGCCCACCTTACTTGCGTATACATTTGGGCGGTCTTAGTCAAATCATACCACGAACTGACGTAGATTTGTGGGGGTGTGGTTACACGAGGCGTTTCAGGCAGGTCTGGGTGAGCATTCACTTTTAGATAGAATGCAATATATGTATATAACTAGATGCCTCATTCAAGCGCTCCTGGCATGTAGACTAGACATGTGCCGATATTCGGTAATGCGATTAATTGCGGTAATGGATTAGCACTTTCAAAGACCGCGAAAATATATAGAATTTTTTAGAACGTGTATTTGTTTATTTTTCATCAACCGGATAAAAGTACACTGCGTGTATGCTGCGTAGGAATGCGCAATCTGATCTAAACGATCCCGTTCCCCATGTGGAGATGCCTACGTGTGTGTGTGTGCGCGCGCGCTGCTGAGCAAAAGACGCATGCGCACTCTGATGTAAACAGTACCACACGGAGAGGAAGCATGGCGGAAGGAGGAACGCTGCCGACGATTTATCCCCCTTCTAAAAGGGTGAAGTCTGAGGTTTGGAAATATTTTGGGTTAAAAGTAAGCGGAGTAATGAAATTTGACAGTGTGGCAGAATAATTATTTTTAATTATACGTTGATGGAACGCAATAAAGTCATATACTGTCTCAAAGAGCGAGTGAATTTGCTGTTTATAAATGTTTAGCTTGCTATAATAGTTAACACACTGGCTTGGCTTGTTATTCAAACAATAATAATAATAATAATAATAATAATAATAACATGAATTGTAGTACTAGCTTTGTGCAGACATAAGTATATTTAAAAGCAGTTAACAAAAGTTGTTCTTTTGCAGTTTGCACTTTATTCTGTTTGAATAAACTCACTTTATACATCATTACTGTGTGTTGTTTTATTTATATTTAAATGTTTGAGGTTCTCTTTATTATTTAAAATAAAGTTGTTATCAAGAGGAAAACACTGAAGTTGGTTTATATTTTCAACCTGCATTTTTCATAGAATTGAATACTGCGATAATACCGTTTAATCGCAGCATGGAAATATGATACCGGCACAAGCCTAATGTAGACATGTCCGCCATCTTGGAACGGTCTACTGACGTCACTCACAGTTGACTAGAATGCCCCAGCACTGCCCTGTGCAGCCATGGCTGTGAAAACAACTGGGATTTAAATTCCCGAAAAATGGGCTAACCTTTCGTTGTTGTAGTCATGTGTTAGTGTAGCAGATATAATGTTTGCGTTTACACAACCATAAATAAGTATTCATAATCATACACAGTCAGCTTCATTTTGAGTGTTAACGGACCGACTCGCACTGTTCCAGTATGGCAGACGACCTACGTATTAGGGCTGGGTATCGATTCTGATGTTTCGATTCGATTCCGATTCACAAGCTCTCAATTCGAGTCAATGATTATAGATTTAATACAAATCCTAGAGATATTTCTAAAAAAGATCAGTAAATGTCACATTACAATGGTGAATTAAAAAATGAAATGAAGAGCCACAAACCTGTATATTAAACTTTAAACACACTTGGGTATATTGAAACAGAACAGGTTATTTTGCATGAAAGATACAGTATAACAAACAAAATTTCACAATATTCGCTGTAAAGAGGGGCTGAAATCATATGAACCAGTGCCCTTATATGTGAAGGTGATGTTAAATTCGAGGACGCACCCGCATCCGCCATGTTAATTAAGCAATGAATGAATGATATGCTCCCTGTTGTAACATCCACTCGTTGTAAAAAGAAACGTGTAAAAAGAATATAGTGGATAGTAGTAGCAATAACATTCACGTTAATGAATGTTCATTGCTTGCGGAAATATGAAAGGAAAAAAATCAATTCACAGCTTTTGAGAGTGGATATTGAATCAACCGCATTTTTAAAAAACGATTCATCGATTCTTCGATTTTTATGCCCAGCCCTACTATGTATACCGGCCCATAGAAACAGATGCTAATTATTTATATGTATGTTTGAATGGCTGCTCTTCCTGGTTGGGATTTGGTTTGTGTTTATATTTCTTCATGTTTCTTCGTCATACTCACTGCACCACTTATTTTAACATACCGTTGTATTCAGAGAATAGAAAATTCTGTCGCGACTCGCAATTGATATTATATTCTGTCTCAACTGTACAGTCCTTTACACCACCAAGCCCTAAGAATTAGAATCAAAATGTGAAAAGTTTTCACTAGATAGTCATCAGAAACGATAGAAACTCCAAACCTCCTTCAGTTAATTATCATGCTTTCTGTTTATTTTTTTAATAAATTATGAACTGCCCTCATCTGTAAGTCACAGTTTGCAGTCATTCTATAACTGAATCACAATGCATTAGGTCTGAGTCCTCAGCATCAGCTACTGAGGCTGCCTGAACTCAGCAGAGAGTTCCATCAATAACAGACGCCATATGGAAACAACATGTCACATACTCCCTTTACACACTAGCATTGGCTGACAGTGCAAAGTCCACGTGATAAGCATCATTAAGATCTTAATCTGAAAGTGATTGTAAATGAAACGCCTTATAAATCCTTTGCTGCGTATGAACATCTGCGTAATTGCCTTTTCATGGTACACGGTGTATCTCCCTTTGTTTAGTTAATAGGAATGCACTGTCCGTACTGTCTTCAGTGTGATCTTGGTTAAAAATGAACACTTAACAGGGCTTGACATGAACGCTTGTCCGGGACAAGTGAATGTTTTGTATGGGCAAGTGAGAGAGAATTTTACTTGCCCGACCGGACAAGTAATTTAGGAAAAAAAACAGTGCGACATATGTATGGGATAACTTTTGTGCCAATAAAAATGAAAGCAAACTTTTAAAAAACGAACAAAAATATACAATGAGAAAGAAAAAAAACACTTTGATAATGAAAACAATAAACTCAATTGCAAGAATGTGACATGATTTTCAAATAAACTGCTATTTTTCTTAACAATTTTCTAAGTTTCGTTTTTGCAAATAATAGTTTTGAATTAGTTGCTAGATTTTTCATTTGCGCTTTTCGAGTTTTCGTTTACACTTCTTTCTGGCACAAATCTCACTTGTGGGTGGGACTTATGGCCACTTTACTCTCATTGGTTAGTGAGATTTGGATTGACAGCTCCCTGACCAGGAAGTCGATACTGAAGACAGTGCAGCAGATTAAAGAGCAATCTGCTTGCGGTTTTCTGTATTGTATTGTTTTAGTGTTTGTGCTTAAATTACATTCTTATTTTGTTAGTATATTAGCAGGGTTGCCAACTTTCACGCACTTAAAAATAGGACACGCTTCCAGGCTCTATCACGCCGTAACAACAAGCCAACATCGAGCAAATACAGGATAGCTAGCCATATTCACATGCAACTTTACGTTGGTTTCTATAATTTACAATTACAATGATATCAGGAAAACGAGATGCCTAGTGAGTTTTGAGGAGATATACAATAAAGTGTTATGCTTCCAGTTCATATTTATAATTTATAATTATAATCGTGGTGGCATTTTATGTGCACAGTTTAACATACAACACAAGTGATGGTCGAGGATTTATCTGCGTCTGCTCTGTATGAGGACATGAACACATGAACTTCATCTCCAGAGTTGCTCTGAGAGTTACGATCGTTTTACTGTTTGAATGAAGCTATCTGCAAACACACAAAAAGTCAAGCGTCTTCCCGAAGACCCGTCAAAATAAAAGTCCCGTTAATTTGAACACTCAGACAAAAAATACTTTAGTGTACTATAGTATTTGTTTTTGAAAATTGAAGTGCCCTTGTAGTAAATTAATAAACACTATACTATAGTGAAGTTCCAAAACAATATAGTAAGAATTTTTACTGCAGTTTACTATAGTAAATACTATAGTATACTACAGTAATTTATGTGGACAAATATACCACTATTGTATATTAAAAAAGGAAAAACACAGAACTTAGAAATATTAAAACAAATTTAGGTAATCTAAAAATGATATGGCCCTAATTTATCCATCTGTAATATGTCTTTTGTCAATCATCTGCCTATTCATAATGAACTACACTTGCACATTTCTGCCTGTGCTACCAAACTTTAAATCTCTCTAGCACCAGTGCTATGTGCAAAAAAAGTTAACTTACAGCCTTAACATAATAATTACTGCTTGCCTTTGTTTTATAGCAGTCACGGAGAGTAGGCCTATAGCCAAATTCAGGCGGCCAAAGCGGACACTAGTTAAAATGCTTAGAAGCAAACTTGACCAATCTAAATCCAAAACAATTATATTGATTATATTATAATTCAAATGAAATATCATTTTTTTTATCTTTGGACAAGTCATTTTTGTACTCGGACAAGTGAATGACAAATTTACTTGTCCGAAGGACAACCACATGACAATGTTTAATGTCAAGCCCTGACTTAATAAAAATTACTCAGATAAGGAGATAAAACACAGATAATATAGCAATATAACTAATCTAACTCTTTATTGTGATCTAAACAATATATGGATGATTTGTGCTTTTTTTTGCTGCTGCAGTGGTTTAATAGTAGGTACGTCGTAAGGCTCCGTTCCTATAATAGTAGGCTCAACCTCAGCCTGGTCATTTATTTATAGCAGCTGTTATGAGTCAATGTTTTGCAGTCACCATTTGAGGGAAATTGATCCACAAATGATTTCACCCTGAATATGTTTTGATTTGTTTGAGTAGGCAGCGGTCGATTTTGTTGGATCAATAGAAATCCTTTGGAGAGCCAGAAATGACATGAAATTTAGTGGCATATGTCGTAACGGTGTCTTTTGTACTGAATATCAAATATCCATTTAGTCATTTAATATGCCTTTCTCCATTTCTTATTACCTGCTTGTGTGTGATTCAGACGCTGGAATGTAAATGCATTCGGAAACTTTACCTGAGCCTGTCATGAAAAATCCTGAAATAATAGAAGAATCGGATGCGATTGTTTTTAGATATAGGTCAGATGATCGGATATCAGATCTGTATCAGATTTAGAACCGCATTTGAACGTGGTTTATAGCGGATGCCAAAAAATCTCAGAATGTGTTTTTCGTGTTTACACGTTACGTGATCTGATCTCTACTGTCGGAATTGTTTGACAGTAAATGGCATCATCTGTTTCGTAACATTTTAATTCATTTGTCACTGAATGAATGGAGCATAATCTCATTCAACAAGTATTGTGACCTGATCTCTGGGGAATGTGAAATCTTGGATGGAACTGCTAGCGCAGCAATATGTTATTTGGTCATTTCCAAATCTTTTCTTGGCTCTGGCACATGGTTTCTTGTTTGGACCGTACCACCATTTTGTAGAACATAGCATCCGTCGCTCTCCTCCTGTTGGTCTTGACACAGCAAATCCAGGCAGATGGTAGACATGTGAACCGTATGCAGTCAGCAGGCTGAGGGAAACCTTTCATGTGTCGGACTGTCGCCGATCTGGCAAACACTGTGGTTTCCAGAAGCAAGGGAACACCGTAGGTAAAATCCATGTGACTGTCATCATCAGATGCTGTTGTTACAATCTGATTTGTTTGCCATTGGTTATTGTTTGACACGTCATTTGTAAACGTTAGCGGTGGTCAATACTCAATCTATATTCATTATCTGCAGGTTGACATAAACAAGAATATTATTAAGTATTAGAATATAGTTTATATTAGAATATATAGAAATTATATATATATATATATATATATTAGAAATTAGAATACAGTTCTAATAATACAAGTTAACTTTGTTTGATTACTACTATCGGTTAAAAATAATTTAGGTATTTTAAAAAGTACTTGTAAAAAAAGCATTATTTTATATAAATAAAAACATTAGTGGACATTTTAATGGTTCACAGAAACTCCATCATTATTGTATTTTCAATAAAATTGTAATTTAACATTCTAATCTCACTGGTCAATGGTTAATAATCGGTTAATAATCTTCGTTTTTGTCACAAAAAAATTGAGTGCATCCCTACTGTTTAATGATAGAAGAATTTTTTTCTTATTCTTATTTTTCTTCTTTTTTCAACTTTCTTATAGAAAGTTGGGTCACAGTGCCAACATTTCAGTAGCCAGTACCAGTTCCATTTTAATACAAAAAAGATTATTAGGGAATTGCAGTGAATCAAAACTTGTAAAGCTGTAGACAGGGTGGTGTACTTTTTGTGTGTTTTTTTTGAAAGTCTGATAGCTACATATTAGCCGCTTTTTCAGAGTGGGAACAGGACGTGAAATTCCCTGTTTTCAGGTTCGGAATGTTGCTAAAAGAGGGAGATGGTGGATTTTATCTTGGGATAGTGTGTGCCTGATGATGTCAACCTCCTCATTCCTGTTGGTGTGGGTGCCTTAGATTAGATCCTCTAAACCCATATATAAGCACAGTTTCTAAAAGCACAGTTTGTCTACTTTTAGGAGCAATTCAAAATTTTTTGATAGCACAAATGGTTGCGGAGTTATGGTAAAATGAATACCGCATGATAGAATGTGTCTGCGACGACACGTCCGGTTTAAAAGGGTAAAACGTACAGAGAGAAACTGATGAAAAATTGTAAAGCTGAGCATAAATTAAATGCATACAATTCCTATAGAAACTCTGCAATTATATTCCCTATATAATTACATTGAATTCCATTTTAATTTCGGAAAACATAAGTACTGTTTATATTTGGCTTTACTATACCTATAAAGGATTGGATTACAAACACAATTTTATTATCAATGTTGTTTAATAACAGCTGAATTACTGGTGAAGCTCAGCATTGTTGTAGACTGGACATGGTATATTACGGTCAGTGCACAGTGCACACACTGCACGTGAACGCATAACAACAGAGCCGCGCCTCCTCTCACAGACTTGACTCGTTTGTGGCAATTAAATCGTGTTTATGTTAGAAAAGATGGCCAGTCTCAGTAACACATCTGGCGTGGTGCACGCTCGTTACGCTTCCCGTGTTTACCATAGCGATCCATGTATGTGCGCTGATCAATAATTTTATCCACTCGTTTCATTCGCCCTGGTTATATGTTGTTTATGTTAGTACANCCATTACAGTTATAAAAGCATTAAATGGTTAATAAGGACACTTGACTGGATTAGCATTGGCGCTAACAAATTAACACGCAAACAGGGACGTTTGTTTTAACGTAACCTTTAACTTAACATATGCTACAACATTCATAATGCAAACGCGAACAGAATTTGAAACTTACTGCTTGAACTTGTTAACTTAAATCCGGATGCTTCCTCGTTTCACCACAAAACTCTGTTCGTTTTCTTCGTGATATGACTTTAATCTGAAGTATTTCTGTGCGCATCTCTTGTGGAGCGGAGCCGCGTTTATCCGCTCATCACGTCTTATTGCGTCTATGAAAAGTTTCCTACTGACAACCTGTCAGACAGAGCATCAGTACCTGGTTGACCCGGTACGTCGGTACTACCGGGTCTTGTGAAAATTAGGTACCGACAACTTTTTTATTTTTAGGTACCGACTTGGACCCGAAGTACCGGTACTTTTGACAACACTACTGCTTACTGTAATGGCTTGCGTTCTGTCAGCCAATCGCTGCTGTTTTCGTGGAGAGCGGCTGGGGGAGAATATGAACAGGTAGTTACGGAGCTGCTGTTTTCGTTGAGCGCTCTAATAAAATGAGCAAACAAAACATGGTGCAAAGGAGATGCACAACAGAAGAGGCGATTGGGATGATTTTTGACAATGAAACGTGTGTGATGTGGGCCTGTGCTTGAAATTAGACAGGAACTGCTTCAGACACAACCACATTTGAGTGAATAGTGCAAAAAAATACACACGGAGAACTAGGGTATAAAAGGCTCATGATGAAAACTATGTTAATGAGAGACACAAAAAATACTTTTATGCTTGTACTACAGTATATTTTTCAAGTCTGAAGTGCTAGATTCTTTCGTTCTTTAGTTTTTTTGAGAATTTCTAAATAAACATCAGTAAAAAATTATTTCCATTTTTTTATTTTTGTCTATTTAAATTCTATTTACAATCTACAAAAAATGAATACCTTGCACATGATGATGGCACATTTGAATTTGACAATAAAAATAAAAAGCGTGTCAACAGCCTATTTTTGCTTCAGGGTCTAAAGGGTTAATGTCACAAAGCCACTTAAAAACAATAATAAGTAAAAATTCAGGCTAAAGTTGACTTAAGAAAAACAAAATGAATTTTGAGAAGAAATGTAGTAATTCAGTTTAGTGTTGTCAAAAATATCGATATTTCGATAAGTATCGATACTGAAGAATCTGAAACGGTTCCAATACCCATTTCCCACGTATCGATATCAGCTGCGCGTTCCCGCTCTCTTTCTCTTTTCCGACAGTGAGTTAACACACACTGCACGTGAACGCATAACAACAGAGCCCCGCCTCCTCTCACAGACTTGACTCGTTTGTGGCAATTAAATCGTGTTTATGTTAGAAAAGATGGCCAGTCTCAGTAACACATCTGGCGTGGTGCACGCTCGTTACGCTTCCCGTGTTTACCATAGCGATCCATGTATGTGCGCTGATCAATAATTTTATCCACTCGTTTCATTCGCCCTGGTTATATGTTGTTTATGTTAGTACAGAGTCTCCGCAACAGTTCTCATGTTTAATGCACGCGTTTCTGTCTTTATGTGCGCTCATCAATGATTTCATCCACTCGTCTCGTTCGCTCCGGTTAATTTGATGTTTGAAATAATGCTGGTGCGAGTAAAGTCTCCGCAACAGTTCTCGCGTGTGATACACGTTTGCACTTCCGTGTTTACCATAGCGCTCTATGTGTGTGCGCTGTTCAATGATTTCATCCACTCGTCTCATTCGCTCCGGTTAAACGTTGTTAATGTTAGAAAGATGTCCAGTGCGGAGTCTCTGCAACAGTTCTTGCATTTAAGTTTGCGTTTCTGTCTATATGTGCGCTGATCAATGATTACAGTATGGGCCTATGTGAATAAAAGCCAATTTAGCCAAATAAAAATGTAGGCTATTAACTAACATTAACGAACAATGAATGAGCAATACATTTGTTCAAGTATTTATTAATCTCTTTTAAATGTTAGTTAAAAAATACAACTATTTATGTAAGCTCCCCTGTTGAAAAATCCAGTATATGCTGGGTAAGGTATGTTTTGATCGATGCTGGTTTGATCTTAAACCAGCTAAGAACCATCTTAAATCAGCATATGACCATCTTAAACCAGCACATGAACAGTTTAAACCAGCACAAACCAGCAAACCAGCATCAAAACATACCAAACCAGCATAGGCTGGTTTTTTCAACAGGGTCTGGTCCATTAATACTGACAAATACAACTTTGATTTTAAATAGTAAATGTATTCGTAAAATTAACATTAGATTAACAATTAATAAATAATGTAAAAATATATACCTCATTGTCTAGTCTTGTTCAATTTAACTTCAAATAAAAATTAAAAAGGCCTATATTGCTATTGCTTATTAGGGCCTTATTGCTATGGCAGTTTATTCCCCGTGGTATCGAATATCGATATTTTTTTAGGTATTGAATCGAAGTTAGAAATTCCAGTATCGTGACAACACTAATTCAGTTGATGTTGCAGGATTCCCTCATCGACAGCAATGTAGATTGTGTACTGTAAGTGTATGTAGGGTGGTGCCACTGACGGCTGTCTTCAGGGTGATAAATGAAAGGCTGTTTTGGAGCCCTGTTACGGCTCAGGCTGAACTCTGATACTATTTTCCACTGCCGGTCAGCTGGTGCTGTTGAATATTAACCAGACAGTTTTGATGTCGAGTTGTTTAGCGCAGCGGCAGGCTGTCCCGTTTCGGTGAGATTAGTATCTCTGCACCTCTGAAACCTCTCGCTTCATTTACCAGATCCAGTGGCCTGCAGGGGAAAACAAAAACAATACCAATTGTTTCTTATAGCAGATTTATTGTTTTGCCTGGGTATAAAAAATCATTGCTGCATTTATTTTCATCTGTTTAGACATTACATTTGAAACATTTGACACAAAATATTGTTAAAACATTTGGATGTTAAACGATTAATTGTGATAAATTAAGTGTTTACATAAAATATGTCTGTGTACTGTGCATATTTCTTTATATTTATGTCGCATACACATATTTGCATATATATATATTTATATGTAATATAAATTATATGTAAACATTGATTGATTTTTATATTTTTCTTATATACATCCATTTATGTGTTTATAAATACAAAAGTAATATGCATTTTACACAGACGTATATTATGTAAACACAAACTTTTATTTTGGATGCGATTAATCGTTTAACAGCCCTACATTTTAATACAAGAGAGAAGTAAACATTAATAGAGTGCATTGTAACCATGTACTGTCAGTTGCAAATGGATGTGTTGTGCTCTGGGCTGTTGCTCTCTTACGCTCTGGTGTGGATCAGGACTGCTTGCAGTTCACACAGACCGGATCTGCTGCTTTCAGTCTCATAGTTGGAGTCATAAATACACATTTCGCTTCAGGCTAATAGCGTGAGCACTGCAGGGGCAGATCGAGAGTTTGGTTTGAGATATCTGCATATTTGCTGATGGTATATGATACACGTTATTGCTATTTTCACATTAATGACGATAGTTAAAAGTATAGCAAACTGGTTGGCTGTTTTACATGATAGTCAGAAGTGTGTATTGTAAGGCTGTCACGATTATTAAATAATCGTCTCACCCCGATTGTTTGACCTCATCGAGATGGTTTCAGATCATCGCAATTATTGCACATCTCTAGAAGACACTAGGGGGGGCTGTAGTGCATCTACATATTGCATATTTTAGTGTATATATTGTAACTAAAGCATAGTAATACTTGTAAAATGTACCACCACAACGCAATCACTTAAAAAAAAAACTAAAGCATATACCATAAAAATAACCTGCAGTACAATTTAATATTATTTAAAAAAAACAGTCTACCAAAATCTCATTAACATAGAAGTAAACTTTTATTGTAGTCTTGCAAGAGAGAAAAAACAGACTAGAAGCTTTTCTATGACTGATAGCATTTTAATGGTGGCTTCAATTCACTCCTGATCAATTTACTTAATTTACAAGTATTTGGCGGTTGTATTATTGACAGGTAAAAGCCTAAACCTTAAGTATGATGACCCATTTTTTTCCTACGTATTTCCAAGAAAAAACATAGTTTTGTATTCAGAACAATATGGTCGTTTCAAAGCTGAATAAAAGAATGTATGAGAATTAAAAGTCAAAGCTCTAAAACAGACAATTAATCGTCATAATCGCAATTATTTATTAGACAATTAATCGTCAGCCATATTTCATAATCGTGACAGCCCTAGTGTATTGCCCACTAGTTAAACTGGTGTTTGCCGACTAGCTGAGTTGATCCACTATTGTTAGATGTCAGGCCTTTTATCCCATAATTCCTCTTCTCATCTACGGTAAAAGCCTTGCTTCTCGCCCATCACCTCATTGCGTTTAGTCCCTGCAGTTTTGTGTTGGAAAGAGTGTGAATGGTCCGAGTAAACGCTGTCCCGCAGTGGAGGTGAAAGTGTCACCGTGCGTGCGCAGTATGAAACTGTTTACAGTTTTCAGGTCCAGAGCGGTTCCTCGGCAGAGGCAGAAGCCACTTCTGGTTTTTCTCTGGCTAATCGTCCCGTCCTGTTCTGCTACAGTATACAGATCTCAGACGTGAGACATTCTTACTTTGACTTTCACCAGCGGTGTGCTTATTGTCTCCCTCACCTCTCGGGCTTTTGTCTGGGGGCCAGGGGCTTAACCTTTGCTTTCAGTTTAGATGTGCGAGGGCTCGCTGTCTTGAATCTATCGCATGTCACTCTCCAGTGTTTCTTGAGTCGTCTTAAAAACAAGAGGTCGCTCGCTTTCTTTATCATGACATGTATATATGTGTATAGCATCAGCTTGAAGATTTTTAAAATCTAGTTGCAGTTTTAGTTAAAATTGACTGATCACATATCAGTTAATAACTGTGATGAGAGAAGCTTATATTCTTTTTGTTTGATCTGTGTACAATACACAACTGACACTCTGTAGTCGGTCTGTGGGATGTGTCAGTGTCATCGAGGAATGAACTGGATTACACCTCAGCTGTGTTAAAGCTCTGCTCTGTTTTCCATCAGTTAACGTTGAGACAAACCATCACCATCTGACTAAAAATGTTTATACAACTCATAGTTTTAAGTTGAGCTTCTCAGAGCTACAATCTTACGATTTTTTTTACTGTTATGTAAGGTAAAGACCAAAAGCACTGGAACAAAAATCACTGGAACAGGTGCTGATGTTGGCCAGGAGAGCCGTGCACGTTTTTACTGTCTTGAGAGGCGACTGATGGCAAAGTGACTTCTAAAACCTACATAACCACTGTAAGGCCCTATGAAATCAGTTTTATTTTCCCCAAATTCCGTAAAATCTTTTCCCAAATTCTGTTTTTTCATTTTTCATAATTTACTGTACAATAGTAAGTAACATATTTGCCCACATGAAAAAATACTTCAGTAAACTCTAGTATTCACTTATAAACTATAAAAACATACAGTGGATACTATGAACCATACAGTGAAAAAAATCTGTAATAGGGTATAATCAACTTAACTATGTTAATAAACCGTCTTACCAGTACATTTTTCTTATTTCTTTTGTTTTTAGGTCTGCTTAATTTAAGTAATATTTTTTAAAATAAGTGCTATTTTATATAATTTTACTAGCACATTAACTTCCATTTTCTAAAGTAAATAAAATACAAAGTGGTCGAAAAACATTTTTTTTTAAGGGGATGGGGTTGTAAAATGTGGGTGTTATAACGTATTGAAGTTAACCGAACTTTTATTTTGATAGATCACCGCAGGTTGTTTGAGAGTAGCTTCAATGCAGTTGAAAACTTCACACGAGCATTACGCCTGCAATACAGGCAATCTAACCACTATTAATATAGACACGCAAAACAAGCAGCGTGGAAATCATAGGGCCCTATGTTAGGTAGTATTGTGGGTTTTATGAAGCCGCTTCTAGTGTAGACATCTGCCATTTTGAGTGATCTAGTTTTATAGACTGGTTTAGTCAGACTGATATGCTGTCTTGACTTATTTTTATCAAGCAATATTAGTGCTGTTGGGAAACATTTGGCTGGAAGGAAAGGGAACTGGCTGGTCATTGTGGTTTTATCCACCAGCCACCCTAAAAAGGTAATTTCAGATCTGTTATATACAAACAATGGCTGTAAAAGCTTAAACATGCTCATTCTGGTCCAGATATGCACTTTAGTCTCATCAAGAGTGCTTTTAAGCAGAAACTGCTCTTAAATTATAGTTAAAATGAACTCGCATTTCGATTTTTAAGGTTTCATGACCCTTTTCATAAACAATTAACATATCAAAGTATTGGCTCGAAATTTGCATAATAACAATATTATTTATACTGAATGTAATTTAACTAGGCCTAATATGACTAGTCCGAGAACCCACTTCCTGAAAATTTTGCTACGTCATGTTAATGATCCAGTTTGCATGTGATATATTTAGCACAGAGAGTGAAATGCCCCGCAATGTTTTGTAAAACAAATTCACAGAAAATGAAGGAGCAGGTTTCATCTCCATTCTTAAGGGTCACTTGAAGTCGGTAAAAATAAAGATCGCACACACTTTAAAGATGTGTTGCCGGTGGAAATGAGGCACGATTGCTGTACTAATGAGCCCATTTAAATACACATAGAGACTAATGAGGTTCAACTTCCTTATCTATGTCTCTCTAGTATTAAAGCTATGTAGCTTGGCCAACTTTTGCTGCTTAGAAAAGTCTCTCTTTATATAGGGTATCGTTTGGGTTTTTTCGATATCGGTGCCAATTTCGAATCTTTTAAAATGGTAACGGTGCTTAAACAGTGCCTAAATCGATACTTTTAAAAAAGAGCCACAAAACACTGGTGGATGACATTGAAGAACAATATATTCAATTAAAAAACATGTTTTAAATATGGGCAGAAAATGCGTTGAAAATATCAACAGATTAAGTCCATTTATAGAGAGCCTTCTAGGCTACATTATTCATGTATTATTTATAAAACCGACAGTATGTTTAATGAATAAGTATAATTATATGCCTGACCATGCAGTCAGAGTACAAATCTTAACAGACTGATGTCTAGATCGACGGCTCAGTCAGCATTAAAGTGGCACCGAAATCTGTGTTTTTATTTGGTCCAGTTACATGCCGGATCGGTACCCAACCCAGTCTTTATATCGATAATATACTTGGAACTTGGATTTTTTTCAGAACGCAAGTTCATCGTGCATTATTGTGCTTTGGATATGAATGATACCTTTATGGGTTTTTAAGGGGGGTGCTATATTTTAAAGCAATTGTTGAACAATAAAATGGGCTAAAAATCAAATTGATTTCCGTGAATGAAAAAGAAGAAAATAATAATAAAAAATAAATAAATAAATAAAAACATGCTCATGGCTTTGAAATCTTTAGCAAAGCATGCTATGGGATTGACAGTTTTAAATGGTTACGGTATTTTTAAGGCCTTTTTAGTAAAAAAATTTAAGAATTGTGTTAAACTGTCAGTAAAAATTTTCAAATTAATTATTTTAAACATGTCATACCTTGTTTTAATGAATTAGAAGGAATTTTGTTGATGATAGCAGGGTTTTTCCTGGCTCAAAATGAGGCGGAGGAGGTGTCATCCTGATCTTGTCCACATACGAAGGCCTACCGTACCTTAAAGTGGCTTGAACAAAGTGCCTTTGACATTAAAAGTTCTAATAAAATGAGATAAAAATGACAATTATTACATTACACAAAACATTACTTTTATTCAACCAAACAAAAATGTTTTTTATCAAACATTTTCAACTAACTTTTTAGACCGCAAAAGCCAAATGAATTAACCAGTCTTACTTACATCTTGCATTCTCTGTGGTTCACTTTAAATGATTCAATGATATCTTATATTCGCAAGTGACTGAACAGTTCAAAAGTTTAAATGAATCTGTTCAAATTCGTGTGCGAGTCGTTCTGAATGCAATGTGCGTTCATACTGGCGAACTCGCTGTGTACAGTATACGCTGATTCAACGATCCAACTGCACAGCTAAAGAAATTACAATGATGTACGTCATGTTAATTTAATAAATTTCAAGAAATTAAAAGTACTTGGATGCAAAACAAACAGCCGTGAAACACAGCTAGCTCTTGTTCTGCAACTCTTTTTAGCGCCTCAGTGTGCTGATAACGAAACCGCGCCTTCACTGTGGCGTAATGTTGCAACTGCAGTTGCAAATGACAGTCTGATAAATGCACGCAGCATTTCTTGTGAAGACACCCAACATAATTTTGGCGAGAGTCTGAGGTGGCACGACATTTGACAGAGGCGAATTTCTCTATGCAGGAAAAACCCTGTGTTAGTCTTTTCAAGAATACAATGTTTGACATCTTGAAACCAAGATTTCGTGATAATCACCTAGTTACTCCCAAACATCATGATGGCAAGTATTTCACGTTTATTCCAGAAAATGAAAAAGGAGTAGCATTTTCAGGATACAGCTACCTTTACCTTTAAGATCATATACTGTCTGTTTTTACACTGCTCTGTTTATATACTGTGGCCTTTTCATTCATTTTCAGGACTGTTTTTAACCAAGTTATCTGGAATGAAACTAATTTGAAAGGTTACAAAATTATCTGTGGACTAATTTGCAGATACAGCAGTTGTTTGTTTACATGAAGGTGGTAGTCTGACCCGAATCTGTCTGGTGTAGTTACTCCGCAAGAGGAAGTTATATTCTCAAATCTCTCTAAAGCACGTGCGCACCCATTGCCAACGAAACACAGACATATGACTCAGTTTCACTTACCACGTGCGGTTCATGTCCGGCATCTTTTAGCGCTGGGACCACGCCATCTATCAGTTTCAAACGATCTCCAAATCCAGCGTTATATCCACCGTTTATATAACATTCATCACCAAAATGCAGTGAACAAACAAACACCGCTGAACTTCGAGAACGCAGTGCTCTCTCTCTTGCTCCAGCTGGTTGACGTGTGCGCATGCTCCTAAACACTACATTGACCAACCATCATACACAGCAATGAAGAAGTTATTATTAATGATTACTGAATTTTCATATTAAGTAATATTCTTTAAATTAATAAAATAAGATACTAGTAACAAGTAGGCTAACTGTTGCGGATATTCTAAATCATACACCAACGCATCTCCGGAATAACGCGCAGTGCCTCCAAAGCGTTCTCAGGGGCCACCAGCTGGTCATTTTCAGAAGAGCACTAGGTATTATTATTTTAGCTGGCTAAGGCTTTGGTGGACACAGTTTAATTGATTAATTTATTGGTAAGGATATAGTCTATGAGTATCTTATGCATTTATGCAATATAATGTAGATAAACCAGAGAATTGCTCAATTGCACTTGGTTGTGGTGTTGTAAAATGACCAAGCATTTCACCCACAGGACAGTGTTTGTTTAAAGATATAGGGTGTCATTTCTGCACCTCTAGTAGCACCAAATTAAATGAAATTTCACACACATTTGTATGCATCTTAAAAGGTGATATGCCTTATAATAACAAAGTTTATACTCTGTTGTGGTCTTCATGAGCTATTTTGGACGGGATTTTTGGATTTCACATCTTATTTTATTTCTTTGAATGTGGCAGCTCGGAAGTATCCATTTTATTTTAGTGCATTTACATCAATAAACAGGTCCTTTTAAACATTGCTTACTCTTTCACCTCGCTTTTCACGGATCAAACAAATCCTCATACTGACACAGAAAGTTGAGTCTTCAGGTTTTTGTTTTTCAGCGTGTTTGCACATTATCAGCTTATCTCATATTTTATTAAAAGCTCAGCTGCTGATGCCGGCTTTAATTCGGGCTATTTTTGGCTCGCTTTCTCCAGCCCGTGTTACAGAGCGAGGTGAGAGTGTGGCACATCTAAAAACAGCAGTTCACTCATAATTGATAAGGCAATGTAGAGTAATGGTCAGATATCTGCAGCTAAATACAAGCGAAGGACTGTGAATGAGTGAATTACTGTGAATCCAGGGCTGTACAGTGATGCTACAAAAAAATCGGTCTGTGCTACGAATAAATGTAATAGTGTAGCATGCTTGCGATACAATTTGGCAGGTGCATTTGACAGAGCCACTTGTTTGTGTGAAGTGCGTTTGTCATTGTGCTTGTTCGTGTGTGAGGTTAACTAATGGCGCACCACTATTTATTTTAGTTTTTGCGATTAAAACTTGTTTTCCGGCTGCATCGAGTCCATTGATCTAGAGCCCTATGATCTGCGCGATGTGGGAAAACATGGAAGGAATCACGAAACCAGAATTCTAACATTTAAATATGTCCTCTGCTTGTTCTGCATGTCTATGAGTGAATGAATTGCACACTTTAACATGTTACAAGCGTGACACTCGTGGATTAGTCTGTATTTTACACAAACAAGGAACACATGTTCATCCAACTTCATCCACAGAGTTGTTATTATTTATTTTATGAGCATTTCACAGTTTGTGTGAAGTTACTGTCAAACAAGCTGAAGCTCAAGCGTCTTTGCGACCTCCCGCCAAAATAAAAGTCTGCCTAATTTGAATCAGATGATAAAATAATTAACTTGTAGTAAATTTATAAACTGTAGTAAACACTATAGTATACTTTAATATTTTCTATAGTAATGTTCAAATATACTATAGTGCACAAGAATTTTACTGCTGTCTACTGTAGCAAATACTATAGTATACAGTATTTTTATGGACAAATGTATTTACTACTGTATAGTAGAGCATTGAAAATACAAAACTTTAACATTTAAAGGGAAAAAAAGACATTGGTAAAAACTAAAAATTATATGGTCCTAATTTCCATTTGTATAACGTAGGGCTGCAGCTATCGATTCTTTTACTAATCGAGTATTCTACAGATTTTTCCATCGATTAATCGGGTATTCGGATAATAAGTACTTTTTCTTTATTAAAAAGCAATACTAAATATACAAGAGAAAATAAGACAGGTCTCTTAAAATGAGTAAAACAACTAATTTGTTTCCTTTTTAGAACAATTAGTTTTTATTGCTGAAATAGCATACATTAATATCTGTGAAAACTAAACCCATTTAGTACATTCCATTGCCATATTAAATTCAAATTGAAAATATAATACAAATATATAAATAAGAAACATGAATAAAAATGGAAATAATAATTTCAAACAATAGCCTATGACTTTTATTTTGGCAGGTTGTCAGAAGACGCTTATTTTTTAGTATGTCTGTTTCTTCACTCAAACAATAACATGTTTGTGAAATAAACTCTCAGCGCAACTCTGGAGGTGAAGTTCATGTCCTCATTCAGCGCAGACGCAGACAAATTTATGAGCATCACGCGTGTAGCACGTTAAACTGTGCAGTTCATTCACTCAGACACGCAGAACAGACAGATGACATGTGTAAATAACAGGATTCGGCGTCCACTAGTCCGCATCTAGTTTGATGGACTCAATGCAGCCGGAAAACAAGTTTCACTCGTAAAATAGACTAAAACTAAGTAAAATATCAGTTCACCATTTCAATAAGCTATTAGGGCTGTGACGGTGGCAGTTTTTTACCACCGCGGTGGTAATAGACAAATCGACCGCGGTGGTGCGGTGGTTGAGAAATATATATTATTTATATAAATAATATTTATATTATTATATTTGCGTGTAGCAACCACATGACGAGTGGAAGAGAAATATAGACCTTATTTAAATACTTGAAATTGTTAAATAATTGAAATATGATATCTGAAATAAATGAGGATGAAACATCCGTCAATGTTTAACGCGCAAATCCATCAGTGAAACGGCACACTACAGCATATAAAACATTTAAATAAACATCAGTAAATAATGAAAACTTAAATGATATAAGAAAGCTAAATACTAAATAAAAAAGCTCTTGTTGCAGTAACTTCAGTCAGTGGCGTATTAACCCTTACAGTCCTTAACAATTCCATTTGAAACAAACTGTTTAAACCTACATTGGCTTTCCTATTCAGATTGCCATAAAAACTTTACTTTTTCCGACTCGTTGATGTGAAACTTACTTGTTGACATTGTCCAGATTAAAATGTGTACAGCTGCACTAAATGCGCGTTCAGAAGATGTGCACAGGAGCGCAAATGAAGAGATGTCTCTCCGCAACCGCGGCAAAACCTGCGCGCGCTCCGACACTAAGCAAGCGGGTCATAGCCAGTTTTGATTTTACGTATCTGTTCATTTCACAACAAGATCCATTGCAAAACCCGCAGAATAACCTGGGTTTTGCCGTGCAGGCCCGCGCTCGAACGCACCAACGGAAACGTATGCCAATAATTTCTGTTAATTTAAAATCTTTTAAATAAAACCATCCACAACTGAAAGGCTACAACTAGCAATCGTTATCGCAACTCTCATATTTATTACACCTATATTTGTCAGAGTGACGTGCACTACCGCCGGTGGCAGTTCACCACCGTCATGGCACTTTACCATCGCGGTGGTGCGGTTGTTACGGCAACCGTCACAGCCCTATAAACTATCAGTTATTTATCAGCATGAGAAACACGTGTGAGCAGACTAAAATGCGTGTGTCTCACGGTGAATGCGTGGACTTGAGAGCCCTGTAACATGAATAGAGTTTAGCGGGCTGTGCGTCAGTAATAACGGTCCGTGGGGAAACGCAGTGCTCCGTGTACTGTAGTTAAATGGATTAAACGAGGCTTCGAGGCAACAAAAATTGCCTCGATGATTTTTTGTATTCGAATAACTCGAGTTACTCGAGGAATCGTTTCAGCCCTGGTGGCATTTAGTCCGTCTCTGCCGCACTGTGATTGACTACAGTAAAAATGCTTGATTAGCTGAGCGCTCTCATTCCTAGAGGATTGAAATTTCAACGTCTCGTGCTCTTGATCAAGATTGGGGCTGACAGCGGTTCGTTGATCTCCGAATTTAGCCTGTATGTTTTCGAAAACACCTATTTGGCATTTTAGAGTGCCCGTTGATGTGGTGTGACCGTTTTCACTATTGATAAGATTGTTTTAGTATGGAGTTATACTGCGGACTATATTAAAAAGGAATTGCAAACTGCATTTGCAAATGCGTTTTCTATTTGTCGTGTCAAAATTGTGACATAATTCAAACGCAATTGCAAACCGTTTGCATTTGCATTTACACGAACGTACAATGTCTGCCAAATTTCAAAAGGAAAAGCAAAGTCTATTTGCAAATGAATTACCCGTGTCTTACGAGATACGACCCTGCCAAATTTAAATCGCAATAGCAATTCCCCATATGCTATTTCACATCCTCTGGTGTCGCGTATTAAGCCTGCCAAAACTCAAATGAAATCGCAAATCCCTTTGCATTTGCGTTTCCTCCGACTTGTACAGAAACCTGTCAATCAATGGCGGGGGTGGGCTTATTCAATGGGGCGTGTTTGTATCGGGAAGTGACATCCTTCACCGTCGACTGGAACTTAAGTAGATACATACATGTGATACAGCTAAACACATGAGGAGTGAAGTTACAACAGTGCAGTTTTCAGGTTTTTTGTTTGGAAATAACTCGCGCTGGAACTCTGGGCTCAGAGCGGCATCACGTAGCATGTGAAACTTCGGTGCAGGATGGATAATCATCACCTTCTGCAACATTCCTCTACACATGTTTGTTTATGATATTCGTTTTCACAGTACTCCGAAGTCAAAGCGAGGACATGACATTTATTGACAACACTGTGACCGTATTTTGCATCATGATTAATACGTGTTGTAAACCATAACAAAACATGTTCACTTTGTATGAATAAACAGCATCCTGCATATCATTGTTGTTCATTATGCATACAGTATAACAAGTTAATAATAAATTACAAAAGTACGTGAATTCTACATCTCTTTATTTGTGTATCATAACACAGTGAGACAAAGACAAACTTGTGCTCCAGTGTTTTAGTGAGTTTGCTGGACACAGAAGTAGCTGTCATCTACAAATTACTGGATGGAGTTGTTGCTGTATTTAAAATTTAATTTCCGAACAGCCTTTTCAACAACATGTACAGTAAATGAGCCCATCAGGTGATGCACCAACCTGTGAAATTCATGTAATTATGATGAATCCACACGGCTTCAATATGACTTTTATTGGTAGCTCATTGAGATCACCAGACCACTGTTTGTGTTCATCTGTTTATCGAGCCCGTTGAACTTCTTTAAATTATACTTGTTAAATACCGCAATTGTGATTCATTGTAAAGATTTTCTCTATATGAAACTTTGCATCTGATCCTCATTTGTTCCATTATTGTTATTTTGGCTTTTAGCTGTAGCTGAAACCCTTTTAGCCACAACCAGTGTCACCTTAGCGTTGGACTGACTGACACCACTGCGACGGTGAATGACGTCACTTCCCGATACAAACACGCCGCATTGAATAAGCCCACCCCCGCCATTGATTGACAGGTTTCTGTACAAGTCAGAGGAAACGCAAATGCAAAGGGATTTGCGATTTCATTTGAGTTTTGGCAGGCTTAATACGCGACACCAGAGGAAGTGAAATGGCATATGGGGAATTGCTATTGCGATTTAAATTTGGCAGGGTCGTAACTCGTAAGACACGGGTAATTCATTTGCAAATAGACTTTGCTTTTCCTTTTGAAATTTGGCAGACATTGTACGTTCGCGTAAATGCAAATGAAAACGGTTTGCATTTGCGTTTGAATTATGTCACAATTTTGACACGAACAAATAGAAAACGCATTTGCAAATGCAGTTTGCAATTCCTTTTTAATATAGTCCGCAATATAACTCCATACATGTTATTCCTCTCTCGCCAATGTTTAATTCCAGTCATTATTCCAGCTTCAAAAGTCTGCTTGCTGTCACGGTGATGAATGACGAATGTTTTTCTCTCCCGAGTCAAGTAAAATAAAACTTTGACTGTTTGCCGTGTTGAACTACAATATTGATTGCTCGTTTAGTGCCACCCATGACCGCTGACATTAGCAGCACTTGTTTGCTATCATCTCTGTGCTCTCTGAGCAGAGTCTGACCAAAATTTTTTGATATAACAAGACGGTTCATTCATATTATTATAAACATGAGGAAAAAGTGGAATAAGCACTTTTCCCCACATCACTCATGAAGGCATCCATGATCACAGACTGCATGCAGTAATTCTGCGGTGGAGTTTTGCTGCTGACGGATGAGGATGCTCGTGTTTTTTCCCTTATTTCCAGACTCACGCTTTTCTCGTCCTAATTTTACGAGATGCACGTTACTAAACACTCGCACAGTGCTGACTGACACTGATCGCGATGGTGTTCTCCGATCGACAATGTTAAACAGACCCGGGACCCGAAGTAGGGCTGTGCGATTTGGGGAAAATATCTAATTGAGATTTTTTTGACAGACATTGCGATTGCGATTTGATTTGCGATTTTAACTTTTCTAATTCAAGCTTCAGCTCAATATTGTTGTGTGGAGCACAGTATGGGTATAATTACCCTGCTGAAAGAAAACAACAAAATAACATTACAGAAATTCTAATTGTTTCCATTAAAACCATTACAAAATTCATTTTTGTAGTGTGTTTTGGGCATTATTCAAATCGGGCTTACTGTTGTTCAATTGGTTCCCAGCTTCAAGATTACATCACACCAATAGAATCCAAATACCAGTGTACACTATTATAGTTTCCATTAAAACAAATACAACTCCCATTGTAACCCTTAAATCCATAACATTTTCTATTGTGTTAGTGAATTATTAAAATAGTTCATAGGTTACATAGGCTGATTTATTATTTTTTAAGTATGTGGGATTTTTTAAAACAAGTAGAAAATGTGCTGAATGTTTAATTTCATCCAAGTGAAATTAGCAAAACAGTTAGATAGAATTTACATTTGTTTGAAACGCGGAGCTAGGCGTGAGTTGACACAGGGTGCGCGCGTGCGTCAAGGCAACAGGCTGTGTGTGCGCATCAAGTTTAAACGGCTCGTCCACGAGACGCGCAACGCGGGGCAGAGACGTGCGAGTATGAAACAGGCGATGTGTGCGCATCAAGTTTAAACGGCTCGTCCGCGAGACGCGCAACGCGGGGAAGAGTCGCGCGAGTATGAAACAGGCTATGTGTGCGCATCAAGTTTAAACGGCTCGTCCGCGAGACGCGCAACGAGGGGAAGAGTCGCGCGAGTATGAAACAGGCTGTGTGCGCATCAAGTTTAAACGGCTCGTCCGCTAGACGCGCAACACGGGGAAGAGTCACGCGAGTATGAAACAGGCTGTGTGCGCATCAAGTTTAAACGGCTCGTATCGCTAGACGCGCAACACGGGGAAGAGTCCGCGAGTATGAAACAGGCTGTGTGTGCATCAAGTTTAAATGGCTCGTCCGCGAGACGAGCGAGTATGAAACGGGCTATGTGTGCGCGTCAAGTTTAAACGGCTCGTCCGCAAGACGCGCAACGCGGGGAAGAGAGCGAGTATAACACAGGCTGTGTGTGCGGTCTTCTGAATTGGATGGTTCTTTAGTATTTATTTGCCTAATATGATCGATCTGACTCTGCAGATGCCATAATAACACACTCTCTCTCTCTCCCGCTTTCTGTTTTTTTTTTTGATTAGGCATAACGGAGGTGCGCTCACTCTGTTGGTTAGCAAGAATGCCACTCAAAGCGGGCTTGGAACAGACGCGTTTCCTATATTTCACATCGTTTCCACATCGCAGCCTCTTGCGATTAGCAAATCGCAACGTCTCACATCGCGATTGCGATTCGATTTCGATTAATCGTTCAGCCCTAACCCGAAGTAATTCATTTGGGACCCGGCTGACCATATAAAATATTGACCCGAACCCATACGGGTCCTCACTGAAGACCTCTACCTTGAATCACTATAGGATATAATTATTGATAGGTTGATAGATGATGCAAATCCTATCAGGATATAAAATAATTTGTGAAAAAGATCTACTGAAGGCATGGAGTGATACTGGTTTAGACCTCACATTCTTACAGAGTGTGCAAACAGCATGCATGTATAGATTGCCATTGTTTTCCGTCTATTTCCAAGTCAATAATAACTTGTCTCACTCTTTCGTCCACCGAGTGTTTTAGATGAATCTGGGTGGATAGTGAGGTTGTGGTAAGTGAAACTCTGTTTGACATTTAGGGACAGACTCGGAGGGGGTTTGTGGTCATTCGCATGCTCATATTTCTGTGGCTTTTGACTCACCCTTGAGCGTCCTGTGATGGTCAGTATACATCCAGACACAGACACTTGAATAAAGCTCAGACAGAGCCAGAGGACACAATGACACTCCTAGTCTGCAGAAAAACTAATGCATCAGTGTAGCTGCTTTTCATACATTTATGTTTTAAAACATGTTAGATACTTTTTGGACTTGTAAAGTCTTCTAACCATTGGGTTAAATGGCGCATAACAGCTCTTGCTTGCAGCCCATTTTTGTCCATACACCTAAAGCAAGTATGAAAACGAAATTACAAGTGTGAAAAGTTCTCTAATGATCTCCATCGAGACAAGGTTGCAATGGAGGGCGATGCAGCACAAGCACTCTGTGCATTCGGGCAAGATCTGATTACCCGCCCTTATAACAGATTCTCCAGGACAATAGCGGTTTTGTTTGCATGACTGCCGCAAGACCACTGCGCATTGAACGGAACGGTGAGAACCAAAACCAAACAAGGGGAGCAGAACTGGACAATCCGGTTCTGCAGCTTCTGACACCGATACCATTTTTTTCTTCCTGTAATCTCTTATGTCTTTGCTTCACCCTTCCCCAACTTTAGCTTTGTACTTTGAGGAAACGTCTATGCATCGTGCCTCTCTTAGGGAACGTCCCTGTATGTCAACTTTCTGCTTGTAAGCTTGGCGTCTCTAAAGAGATCTCTGGTACTAAATTATTGAGAAAGGGCCCGGCTCCTGCTTTGTCAGCTGAAGGTGGAGGAAATGTTCCTATCATTGAGTGGCGGATCGAAACACACACCCAGCCTTACTGCTGCTCACGCTCGACCTCTAGCCTCCGAGCTGGACACACTCGCCTTGGCCGGTAAACTTGACACCTGATTCAACACTTGCGAGTCGGTCTGAGAACAGCGCCAGATAAGAACAAGATGATTACTGCACTGATCCTGCATTACCAATCTGTATTTAAAAAAAAGAAAACAAAATTTGCCTAGCAGTTACCACCAAGCAGAGATGTTATGATTTTTTAACAATGTACCCTGCATAATTTCTTGTATGAGTTTCAATTAAAGGGCCCCAACTCTAGCCCTTTTACAAAATGTAATATAAATCTCAGGAGTCCACAGAATGTGTCTGTGAAGTTTCAGCTCAAAATACACCCCAGGTCCTTTATTATACTGTGCCCTACATGTCCATTTTTGCCTGTGAGGAAAAACAGGCTCTTTTTGTGTGTCTCTTTAAATACAAATGAGCTGCTGGTCTCTGCCCCCTTTCCAGCAGAAAGCGCAGGGCTGTGTGAGCCGGTGCTTCCAGTAACCGCAAAACTGAAGAGAATGGTCATAATCTTTAAAAAAAACAAACACATTGTTTTGTATAAGTGAGAGGACACAAAACAAACGCATTATTTGTTTGAAAACTGAGCACGCTGTTTTCTGAGTGAGTGCACAAATGCAGTTACGTCTTTAAATCCAGCACATTGCTCTTATAAGTGAAAGTTCACATGATAAACGCATCATATCTATAAAACTGAAAATGCGCTCTCTACAGGTGAATGCACAAACTTGAGTTGTTCCGATTGACGATACTATCGACGATACTCAGACACATCGGTTATAGCTGATTCCTATGAACAATGTTGTCAGCTGCACCGAAATTACACTCTTATAGAATGCTAATTGCAGTCACACATGAGCAAACGTGTCATGTCTTTACAAGGAGCACATTGTTTTTATAAACGACAATACACGGGAAAAAACACGTCATATCTATAAAAATTGAAAACATGCTCTCTACGAGTGAGTGAAAAACATTGTTTTTATAAGCGACAATACACAGATAAAAAATAATTGACTGAATATTGTATAATAAAAATGAAGAAAAAAAGAAGTGTCCATGACTGATATTCTCATCTTCTATATTTAAATTAAAGGTCTAGGGTGGAATTCTTAGCGGCCACTAGCGGTGAGTTTGATAATTGCAACCAAGAGAGAACCGAGAGAAAGATCGTCTAAAAATCACCCCCGAGGAGGTTGCTTTGATTCGTATCGGTCTGTGAGAGTAACATTTGTTTTTCTGTTTGTTACAACTAGACATGTGCCCGGTTAACCGCGGTTACCACCAAATCCTGCTGAAACAGAGCTGGCTGCGATAATGCAAGGTATCGTTTATTTTATTGATGCCTAGTTTGTCCTTGAAGCACGGCTCTGGGATCAGTAGAAATGCTGCTCGATCTAAAAGCAGTGCGAGTTTGAGTCGCTTATAACGTGCATTTGAAAAAGCAACACCCGTCAAACATGATCATTATAAATATACTTTATTATCATAAAAATACTATAAATAATGTGATAAAAACATGTCCTTAGTCATTTCCTACTACTACTACTACGTGTGTTATGGTCTTCTTCTGCAGGGCGTATTTGGAGTTTCTGCACGAGAGCGCCCTCTGGCTGGATGCAGCAGCATTTTACCGTACTTCACTCACAAGTTGTGCATAAATCACGTGATATATATTTTCGGTTAACCGGGCATATGTCTAGTTACAACCAAGATATATAGCTGTGTAACGGAGCAGTTTTGAGCGTCATTGTTTATCTGAAACCAGTGTGCTGCTTATATATACTCGTGTCGTCATCACTTATTTTATTCATTTGCATTATTATTTGTGTGGTTTACGCTATGATAAAGCTAAGCATTTCATTCTTGCGTTGAACAGCACGTTGGAGGCCAGAGCTAGCTAAACGCTTTTTAAGGCGTTTGATCTGACAGTGGATAGCAGTTAGGAGTAAGTTAGATGTTTTTCCCCCCTTTGTAAAGTCAGGGACAACCAGACAACGTACTGCAGGGTAGAGGAAGAGGAAACGTGCTTTGTAGAGCTGTTTGTCCATTTAGGGCTTCTGTGGAAAACATGGCGGCGCAACATGCCGAATTCCATGTATGTAGGCCTGCTCTGTATGTTGATAGAAATAGCTTATTCTGAGGTAATACAAACATAACACTTCATTACGTAAGGTCTTTATACACCTCTGAAGACAATTTTATTGCATTTCTGTCAATAGATCCTTCTAAAAATCCCACATTGCTCCTTTAAGTTTGATTTTATGTCCACTAGTACCTTTCAAATGGCTACCAGGTTAACAAATTACATATTTTTCTAGTTAAAAGCTTAATATTCTTGACTTCTTTCATTCTCATTACCGATAAGGGGTAGTTTTCCGCATTTAAAAAATGGTTCATGTATAATTTTCTATTAAAATATAACAACTCATTCATGTTTTATTATTTATGAGTAATTTATGATTCATTAATAAATTGCTTAGGCATTATGGCTTTGCTTTTTTTTAGCAAAACACGCTATAGTATTGACAGTTTTAAATGGTTACGGTAATGAGAATTTTTAAAGCCTTTTTGTAGAAAATGTTAAAAATTGTGTCAGTAAAAGTTTTAACATTCCCTGTCTGCATGTCCTGTAGTCTCTGTAAAGGCTTCACATTTTTTTGCACTGAAATCATGTATTCTTCTTTATATGTAGTCGTACTTTGAATAATTTCATTTTTGAATAATGAAATCTTTGAATAAGTTATTGTTTCCATATAAAGCTGCTTTGAAACATTGGAGCATTGTAAAAAAAACTATAAATAAACTTGAATTGATGCTGCCCTTCATTACTGTGCCAAGTTATGTAGATTTCCTGAGCCGTATCTAAACTTCAGATTGACAACTTGTACTACATCCAGCTATTTTCAGTACTTCCCTCCAGACTGTGTATTCTAAGGGTTACGCGTGATGTTTTCTCTCTGGCTTTCTCTCTACCCTCTAAACATGGCCTTATTCTTGAATTCATCACTCCGGCATTCCTACATCAAAACTGTGTTCAGATCCAAACTCAATGCGCAGAAATCTTCTGCCGTTTCTTCTATAAATATCTTTAACCCTGTCAGAAACTGTACATCTCACACTCTGACGCCTCCGGTCGATCCATTGAGCTGCCTCGCTCGTGTGTATCCGAGAGGATCTGAAAGCTTTCTCTTCTCATCATCAGGAACTGAGAAATGTGTACATCAGCACCCACAAAAAGACTTGTGCATATTAACGGGGGCTGATTCTTGGCCACGTGTCGGTTCCTTGGCGTCGTGCGTGCACAGTTTTGCCTAGCGAAGGCTTGGAGAGGACAACAGAGCTATGCATCAGTGAGACGGCGGCAGACTCTTCCTGTTGTGAGTCTCTGATAACCGCAGGCTGGGGGAGGGACGGAGGGGAGCAGAGCCACGTCGTATTCAAAATGTGAGCGTTGTCTAATTGGTCTTCGATGTTGGTCCACAGAGCGGTAGAAAATGGGTCAACAAGTTCCCACGAACTGTAAAAAGCCTCCGATTCGCTCCAAATCATCTCCCTTGATCTTCAGATGTTCACTCAGAAATGAAATATCGGTCCCTCATGTCAGTTTAAACTCGTATGACTTTCTACCTGATGTCTCTGTGTTCTAATAATGTCCCAAATGTTGTTTTATAAATACAATGAAAGTGAATGGGGACTGGAGATGTCCTACTCTGAAAATAACAACAACAACATTAAAATGGTGCATTTGGCTTATGGACCAAAATTGGTAATTTACTGAAAATCCGAAAAACTGACAAAAATGACTGACTGACTCAAATTAATATGTAAATATACTTTACTTGAAAAATATTATGAATTAAAAAATTATATAAAATGTAAAATAGTTATGAATAGGAAAAATCTGTTTTATAAAGGGGTCATATGACATGGCTAAAACGAATATTATCGTTTGTTTTAGATGTAATGCAAGATGTTTACATGATTAAAGGTTAAAAAACGCTGTATTTTCCACATACCGTGGATGTTTTTATCTCCTGTTTTCCCCGCCTCTCTGAAACGCGCAGATTTTTTACAAAGCTCATCGCTCTAAAAAGCGAGGTGTGCTATGATTGGCCAGTTAATTAGTGCACAGTGATTGGTCGAATACTGCAAGTGTGTGACGGAAATGTAACGCCTCTTACCATATTTGGAACATCAGGTTCCAAAGCAATTATACTGACAGTACTGACTTGCTTATACATTTGGGCAGTCTTAGTCAAATCATACCACGAACTGATGTGGATTTTTGGGGGTGTGGTTACATGAGGCGTTTCAGGCAGGTCTGGGTGAGCATTCGCTTTTAGATAGAATGCATCTTTTGTTCCGACACTTAAATTTTTGCAATTTTACGTGTCTAATACATGCATGGGCAAAGACACAGAAAAACACATATTCGCGCCATATGACCCCTTTAAATGAAGCAACAGATGAAATACAGTCTTTATATGGCACCGGTGTGGAATGACATGAGTGCGAGTAAATTACACAATTTTAGGATTTGCTTTCCTTGTAAACCTCTTGATCATGTTCTCCGTTTCCTCTTAGCGTGTCAAGTCACACTGTTTTTCTTGTTTTGTTTATTAGCTACAAGTCTCTGTACTGTATTACACCAAAATCCATTAGACAATGATCTGTGAAACCCATCCCTATCGCAGTGCCGTTGCCTTTACCATGCCAGCATGTGTGTGAACGAGTCCCACTGCATATCCTGATTTCCTCCTCTTCTTCTGTGGGACTCCATAGGTGTGATTTCCCCCACAGGTATTTTTTGCTGGAACTGTAACAGTCTGTTTTTTTATGCCATATGAGGCTGTAACCTTGAGGCTTCGGGCTGCGCTGTGGAATGTAGCTACAGCAGTGTCTGCCACAGTTACCTTAGTTGTACTCCCACTGCCTGGCTGGTCGTAACCATAGCAACAGCGGTCACCCAAGGGGTTAAGGGCTGTCCAATGGGACAGAGTTTGCTGGTGAACTGGCAGAGGAGAGAGTGCACAGATTGTGGGAGGGCTATTTGATATTAAATTTCTGCCAGCTGGCAAATCTCTTCTGGACCCCCCTCCACCCGCCGTACAGAAATATTACATTAATTATATTAAAGCCTTTATAATCGGTGGAGAACCAGTTTGCATAGTTTCGATGATGAAAAAAGAACAAGTAGTACTGGGATGAATCTTAATCAGTTAATTCTCTTAAGTTTACTCACCCTGATGAATACAAACGAAAAAATTTACAGAATCATCCTATATAGGGGTCAATATGGCGCAGCTCCAAATACATATATATTCGTCATTAAAGTAATTCAAATAAAGTAATCCCATTGGTTTAAAGGAGACGTCAGATGAAAACCCCACTTTTTCTGTGTTTAAGTGCTATAATCGGGTCCCCCCGGTGCATCTAGCAACCCAGAAAATGTGAAAAATAAGAGCCCAGTAAATTTGTTTTGGTGTGACTTTCCCTGCAAGCGTGTGAGAAATCGAGCCGTTCAGATTTTGCTCCGATTGTGACATCCAAAGCGGATTTTATTATAATGTTACCGCCCCTTAATCTACACAGTTCCACCCACCATTGTTGTTTTCACAAGCGACAGCGGTGTACGTGACGCCATGGCTAAAGTTCGTGGACAACATGCAATGTAGTCGCTGCACAGAGTCCTAACCTCGGAAGAGACAGGAGTGAATTTATTTTATTTTTAGTGGAAATCCATCAGAAACCATAAGTAAAAACCTGCTTGTTTTTTGCGCGAATCACTTCAAACCGGAGTGCTTTTTCAACCTGGGACAGTACAAGCAGGATTAGCTTCAAAGTTGTTCCTCAAGAGGGATCGAGACTGACTGAACGAGACAAAACTGCCGATGTAAGTAATATTTATCAACAGTCTGAATTGACGTAAATGTACCGTATATAATATATAGAAGGATAACGTTAGCATATGATAGCGAAGGGAGCCAAGTCAGTCAAGGGCTAAATAGAACATTCAAAGCCAGTGTTAAAGTTACTGTATATAAGTGCAGATGGACACTTGGAGTTTAGCTGTATGAATGTTAATACATTATGTGCGTTAATATGTTTAGCTGTGGCAAGCTGTTTGTTTTGCTAATGAACAGGGGCAAACACTGGGGTTAGTTTCGTTTTAAACGCCTCAAATCATTCGTGCTTAAACTGAGAAATCTGTCACAGCAAACTAGCTCTCACGTTGTGTGTGTAACGTTATAACTTGTCAATGACAAGAGCTAAAATCCATGTAATTCCGCTGAGATCTGCAGTGGATTCCGTGGATTTTAGGTAAGCATACACGCACAACGTAAGCACATTAGCTGTTTGCTGTGACTTCTTTTTTTTTGTCTCCGGACGAATGATTTGAGACGTTTAAAGCCCTATTCGCACGGGATTAGAATTATCTGGGGACCTCTGGTCATTTGTAATAATTGCAGAGATTGTCTGTGATCATGTTGCACATTCGCACTGGATAAGTGAACTCTGTGATTTTACTCGAATTTACTGACTTATCTCCCGGAAATGACGTGAAGGCGCTTCCCTCTTTCTAAACATAAACTCACGAAAGAGAGCTTAACACGGATGCGCTGTCTGACAAGAGATTCACCGAGGCAGCCTTTAGCCCGTTACTGAACACACCAGACTGGACCTCGTGTTGCGTTTTGCCGCGTCCCACAGTTTAGAAGCTATCTATCTTCATTGAACATGTCAAAGCAACTGTTTCAAATCGCGCTTAAGTGGTTTAAAAGCCTGTACACGAATAAGAGCGTGATTACATAATGTAACGCTAGACAAAGGATGTCAAAACAAACGGATGCTGCGTTAATTGCGTTAAATATTTTTCACGCGTTAATTTGAAATAATTAATCGCATGCGTTAACGTGTTACCGTTGACAGCCCTACGTGAAAGTCTTGTTGTTGTAGGTGTAGTTGTATGTAAACCGAAGAATGTTCCTTACCGCATGCTGCCATGCATCATCCATCTCCATATATTGCTTCTTTTTTGTTTCGCTCTTCTGATCCTGTCATGTTTTTTTACAGTGAATATTTTCTCTCTGCCAATATTATTGTTGTCTGGTATGTAGCGACATAACCCAGCACCCAAAATACTGTGAAAACACTCCAACGCAGCTTCCATTCTTTGCATAAAATGACTGAAAAGGTGCACAGAAACCTTGAAAAAATGAGATACGATCCCGCCAAATCTTGTTCAATTCAATTCAATTTCAAATCGCAGAGATGCCGATTCGCACTGGACTAATATTATCACAGGACCTCGGTGTTTGTCAAAATATGGTAGGTAATTTGTGGGGGAATTTTTACTTGACAAATTACGTTTCGCACGGGATTAAGATCACAGACAATCTCTGTGATTATTACAAATAACCAGAGGTCCCCAGATAATACTAATCCTGTGCGAATAGGACTTTAGACGAAACTAACCGCAGAGGAATTCAGGAAATATCATTTAGCTAAACCATTGCCACTACACGCGTGTTGTGTTGACACGCTGGACAGAAGGGGGTGGAGTTTGCTGTAACTCATTATCAGTTAAAGAGACATGCACCAAAACGGGTTGCTGTGAGCATAGCTGTTTTTGACGCAGCAAGAAGGGTTTTGTTTACACAGCCATTGAGTGTTTTTAAGCAAAATATGCTCCAGACATTTCATGAAGACCCTAATAAATCATACCAACTTGTTGAAAGTGCTCGTCTGAGGAGACCTTTAATAAATGTCTTCTCAAGCGAAACAATATGTTTGTGAGAGATATTTCATATTTTGAGGTCATTTAGCAATCCATTACATTGCGAATTTATGGTAACAGACAGACTAGCAGAGCCATTTCAAATATGGCGTTGAATCTCATTGGTTCTTTTATCTTGTGACTGGTGCATACGGTACTCAGGCGATACGGTATATCAATAAGATTCAACTTTATTGACATCAAATTTATTTCTTGAAAAAAATGTTATATAAAATTATAATAATAAATACCTATTGCGTTAGAAGTAAAAATAAAATAAAAATATATGTTTTCTTCCTAAGGTGCTATTGCGTTGCGGGTTGCCAGGGCGTTGCTAAGCAGTTGCTTTTTTTTCAAGTTGTTTTAAATGCAGCAGTCACAATAGAATTTCTACGCAGAGCTCTGCGTATTTGGGCAACAACCAGAAAAACGTTGATAAAAGAGTCAGTGTTTCCTCTACCATTACCTTAGTAATGCCCAGCCCCTCCAACGGCACCTCCCGCCCCCCTTGAAGGTCAAGTTAATTAATTTTTTTATGTAGCGTTAGATCACAAGAGAAGTAATTTAAGGTTACCTTTCCTATATAACATGTCTATACCTTGTTCTCATAATAAACAAACTAAATAGCATTATGTTATTTATCTCATTTACATGGCGGCATGTCATTTCTGTTTCTACGTGGACGCGTGCCTTTACAATTCTCCTCTGCTCTCTGTATCGAGTACCCGAAGCGCGCGCGCATATACACAGGTAAGCACACTTTCACCAGCGGACAGAGAGCGTGTGAAAAATTGCGTTTTTAAACGATCCCAGGGTGGTGAAAATACACATGCCCTCCCCCTGACAATAGGGATGTAACGATTCACTCAGCTCACGATGCAATGCGATTCACGATTCTGATCTCACGATGCGATTTATTCACGATTTACTCACGATTTATTTTGAAAAAATGAGTTGAAACAAATTAGAAATGAACAACGTCCCTTGCATTATTTCTTAAATGCTTCACGTTTCTTTGTATGATAAAATAATGTTTTATTTCAAATAACAAAACTAAACTGCAATTTTATAACAAATTAATAATAGTAAAAGTCTCTTTAATATAAACAAACTAATACTGTCTGTGCTTTTCTTGGATTTTTTTGCATTTAAGAAATATCAGCATCCACGTTTAGGTTTGCAGTGAAAATAGCGGCCCCTGTTGTTCAAAAAATGTATTGCGATTCAGTTCAAGCCTCAACCGATTTGAATCGTCGCTCATTATAACCGATTTTCAACCGGCTCACGGTGAATCGTTACATCCCTACCTGACAAGCAACAGTCCAGTTACCACCGGATGACAGGTTTTCACCCAGTTTATCCTTCGTTCCATCCGGGACCGCAAGACACAATGAACCATTCAAAAGTCAGACTATTTCTGTGGTTTAAATTGAGCAGCACGTGTACATAACTGAGATGTACACATCACGCGCACTCAGGGACATTTATGTTGATTATATTTTGCCGCTATATCCTCTAATATCTTTATTTAGCGCCAAACGTGCTTCATTTGAACCCTTTCCGTTCCGTGAGCGCTGCTTCTCCCGCCAAAGACGCGTCGCATATAAAGACCTGCAGACACCAAGAGCAGGTAGATAAATGGACACTTTTAATGTAACGCTTAAGTAAACGAAAATGCAGCAGTAATCAAGTATTTTTAGCTGTCAGTCAGTTTACTGTTTGCTATATAGGTTTGTGACAGACATAACATAAAACATAACGTCTTGTATCTACATGTAACATTTATGATATTAATAGCATAAATAATCAGCATGTTAAGAGCATTTCATTGTGAATCATGTTTTAATTGGAAATTATATTTAGAAGCAGTTCTAGTATGAATGGCATGGAAAGGCTGTTAGTAACTTTGTAAGTACTCCTGCTCATGATACATTTATTTCAGTTGTTACATTTTGTTGTCAGTAGTTTGTTTAAATATTAAAATAGACCACTGGGACTTCGCTTCAGCACCAGAGCCTACAACACATTTTCTCAGTTACCAGACCTTCTATGTTTCATACAGACTGTGGCTATCAGAATATAAAGTAAATGGCCTGATAAAACATTAGATTGATTGATTTAACATTATTTATTAAAAAAAGTATAGTCCGGACCTCCTCCGCAAAGAAAAATATAGAGACCGTAGCCCCCCCATAGCCGTAAACCTAGGGGAAACACAGAGAGTCATTGGGTTTTTTATTTACACATTATTGATTTTGATGTATTTGCACTGGTTTTGTTCTTTTCGTTTTTTTAAGGCTGTATTGTACAAAATTGTATTGTGGGATATAACTATTATTATTATTATTAGCATTAGCATTTCCTCTAAGTGAAATGGCCACGCAGTCACATATCGATCTTCTATTGGTCACACGTCGTCACATGATACAGATTTGCAGGTCATCAAACTTGAACTTTGGGAACTTTTTCGCAGGAGTTTGCGTTTTGATGCTTTCTAATGCGTATGAATAAAAGTCAATGGAATGTCTAGTGTGGCCTCATAAGTTGTTTGTAACACATAAATTTGTGTTTTCTATGGCGTTCTGTGTGGTTGCCAGAATGTTACTTTGCGGTTGTTGAAGCATTCAGAGTGAAAAAGCAAACTTGAATACTGAAGTACTTAGGCATAGGTTTTTTCCTAAACGTGAGCAATTATAATAGTGATGTTTGCCTTACTAATGTGCCCTTGGTAATTTTATAAACCCAGCATGTGTAGTTTATGCATCACGAAGAGAAACTGCAGAACACAAACAGCTGGTGGTTTTTTTATGTGTACATAAGTGAGGGTAAGTGAATGTGTTTCTTAGCTTGAAGGCCATGTGGTTTTGATTACTTTTATTCTGATAGGCTGCATTGCTCCTTGGAGACAGCCATATGCATTCACAGACATTCGCAGCCTCAGTGAGGTCTGTATCGCATGGCATGCATCACATGATGATGTCGGCACCAATGGGAAGTAAAACTGTATTTTCCCACGCACTGACAAAGGTTCCATTATACATGCATGGATTTCCCCGCAGGACTGGAGATATCTGGGAGAACGAGCAAAAAATGCAACATGCAAGAATATCTCTTGTATTCGAATGCTTTCGCTGCGGTCTCTCTAAAGAACGCAAGTCTCCGTTTTTCACTTCCCAGTAGCTCCAGCAACTTATGTCGACTTGGTACCAACAGGATCTGGCTGTCATTGTCCGCCAGTGTGTTAAAAGGGAAACACGAACCCTCCACCCATAACCTACTTGCATTGAGGGCAAGCACGCCCATTTCCCTCAGTGTATGCGTGTGCACTCTTGTGCAAGTCGATGTCACTAGGCGTGTGTATTTATTATGACTGATAAGAGGAGGCCTCCGGAGGCCAGTCTGTTCTTACTCGCTATCTCTGTCAGCCCAAACTTTCCGCAACAACGAAACTCAACAGCTGTAAAAGTGACGCAACTGTGGCTGTTATAACCACACCAGTGTTACCTGGATGTTGTACAGTGAGGGGTCTTAAAGACACTATTAGAAGCCTTCTTTTACTAAGAAATGGACATTATAATCTGCTGTTTAATAACTGACTAAATCAAGATTCAGACCGATGGTATTTGTGAATCGCCATGCAGAAACCATTGGACCATTCATAACACCAGTCAACATTTTCTGAGAATACCCAGAGTGTGACTTGGTGTTTTCCATTTGAATAATTGTTTGGATGTGAATGATGCCCTCAGTCCAAACATATTTACGCACACATTGCGCCTGGTGAAGGGTTAGGCTGTGTCTGTCTGCCCATGAGGAAGAGGAGAGGCACATTCTCCAAACTCTTTCCACAAGAATCTCATTGATGCAGCCACATTCCACAATCTGTGATGTAATCCAGCCCTTCCTCACCGAGCGTTCTTCTTCTTCCTCGCATGAGCTCTGAACCAGCAAACAGAACTCCCGGTTGGAAGGAGGAACTCCTTCACACATTTTCCCACACGTCTTCCCTTCGACATTCCATAACAAAGTGAGATCAAGTTGAGGCGTTTTTTCCCTGTTGCGCTTCTTTTGTGTGCAGAAATTCGTGGCTGAAAGCGGATACTCTAGACCCCGGTCACAATACTTCAGAACTCCACGTAATCAGGACACAGTTTGTGGAAACACAATGGTGTGCTTGGACCCTCTCCAAGAGGAACCGAGTCTCGGGCCTGTGTTTTTACTTTCAGATTGTTTGAATGATCTTTTGACATTGATGTTTTTATGTCGTGTCGCATTTGTCTGATAGTTGTGTGTTATTGTGTCCAGCGCATTGTCTAATGGCCCAACATCATTAAAACTTCATCTGCCTCTCTGTTCTGTGGCTGTTTTAGCTTTGTGTTAAAAAATCTAAACTGGTAAACACAGGTTGCAGATTTGAAGCATCTAAGTGTGATCCTTGAACTACTTGTATCACCATGGTGTTCTTTACCTAAGACCCTTTGCTTTAGGTTTCTCAAGAGGGATGATCCATCTAACTTGGCTTTGTGCCCTTTTGCGTAAAGGGTCCCTTTACAGTCTACCTCACTGTCGTTTTGAAAAATGCAACTAAAATGTGAGTATTTAATTTTAACAAAATGCAAGTATAACTTGTTCTAGTTAAAATATGACAGTTACCGCATTTGAAGAGATGGAAGTTCTCAGGTCATGGTACCGCATTCCTGACACAGACTGCCTTCATGAGCAAGTCCAAAAGTCCATTTGTCTCCATTTCTAAAAGCTTTCCTGAGTAAAACAGTTTGCTACTGTTCCGGCCTTGCATTATGAGTGGGCTTCAAACCGGCGATCGGTCCGGCATGGGAGACGGGTGCGCTAACGAGGCGACTAGCATTTGTCACAGGGTTACCAACCATTTGTTTGCCATCGCATTCCGCTGGTCGGGAAACCCGCTTTTGTCAGTTTCGGAAGTCCCCTTCATCTGTTTGACTTCCGAACATGACACATTGAGCTGTACTGGTCCACATGAGCCAGTTCACCAAATGGCCATCCGCGCCTGTTTCTGTGCACCGCAATTTCAAATTAGCGTCACCCCTGGATATTTCTATTGAATAACAGTAGCAACCGACCCGCCACAATTCATCCAAATGTAGATTGAAGGGCTCTTCATGACGCGTCACAACAGAAGAGAACCCTTGCGTCTGGGGCAGTTGCTATTGCTGCCTTTTTTGATACAATATTGAGGGCTTTTCTCCAATAAAGGTGCGTGATATTCTCCAACTCCATTATACGTTGTATAATGAATTTGCAGACCATGAATATAAATGGTTTTTAATAAATGTTACCGCAGTCCTCGCTGGCAAGTAATTGTCGTATTTTTTTGCCGAACAATGCCTACTCGGTGAATGGCGAATCCCCAAAAAAACGATGTTCCGCAGCGTGTGTAACCAAGCTGTTTTGACAGCACTATCAAGTATCCCAGTGTTTCTGTGCTTAAATAATTCATGTTCATGAGATGATCATGTTCTCTCTCTCTCTCTCCTCCAGTGCCTGAGCTGTCACAAGGATGAGCAGTAAGCGCAGCTTATTCGTGCGGCTGGTGCCGTGCCGCTGCCTGCGGGGCGAGGAGGAGGCCGTCACTTCGCTGGATTATTCGCACTGCAGTCTGGAGCAGGTCCCTAAAGAGATCTTCAGCTTTGAGAAGACCCTGGAGGAGCTCTACCTTGATGCCAACCAGATTGAGGAGCTGCCCAAAGTACGAGCACAATCCTGCAATACAAACACGCATTCGCGCCACATGTATAAAAACAGTTCATTTTTTTACATTGTCAGTCAATCCAGTTCTCCTGGATATATATCAATTAGCTGTACATCCCACCAGCAAAACTTGTACATGTGTTTATGAGTTTTAAAACTCATTAGGGAATGGGTTTTAAAGGGATAGTTCCGCTTCAAAATGAGAATTCTGTCATTTACTCACCCTGTTGTCATTTTAAACCAGTGTTGTGCAAAACACAAAAGATGAGATTTTGGGAAATGTTGGTAACCAATAACCGTCGGTCCCCATTGATTTCTATTGTATGAACACAAAACCAATGCAAGTCAATGGGGACCAACGGTTTTCTGTTACCAACATTTTTCAAAATATCTTCTTTTGTGTTCTTCAGAAAAAAAGAAAGTCATACAGGTTTGAAATGTCAAGAGGGGGTGTAAATGATGACAGAATATTTTATTTTGAAGGTGAACAATTTCTTTAAAGTGATAGTTCACCCAAAAATGAAATGAAAATTCTGACATCATTTGCTCACCCTCTTGTCATGTCAAACCTGTATGAGTTTCTTCCTTCCGCAGAACACAAAAGATATTTCGAAAAATGTTGTTGACCGAACAACGATGGCAGTCATTCACTTGCATTGGTTTTGTGTCCATACAATAGAAGTCAATGGCTGCCACCGCTATTCGGTTATCAACATTCTTCAAAATATCTTCTTTTGTGTTCTGCAGAAGAAAGAAACTCATACAGGTTTGAAATTAGGGGTGTGGGTAAATGATGACAGAATTTTATTTTTGGGTGAACTATCCCTTTGTTCTGATGAGAACAGAGAAAGATATTTGGAAGAATGCTTGTAACCAAACAGTTCTTGGACCCCATTGACTCCCATAGTAGGAAAAATTACTTCATGATTTGTTTTCTGTTGAACTCAAAAGAAGAGGTTTTGAAGAATGTAGGACAGCAAACAGTTCTGGTGCACTTTTGACTACCATTGTCATTTTTCCTACTATAGTAGTCAATGGGGTTCAAGAACTGTTTGGTTACAAGCATTCGTCCAAATATCTTTCTCTGTGTTCAACCAAACAAAAAAAAGTATACAGATTTGGAACAACTAGAGAGCGAGTCAGTTCATTAAACAGACATGAATCAAACCTACAAAATCTCAAACTATTTTTGTGACAGAAGTTATTTTATATCGAAATCAAACATGCCCTCATGGTCCATATGTGTTATTTTCTATTGAAAGTGTTGGATTAAAATTTCTGTATGACAGAAGAAAATAGTTGTACAGGGTTTAGATTTTCTATTAGGAATTGATCGGATGTGAAAGGATGGCGTTCTGTTAAGACGTTGCATTGGATCAATTCAAATGAATATTCCTCATTTTTGATCTCATAGTGTTTTTCTCTCTCTTCCTTTTGTGTTTATCACAGCAACTTTTCAACTGCCAGTTGCTTCAGCGATTGAGTTTACCAGACAACGATCTGACGGTCCTGCCGCCGGGCGTGGCAAACCTCATCAATCTCAGGGAGCTGGACATCAGCAAGAACAGTAAGCAAAATGGCCCATTCCTCTCTTCTTTCTTTTTCCTCTTTGGAGTCCAGTTACGCTATCAGTCCACCCATAACACAAGCAGAGTCATCCTGATATGTGCATGCACTCGCTAACCCCTTATCCACTGTAATTCAATTCAGCTCGGCAAGCTCGACGGTTCCCATTTCACGCAGCAGCACAAAAATCTGCACAACCTAGTTTATAAACCAGGTTGAATGTTTTGAGCGTTGGTTTAGAGTTGCATTTGCAGTTTGGCGACGTGCATCAAATACAGTACATAAGGCTGCCTAGATAGCATTTATTCAGCATAAGCATATTTCTTCACTAAATTAACGCTTTTTTATGTTGTGATGCGTCTATATTTGAATTGATGACACATTTCTATTTTTGATGCACTGCACAGTTGCCTAAGCAAGTTTTCATACCAATGGATGTCCATTGAAAATCAATAAGGAAACGAGAAAGAATCCTTCCATTTTACTGTTGCTGAGATCTTGCATCATGCTCTCATCTGATTGGTCGATTGTCAGTGTGTATTTCGAGATGAGGTGCATCTACATCACTTCCAGTATAGACGACCTCAAACGGTCACGGCGAGACACTGTTCGCTTCCTGTGTAGACAATGTGCGCATCGGTCAAGTCTATTGTGTGCTTCTCATGATAAAAACTATTTGGGGCGTGAGAGTTACCATAACAGAGTCGCTGCATATGTAGAAGATTTACAATCAGTCACACGAGGTCTCATAACAATTAGGATGCTAGCTTGAAAGGCTTCATTCACATTTGGCAATAGTAGTACTGTACAGCTGTACATAATAGCTGAAATGCACACAAACACATAAAAGTGTTTAAAGTATTTCGATGTCCCAGCATTCTTTTCCCTTTGAGTCCAATGCTTATGATTCCAAGATGCTCACCACACTACAGCATCCTATCAACCCCGATCATGTGACAAGTTCATTTGTATTGTACTCAGCATTTATCCGTTTATGTACGTCACCCTGTAACCACCCACACAAAAATGTGTTTGCAGGTTTATAATCGTCACTCCCTTCCTGTCAAACTGCTTGTGTTTGTTTTTGCTCAGCGTTTATAGTGTTTCCCAGAGCCATTGAGAGAGAGAGGTCTGCCAATGGAAGTCCAAAACGCTGGAGCGTCACGTGATTCCTGGAGCCTTCAGATAGTTCCAGGAAGTTGTTTTCTCTTTAAATGCTTTATTTCTTTCATTTTTTTATTTATTGAATGGCTTTCGTCTTTAAATGGGTTAAAAGTTTACCTCAGTTGGTCTGTTTAGTCGCAGCTCCATGCGTTACTATTAACTTCCAGGAACTATTGAGAGCCTCCATTGCTGTGAAAAAACTGTTCCATTGGAGTCAACGAAGTTGACGCGACTCTCTCTCTCTCAATGGCTCAGGTGTTTCCATAAGTGTTATTACAAAACTTTAAAATAAAATGGAGCGTGATCGTCCCGCTGCGCTGGGGTTAGAACAGACTCGCCTGTGGTTACTGTGCATGCAGTT
Organism: Triplophysa rosa; assembly: GCF_024868665.1. Lineage (NCBI taxonomy): Eukaryota > Metazoa > Chordata > Actinopteri > Cypriniformes > Nemacheilidae > Triplophysa > Triplophysa rosa. The sequence goes on along the minus strand of NC_079911.1, from coordinate 5,112,576 downwards.
AAGAGTTCACATCCGGGTGTTGGAGGGAGGAAATCTTAACATAACTATAATGTCACACTCCAGCTCCTGTGGTTAGTAGGACAGGAAGTATGCAGGCTAGTGCTAAAGCTTTCTTACTATACATTGCCAAGTGTTTTTTTTATAGAAAGACATAGTTTAGACCTAGTACAGTCTAATATAGCAATATATTTTTGATTATTAAAATATTAATATTGAGTTGGGTGCAAGCCTTAATTTGAAATGACAGGTATTTCTGATCTCATCCATTTCTTGGAATGGTTTAAATTTGATGTAGTTGTCATTCATTTAGTCATTTTTCTATTTGAAAGACAATCTTACAGACAATTATTTTTGCAGTTGTATCTCAAGTATACATACTTGATAAACATACTTGGTTTATAGCATTAGTAATATAACGATCTGACAATAACAATGTGATTGATGTATTTCTTGTATTTCCTAATGTCTCTGCTCTGTACTAGTATGTGTTTACTGTAAAGCTGCTTTGCAACAATGCAAAATACATTTTAATTGAATTACAAAGTAACATTCTCATACATTTAATAGAATTACAAGTGAGCGAGGGAAAATGGCTTGTTAGAGTCAAAAGTCATTTACTATATTATATTACATTTGATTAAGACTGCAAAATTATAATTTGGTTGAAATGCAGTTTCTTTGGTTTTCAGATTAAATCAGTGTAGAAACAAACTAGTGCTTTTGAACGATTAATCGCGATTAATATCCATAATAAAAGTTTGTGTTTCCGTAATGAATGTTTGTAATGTGCATATAGATTTTGTATTTATAAACACATACACATACATATTTATGTTTAAGAGAAATATTTAATATATAAATCAATAAATGTTTATATAATTTAAATTAAAATATTTCCTAAATATATACTTGATTATGTATAGGGGCTTTCATAGTTCCAGGCTTATTTGTCGGAAGTTCCCGCTTTTTGTTGTGTTCGCACTGCAAGAACCGGCCTGAATTATTGTTCTGGAGAACCTTTTTTGGAAGAACACTTTAGCTCCTTCACCGAGGCAGGGTCAAAACTAGCAGGGTAGGAACGATCTGGGACGTAAGCAAACGCTGATTGGCCGATCACAGCATCCTCCGTCATTCTGTTGTTTGTCGTTGTTCGGCGGATGTGCTTAAATGACATCGCTGTCAACCGGCTTACATCACAAAATAGTTCCTTTCGCCGGTGCGAATGCAATCGGGGAAATGGCCTGAGGGAAAACTTAGTCCGCATAGGACAGCCCTCTTTACCCGTTTCAGAACTTTGTTTCTGAACTTATCCGGTCGGAAAGCACCTTTTGTGTATGTGTTTATTAATACAAAATAAATATGCACAGTACACAGACATTTATTATGTAAGCACAAACTTTTATTCTGGATGCGATTCATCGCAACAAACATTAAACCTGTAGCTAATGCAATGTTTTTTGTGTGACATTTCAGGCATCCAAGAGTTTCCTGAAAATATCAAGAACTGTAAAGTGCTGGCCATAGTAGAAGCAAGCGTGAACCCTATATCCAAGTAAGTACTAGATAGTAGTAAGATATTAGAGATGACCTTTGTGTGTCTGCATGTCTCCGGTGATGTCATGGAAGCACTGTCGCGTCTCCACAGGCTCCCTGAAGGTTTCACGCAGCTTCTCAGTCTGACGCAGCTCTACCTGAATGATGCCTTCCTCGAGTTCCTACCGGCCAGCTTCGGCAGGTCAGACATACACACAGACTCAGTAACACACCGGTTGAACTCTGCTCAGTCTAAGAGGGAACAAGATAATCCAAGCTTTTGTTTCAGTTCAGACAGTGTCTCGATACACTATCGGATGAAGTATGTACTACATTAAAATGTAATGTACAACAAACATGAGTTCTCCCAAACAGAAGAAGGTTTGACTGTTTTTTAAGCACACGCGACAGGTCTAACTTACAGATTTCATGCGAATGCGGTATATACAGTACATACAGCCTGGAGTACATATTCATTGAGATGAGACCATGCGACGTGTATTTGTTGCACACCAGCAGTTCATCTGAGGACACACGGGATAATTTTCTTTATTGCTTCGCTGCATACCGTGTACACTTTCACTTTATAAAGTTTCACTTCATTTTTCTGTCTCTGTTTCTCAGACTAACCAAGCTGCAGATCCTGGAGCTGCGGGAGAACCAGCTAAAGATGTTGCCAAAGTAGGTGCCGCATCGGGATTGAATTCGTAAAATATTTAAACGTCAATCTGCGCTGCTGCAGCAATTCTGATAACCGCATTATAATACAGACGAGCGTCTCTCTCTCGCTCCGTGGCTTCATATTGTTCAGACTTACGTAGGAGACACTCCAGTGACATGCTACGACAGGTTTTATAAGCGTTTCTGGCTCTGGGGATGATATTGCGTCATACGGGGGCTCATTTGTTTGCTTTTGTGTATGAAAAGCACAGAATGGGAAAGAAATGGGTTGGGCAGTCAGTCTTGCATCATCTGTCAGTAGAACCACACAGGCCGTGCATGTTTGACGTCAGGATGCCACAAACTTAGTTTGCTTCAAACACAAAAGGATTGAATGAATTTTTGTTTGGGTGGATTGAAAACACAAAGGAAGAGACTTCCAACCACCCAGAACCCTCCAGCAACCATTTAGCTACTGTCCAGCAACACATGCTTAGACTTTGTTCTGCATCAGGAAGTATACCAGGAAGACGTAAACGCTCTATAATCAGAGCGAGAGAGAAAGCTGCCTTCACATGCATGGCTTACTCATTTACTATTATTAAACTTTATTGTTTAACTTTATAGCTCTTAAGATTCAGCCGTGTGCTGCGACTCTTGCTCATTGTGGATCATAGAAGATCATTGTGAGGCTTGTTTTCACGATGTGTGTGTCTGTCATACTGATGAGCTGTGGATTGCTCAGCACTCTAGGAGTTACCGAGTTGGCATGCTTTAACTCACCCAGCGTCCTCCAAACCAGATGAATGAAGCCCTCACACGGCCATAGCTAGAATGCAACTAATCTTCGTCTCTCGCTGCCTTACAATACAATACTCTCATAGATCAAATACAATCAAGTCTGAGTTTATCGCATTGGCTGTACAAAATTCCATTTATTTAGGTATTCATTTCCTGTTTTCTTTGTGTTTGCGATATGACTGTAGGCTAGAGTTGATCTGTGCTCACGTCTGAGCAAACCAGCTGTTTACACTCCACCCTAAACCAAACCTTCCTTAGTTGTTCATGTTAGTCCAGGGTTGGACACGGAGATTAGGACTTGTGTTTATGTGATTATGAGCAGATTTGGAGCGGAAGTCTAGAAATGCATGACGTGGATTAATTCACAGGACTAAAGAGATGGTTTAACACCATATCCAATATGATGCTGTTTTCTTAAGAAACATTAGATGTGTAGAGAAGACCAGGTAAAACTGGAGCTTTCAATGGTTTGAAGTTAAAGTTGCAATCAGGGTTGCCAGATCTGCGTAACAAAATCAACCCAATGGCGATTCAAAACTAGCACAGTGACCCCAATACCCCAAAAACTCAAATATGTGTCACATCTGACCCGAAGTTAACTTCCGGTCTGTGTTTGGTTATAATATAACAATTTATTTACCGTATGTTCATATTAATTTATATTAATATTTTATTCAATTAAATTAAAACTACTCAACAATTATTGATTCTTTGCCAAAGTCTATCGGAAGTTAAGATTGGGCCAGATAACATTTATATTGTTGCCGCTATAACCATCTGTACCTAAACTATATGTTTTACAGTCACGGTTATGTATTACACAGCATTTTATTAATGAAAATCATTGTATTGTAGTTTTTAAAAATAACCTCATTTTACCATTCAAATGACAGCTGACGAGCATAATCTATCCACTTAAAAAAAAAAAAGCAACTTGTGGAAACAGTTTAAACGTATCCCAATTCTGCGGGAAAAACTGCAAACCTGGCAACCCTGGCTTCAGTTTGTAACTTTTGCCTGTCTATCAACATATCTGTTTAAAACTCAAATGATGTCACACTGACAATTCCTGCGAAATCACACCTGACAACTCAACTTATAAATCATTATTATTCCGTCGGGGTTAGGCAAAAATGTTTTTCCTATTACGCACCGCAGTTTTCAGTTATTTATTTCAGTCACACATTTTTCTAAGCGTGTGACTGGATAAGTCAGTTTTCCTGAAGCACAATAAGACAATAAACCCATCACACACACACACACACACACACAGTGTTTTAGAGACGCACATGTGATCTGACGTGTGGAGCCGTGATGCTTGTGATGGCCAAACCGGTTTGAATCCGATTTACATCATTTCCTGATCCCCACTCTCTTATTTGATTTGATTACATGTCCTTTCAGCTCCCTCCCGTAAACAACAGCGCTGAAAATTATTTATAATACAATTTTTTAGAAATGCCCCAAAAAACATTTTACGTGTTAGATTTGATTACATTTCAGTTGTAAACATTAACAGCTTTATACAATTCTTTTTATTATGATTCAATCTGTGACCGCTTGGCCGCCTTAAACTCTGTATCTTGAATTTGAGATGTCTATCTGACCTTGGAGATTATATTTGTGCATTAAATTAATCAAGTGTTTTATTGGCATTGGCTTTATCAACTTAGGGTGTAAAGTCTAAGAGTGTTTTAAAGCAGCCAATGAGAAGTAGATTAGCAGTTAGTGCCCGTTCAGTAAATGTCTTTGTCTGCCGTTTGTGTGCCTCTGGGGAATCATTGCATGTGCACTTTAAAAAGAAAAATTGCAGTTACTGCCCAGCTTTATGCCTGTCACACCTACAGTTCACCTAAAGCGATGACCCCCCAGATGTACGTTTTTTGTGCAAAGTTTAAATCTGTTTAATCCAGGGTTATAAGTGTTAGTAACGTGTGTGTGTGTGTTTGCAGGAGCATGCATAAACTCACGCAGCTGGAGCGTCTGGATCTGGGGAGCAACGAGTTCACTGAAGTGGTGAGTCGCACCTGCCTCTTTCAGGTGTTGTACGCAGTACCGCAGTTTTTTTCTGAGCTGCGCTTACATCACAGTTCTCAATGCGGCCAGGTGTCAGATTGATGGACAGTGAATGCAGACGCTCTCATTGAGCATCCACCTAATACGCATCTGCCGCCTTTAATGGTATTCATTAAAGCCATAGCGGATTTCCTCTCACTGAGAATGTGTCTCTCTCTCTCTCGCTCTAGCCTGAGGTTTTGGAGCAGCTCAACGGAATCAGAGAGCTGTGGATAGATGGAAACAAACTGACATTTTTACCCGGGGTGAGTGTTAGGTTACATTTTGTGGTGGTTCTTCCGAAACCACCTGTTTTTCAGGAAATGGAAAAAACACACTTTTTAAATGATTAAATACCATGTTGTCAAAGTTGACAAACACTTTATACATAACCCAGAGACAAACGTAAAGGGTGACTAATAATGATTTATGTCAAAAAATAAAAATCACGAAATATGGAGATACAAGGTTTTAGAAGGACCGCAGCGTTTTGGTTCTTATGAAGTCACCAACTGGACCATGATGTTTATAATGCTTTTTTTTTTTTTTTTACATATTTATGAAGTCATTTTGTGACCGTCATGAAGCTCAAGCAGAACGAATGTAGATTTCTATGTAAAAGGATCATGAGACTATTTTTTGCAAAATTTTAATTTGTTCAATGGTCATAATGAAATGTGACGTGTGTCAATTTTTGAAAATTGTTTCCAAAATTATTTAAAGGCAAGGTAATCGATTTTTGAAAAGTGTTGTTATTTAAAATCGACAACAAAACACACCACTACGCAAAAGGAACACGCCCCTTCCTGCACACGCCCTCGAATGTGCTGTGCAACGCAGACATGAAATGCATAGCTTTATAATAGCTAAGACCACGCAAATAATAATGCAAATGAATAAAATAAGCAAAGACGACAGAAGTATACACAAGCAGCACACTGGTTCCAGATAAACAATGACGCTCAACACTGCTCCATTACACAGCTACTTACTTACTACAACAACAACATATCTTGGTTCTGACAAACAACAAAACCAATGTTACTCACATACTGATCCGAATCAAAGCAACCTCCTCGGGGGTAATAATGAGACGATCTTGCCCTCCAACGTCTCTCTGCTGGAAAGCCTTTACCATAGTATCGTGGGAGTTATCGTATCTCCGCTAAAAGCCTTTGCTATAGTTCCGCGGGTCCTAACGGTCTCTGCTGGAAACTCTTTATAATAATAAAAATGCGGGTCCTTCTTTTTATACTTAAAATCCACAGACCCTTTAATTTTATCTAATAATTAAGACATCACTTTTTCTAGTCTCTTTCTAGCCCGCTTGCTCTCTTCCCTCTGTCAACAGCAGCGGACACGCCCCTTACTGCTGATAGGCTACAAGTTTGTTTTGGTCCTCGGCCCGACTCTGTTTTTTAAAGCGTTTTTGAAAAAATACTAACCCTGCCTTTAATGGTTGATCAGAATGTGAAACAGAACAAACTTCTGTGTACGTTTGTCTTTAGTGTTGCTTTCATGCAACAATTTGCATGTTTGTTTTTTGTGATTTACATGGATATTTGTTTTGCCTGTGATTCACAACGGAGGCCTTCTGCAGAAATCAAATATTGTATTTATTGTACTGAAGAGAACCAGACAGGCCTTTCATTCTAAACATCCTCTATAATCTAACTCTTAAAGAGCAACTATTACAATGTCCTTAAAATGACATTTCATACAGTGTGTAATAGGGGTGTAACGGTTCAAATTACTCACGGTTCGGTTTGTGTCACGGTTTTAGGGTCTCGGTTTGGTTCGGTTTGTGCTATGTTCAGGGAAAAGAGACTACTGACAAATAAAAATAAGAACAAATAATCAAGCTACAAGTAACAGCACCAATAAAACAACAGAGCAAAGCAGAAAATAAAATAAGATACTGTATATATACCTTTTAAGGTAGAAATGGATTAAAGTAATCAAATAAAACATATCATTGCATATGTACAAATTAAATAAAGATGAATCATAATTGAAGTTACAGAAGCCATTGAGTCACAAGCAGTGAGTGATTTCCTTGACTTTTAACAGACAGCAGTAATATGCTGCTGTCGCTTTAAGAGGAATGAAACGGATCCAGTACACTGATACTGTACACGAGCGTTGTTTTTCGTCTGTTTTGTCCGTTCACTTAAGACATAACCTACTATGTTTGTTAAGATACTCGACAAGAGGGGCATGTTGACCTATTTCGTGTGTGAATCTGTCCGTTTAAGCGCTTCAAAGACAACTCAATATTTGCGCCATGTCTGAGACTTTCCTCATGCGCGCTTTGGATCTTCTCACAGCACGCAAGCGAGTTTTCTTCTGCATCATCTTGCACTTAAATGTTTAAATTGGCAAGGCTTGAATGAGTGTAGTTTAAACAGCAACATGTGCTGTTCAGGTCTCACCGGCACTCGCGCGCTCACAACACCCGGGTGATGAAAGCATAAATGACTGTACAGCATACTTCAATCCTATTGAAATTGGTCTACGTTACTTGATTTGTTGTAGGTATTAAATGTGTATCCAGCGACAAACATACATTAGCTGAACTTTGTCAATCTGTTTTACGCATTAATATTTTTAACGAACCACATTATAAATGCGTTGTCAGACTTAACATGAACCGTTGGTGGAGAACTGTGCGGTTCAATTTTTAACAGAGAACCGTTACACCCCTAGTGTGTAATGTTGCTGTGAGTGAATGTAAGCAGTCTGCCAAGTTGTAAAGCCGAAAGTGAAAGAATAACAAAGTTATTGGCTTGAGAAAAAAGGAGTCGAATCTGAATCACGCGAAAGAGTCGTCTGTCAATCTAATTTCAGTTCCGTGTCAGATTTGCCTCACTCCGTGTAATGCCCACCTACGTTCCATTTGCGACCTGCACGCGGTAGACCAATCACAGCAGACTAGACCACCTGGCCAATCAGATCTGAGTAGGATGAAAGAAAGGAGGAGATTAAACAGATGAATCGCCGAACAAATCATTTGAGAGTGAGGTAATAATAACGGCCTATTATTTGAAAATTAAAGTGTTTTTACATCTTATATGTACGTAAACTTGTTGGACACTCCATAAACCAAAGTAGGACCTTAAAAATCACAAAATATTTACTCTTTAAACATTCCAAGAGGAACGCTGAGCTTCTTTCCAGACTGCTGTTTCTTTGAAATAGGTTGTAATTAAAGCATTAGCTCGCCGCTGTGTGCACTGACAGTAATTGTGGATTTGGATTATAGAGCGCCCAATAGATTCAGGACACCCTCTTGAACAAGGCTGTGAAATCTGCTAAAACTCCAAATGGCCTGAATATCAGGGTGACCTCATGACCTCCTTCCTGTGACCGGAGAGACCGCCTTAAAACCTGCACAGTGTGTCCTTGTGCAAGGCCGTGCGGCCATATGTTTCTCTCTTTGCAGAATTCAATTTCTTTCCGGTTATTAATGCTTTTGATTAAGCTTCTTATGCCATACACAGGAGAGCAGCTAGCGCCGGCAGTGATAAATCAACAGCATTGAGCGAGGTTTAGACAGATAACTTCTAATTGGTCGTCACCCCGATGCATCCAAAGTAATGTCCTGTATGATTTATGCTGGGTGGTGAGCCAGCACTTAAAAGTTCAAAATGAGTTTAAAATTGTATCTGTTTGATCAATTTTCAGGAATGATAAGTTGTAACATTTCCAGTAAATGACCAATGCCATGTGCGAACAAATACTACTATACTACTGGTTTGGAGAAATTAGAGCCCTTCTCCTGCTACTCTATCCGGACAGACAAGGTCTGTGGTAACGTGACATTGTTGTTTGCGATCTTTTACCGGCCTAGTTAGATTTCTAAGTGCCCCTAGATTTGGTTCTTGGACAGGAACCAAAAAACAGATGCCTGTTGTGGAGGCCACGGTCTGCCCTGAAGTCTAACGCCCCGTTCAGACCGCCAGTGACAAAGCGAGGCCATGTCATTCATTTCAATGGAGAGCCGGCAACTCCCGGCGACACGAGTGACAGTGACCATTGGCGACAGGAAGTGGGCGTGTCTAGCAACGCGACAAAGTTGAGATTTGCTTAACTTTATGCAAATGATGAGCGACTTTCGGGACCGACTACCAATAGGAGTAAAGCAGCGGAGCTCACGTCATCCGTCTCTCGTCAGTTGCTGCAGGGTTTGTTTATTAAATGTTACTAGAGCAACCAAAGCTAGGATTGCCTTCTAACGACCTCGTAGCAAGAGACTAGCGACAGAGTCGCTAGCGGTGTGGACGCACAGTAAGAGATGTATTGAACCAGTTCATGTCTTGCCTTTGGCTTTCAGTCATTTATCTTGACCTCATACCCCCATCTCCTCAAATGCTGTTTGTCATTATTTGCTCTTGTACTGCTTTCTTTTTCTTTCCCCGAAAGCGCCACATCCTTTAAAGTAGGGCTGTGCAATTAATCGAAAATTAATTGTAATCGTCAATTTTGGCTTCAACAATTACAAAAAGAAAATAATCGAGGTAAAACGATTATTGTGCCACATTCCATTTTGCAAGGATCCTCTCTTTTCTCGTGGTATAAATCCACAGCGCACCCCCTTCTTTTACAGTGGTTCAGCTGTGCTATTTCTTTACATTTATTTTTCAATTGAATTCACAGTTTAAAAGCAAAGTTATTTATTTTCTATGTTGTTTTAAAAGTTAATGAGTAATCGTGTTAAATAATCGGGATCTCAATATTGGCCAAAATAATCGTGATTATGTTTTTTGTCATAATCGAGCAGCCCTACTTTAAAGCCTGTTGAAAATGTGAAATTTCACAACACTCGTGGCGTAAATAGATTGTATGAGGTTTGGTAAAATGTATACATGAGCAGTAGAGTAAGTTTTTTTTTTTTGTGCACAGATGATCGGGGCACTGAAGCAGCTCTGCTACCTGGACGTGTCCAAGAATAACATTGAGATGGTGGATGACAAGATATCTGGATGTGAAAACCTGCAGGATATTCTGTTGTCGAACAACGCCCTGGCGCAGCTGCCGGGGTCTATAGGTAACCAACACACAAAGCCATAACAACAAGATGGCAAACACCACTAACAATCAAGACAAACATCACTGTTGCTATTATAATACAATGGGAAAGGGATTTGAACACAGCCCGGCCCTAAATAGTATTCAGCTTTGTTTAAGCTTTTAATGCCATTTGTGCTCCAGACATGAATGATATACTATGTGGTTATTATCACAGAATTCTTTCAAATATCATTGTGTGGTGCAGCAATTGGTTTTGTTTTCAATGGAAACAATGGCATTGACAAAGCAGTTCATCATAAGGGTGAGTCAACATACTTTTGACTATATACGTATGTGAAATAATGTCAACATTTTTTCACCCTCCTGTGGTTGAAAACCTGTATAAGTCAAGAGAAGATATTTTGAGAAATATCACAGTGGTTTTATGTCCATACAATGGAAGTCAACCGGGGCCAGTATAGTTGGTTACCAACGTTTTTCCAAAATATCTTCTTTTGTGTTCTGCAGAAAAAAAAGTCATACAGGTTTGGAACGACATGAGGGTGAGTAAATGATGACAGGAATTTGATTTTAGGTAAACTACCCCCTTTAAAAGGAATATTTTGGGTTCAGTACAGGTTAACCTACATTATTTATTTAAAAGTTTTTGAAGCCAAAATGTCCTTTAAAGTCCCAGTGAAATTAAAAATGACAATTCTTATTTTTTCATAAAATATTGCAGCGTTTATAGTAAATAGCTTAATAAATTATTTTTAAAATTCACGTACCCTCATAATCTTCAGTTAAAATCTGAAAATGCACTTCCGCCCTGAAATGACTATCCATCTCAAATGACGTAAATTCGACGGCTTGGCCGGAGCATCCGTTAACTCCTCCCCTTTTGCTGCCAGTTTCATTTCAAAATCAATGCTACAGCTGTTTTTACACATCCAATCAATTCGCAGTGAAAAATGCAAGCCACGCCCACTAATTTTCTCCTTTGAAATTCCTTTTCACTTGGAAATGTGTCCGAATACGGAAGTAAAAACGATCGCAACTTCCGGTCCACGGGTACTTTGAACTTCGAACAAAAGGCAAATCTAATATCATGCTTCTCCATTTTGGATTTGAAGGCTGTGCTCTGCTAGTCTCAATTTTAATCTGCTTTGTAACAAATGAACAGGTTAGATGTGTCAATGAGCAGGAGGATTATGGGTAATGCAGTAATACGGTCTCATTACCAAATGAATGGCCCAGTCGGACAGACACTAATGAGCGGCCGAGCCACACGGCCCTTCAACACGAGGCTCGCTGTGAAATAACACCCCCCCAGCTCACCGCTTAATGAAATCCATTTTAGAGCTTAGCGAGTGGTTTTTTTCTAGCCTCGGAGGTGCTCGGCATCAGCAAAAAACTCGTTTGTGCCTCTCATGGTTTTTCAATGAATATGTGAATCTTCAGCCAGCGTATCAATTTTCTTTAAGAAATTTTTACTTCGTTTCCCTGAAGATTGGCATGGTCTTATTGTCTCGAGTAAAGTGGTTATGGAGATACCGTCTCAAATAAGAATGGTCATTTACTGAATGCATCAGTGTAAATTGTCATGCATTACAAACTCATTCTCTTTCTCTCTGTACCCACAGGTTCACTGAAAAGACTGTCTTCTCTAAAGGTGGATGATAACCAGCTCATGCACCTCCCTGACACGATAGGAGGGTGAGTGAACACCATCTTTTCCAGCCACATGATGAACTGAAATTAAACCACAACCCGGTTATACTGAACTAGTGTTGCTTTCGTCAACGAAAATTATGACTAAATATGGTCGTCAACGAACCTTTATCACATGACGAAAACGAGACGAGACGCAACGTAAATGCTGGTCATGTGACGATGACTATAATTAAATGTATAATGCAATATTGTTGACGAATAAAAACGAGACTAAATGTGGCTTACAAAATAAAAACTATGCTAAAATGACTCTTCATTTTCGTTGACCAAAACGAGACGAGACGAAATGTTATAACGTTATTTCGTCTGATGCTTTAACCTAGACGCGGAGCGGAATCCTGTTGTTTAAATGTCATCTGGCTGTTCTGAGTGAATTATGTGCACAGTTTAACATACAACACGAGTGATGGTCGAGGATTTATCTGCGTCTGCACTGTATGAGGATATGAACACATGAACTTCATCTCCACAGTTGCTCTGAGAGTTTATTTTACAAGCGTTTACTGTTTGAGTGAAGCTAACAGCAAACACAAAAACTGAAGCGTCTCCCCAAAGACCCGTCAAAATAAAAGTCCCGTTAAATTGAACACTCAGACAAAAAATACTTTAGTGAACTATAGTACTTGCTATTGAAAATTGTAGTGCCCTTGTAGTAAATTGATAAACACTGTATACTATAGTAAAGTTTTTTACTGCAGTTTACTATAGTAAAATACTATAGTATACTACAGTAATTTATGTGGACAAATAACCACTATTGTATAGTAAAAAAGGAAAAACACACAAATTAGAAAAATTTAAACAAATTTAGATAGTGTAAAAATTATATGGCCCTAATTTACCCATCTGTATGTAACATGAATGTCTTTTGTCAGTTACCTGCCTTTTCATGATGAACTGCACTTGCATCATTTTTTTTAAATGATGACAACCGACAATTTATACTTGTGCTCCTACTGTTTGGCCTGTACTACCAAACTTTAAACCTCTCTAGCTCCAGTGCTATGTGCAAAGAAAGTCTGCATTAATTTACTGCATTCTGTATGCTACTACAGGGCACTGAGGGCAGTCACTCTTTTCCTGTTGGTTCTTTGCAATGCTGGCAAATGTAACCTTCCAGTTGACTTGCGAAATCACTTCCATTTGTTTTATTAATTTATTAATAAAGGATATTGGAAATAAAATCAGTCTGGGTAATTACAAATACTTTGATTTGAATAGTCACACAGCAAGAAAAAGAAAATTTGTATAGAAAAAAGATGCATCGAGAATCGTTTTATCATCACATCGCAGCCCTCTGAATCGTAATAGAATCGCATCATGACGTGCCTAGAGATTCCCACCCCTACCGATGGCCTTAAATTCAAATCAGAGCATCTTCCGTGTCTGGAATGGATGTATTCTTGAGTCTATAAGGTAACAATAATATAATAAGATAACCTTGTTTGAAATGGGTTTGGCTAAAAGAAAATTTTGGTTTCATCTATACTACTAGGTACTTATACTATATTGACTGGGTTAAATAGAATTGCATTACTAAAAAGAGACTAAAATACAATTTTCATTGACTAAAACTAGAGTAAATGTCATCAGTTTTCGTCGACTAAAACTAGACTAGACTTAAAAGAGTATGAACGTGACTAAAACTAATAAAAACTAAAATGACAGCTTGACACAATGACTAGACTAAAACTAAAATTAAAACAGGCCGCCAAAAACAACACTATACTGAACACACGAATGTGCGTAGTAACATTTTCTGTCCTGATTTTAGGGGCAAAGTTTGGCAAAGGCTTAGTTTGCCAGGTTCTGTAGAATAAGTTGATGTACTTAAAAACAGGTCGCAAATGCGATCATTTTTTTTTATAACGTGCGAGGTAAAATTTCACAGGGTCGCATTGGTGCGAGTGCGTAAAACAAATTTTTGCCAAAGATTTATTTGAACATTTAATGTGATTTATGAGTGGTGAATGTGATAAGTGCAGGAAAGAGCGAGCAGAGAGCTCATGCACTGCCTCTGTCTCCAAACTAAAGTGTGTGTTTGACTTCATTCAGTGTTGCGCAGACCGAACAGCAAAAAAGCATCGCGGGACAGACTGCTCCATGTGCTTTTAAAACGCTCTCATGGAACATTGATGTCATATAGGGATGCACCGATACCAGTATCGGGTATCGGCCCGATACCAAGCTCATGTACTCGTAATGACACACTGATACCAAAGACCAATACCTCACGTGACATACATCGAGCCCTATGATTTCCGCAATGCGGAAAACGCGGACGGAATAGAGGAATACAGGCATAAAACAGAATTTGCTGTACAACACGGAATGACACGGAATCTGGCAAATGTATTATTTCCTAACAAGAAATTAGCGCTGAACCGCTAACAGCTAACGAAATATTCAGATACTGTTTAAATATGTATTCTGCTTGTTTTGCGTCACTGCATCACTGCACGAGGACACGAACATATAACAAACACCATTTGCGGCGATCCGTCAAAAATAAAAGTACGGTTAATTTAAACAAATGCTCTTTGCGGCGTCCCATCAAAATAAAAATCTGGTTGACTTGAACAAGTTATAATACACTCACATTTTACCACACCACCCCCCTTGAATTTTTTATAATTCAACCACAGAGTATATTGTTTACTTAAGCAAACTGAAGTAAATGTGCTAGTAAAATTGTGCTACTTATCATAAATTTTTTTAACTTAATTTAAAAATAGTACTTAAATTTAAGTAGACCTAAAAACAAAAGAAAAAAAATGTACCAGTAAGATACTGGTTTATTAACATAATTGTACATTATACAGGCATTGGTTATAGGTATCGGTATCGGCGAGTACCAGAAAAAAGTATCGGTACTCGTACTCGGTCTTTAAAAAATGGTATCGGTGCATCCCTAATGTCATATACTGATCGTTCTGCACAGCGCTTAATGAAGTCGAACACGTCGGTTTCTGAACTGTCTCTCTCCCTCACACGTTAATCAAAAGCAAGGTCGGAAGAAAGAATCCATGTTTCACGAGGTGCATTCTGAGAATATTTTTACCTGAATTGCAGCTGGGTGTGAATGTGCTCAAAAACATGTTGCCTTTTCTTCCCTGACAAGTGTTCCGCACATGCAGCTGACATGAAGGAAAACTCCTATCCAGTGTTCTGCGTGTTTACTTCTATCCTTTGCGATGTCCTAACAGCTGTGAAAAATCTAATAAATGGCAACTTGTAGCAAGCTCCAAATATGTAACAGAAAAGTAGTCCAAGTACTATCTTCCCGTGCTTTATTTCAAGTCTTCCGAAGCCATACTTGTGAGGAACAGACCGATTTTATTTTATTAGATGAAGTGAGCAGAACCATGAACTTTGAAATGGGCCTGTGAGGAAGAAAAGTACTCGTCCATATAGACTCACAGAAAGGGAAACAGTCTGTGTTAAATCCATAAAAAAAAGACGCCAACCGTTGCACCTCGTTCTCGCCAACTTTTTTTTTAGCTTGTTTCCAAACATGCCAGTTATCCCTTATGTTAGATGAGATTTCCTACTCTGGGGTTAAGAAAATTTGCCAGGAGGGATTAGGAATTATGACTATGTGATTGCAAGGATTGGGTTTTAATCCCAGTCAGGGTTTTAAAGCACACTGAATAAACGCTGTTAATCTTTCATTTCGGTCTCGGTTGTTTTGATACAAAACCTTGTGAACTGCCAAGTGAATGATGACTGTGCATTAGGGGCAGTCGTGGCCTAATGGTTAGAGAGTCGGACTCATGACCAGAAGGTTGCCGGTTTGATTCTCAGGGCCGGCGGGTAATGACTGAGCCCTTGAGCAAGGCACCTTACCCCTACTTGCTCCCCGGGCGCTGCAGTGATAGCTGCCCACTGCTCCGGGTGTACGTGTGTTCACCACTTGCTGTGTGTGTGTTCACTACTCTCTGGATGGGTTAAATGCAGAGGTCACATTTCGGGTATGGGTCACCATACCAGACAAATAGGTTACTTTCACTTTCACATTATGGGATTGCGGAGCAGCAGGTGCTATACACACATCCATTAACAGCACATGCCATTAATATGAAGACTTTAAGTCTTATTTTCATGTCTGATCACTTCCATCTCATTACTGTAAGAATGTAGATGTTTGTGTCATTTTCTTTCGGTTTCTGACCTGATATAATTGACTCTTAGAATCTATCATTTTAAAGGTGCCGTGAACTGGCCATTTTATACTATTGTCTGATGTCTACTTATGACGTTCGTGTGGTTTTTACATTCGAAAACATCAAAATCAATAAGTAACAGGCTATTTTCTACCCTGGTTTTGAGGCCGGCTGGAGAAACGCTCGGTTTTTATGGGCGGGCCGCATAGAAGACTTGGAAGTAAACGCCCACTGCTATGATCGGATAGCAGCTTGCGTAGTTGACTTAGTTGGAGCCTTCTGTGAATTTGGTTAGACACGTAACGTTACGTAACTTGATTTTACTCAAATTTACGGACTTATTTCCCGGATGTGATGGCAAGGCTTTGCGTATAGTTTGTATAGCCTATAGTTGTATGGTGTTTAGTGATATATGACCACACATTCAGTCAGCATTTAAGACCCGCGAACCGGACAGAAGATCACCGCGATCGCGGGTCTCAAATGTTATAGTTTTCATGATAAATAAACAAACGGTAGACTACCGGCCAAAATGACCCAGCACCAGAAATAATATCAAAACACTTCAAAACAGCCTCCGTTATTCGCAAACGGTGGATAAAACCTTGAAAAATGATATATGAGCCCGCCAAATCACAGAGATGCCGATTACAATTATTACAAATGACTAGAGGTCCCCAGGTAATACTATCAGGGCACATCAAGCGATCTCTAACAAAGCAATAGTGACGCATAGTACAAATATGTTTTACTCACATAAGATTGCTGCGCCATTCCTATCGGATCCAATATTGACGGCACAGCACTACTTTTTCATTTTAGTCTCTCCGCAAAGACTTGTTCAAGGAATCAGCGTTGAAATGAAGTGAACAAACGCTCAATGTTTTCCCCACGTGAGCTGGAACGTCTTTAAAAATGAACTTTAACCACGCATTCCTACTGTCAGAATCTGAAGGAAGGTTATGCAGCGACTGTGTTCTTCCACAACCAGGCACTGCACAATATTTTGCGATCTTTAACGGCATGATGCTTACACTAGCTCTATCTGGTTCCATGCAGCTTGTGTTCAGTACTGTCATGCGCGAACCAGTGGGCGGGGCTCGAGAAGTAGGCGTTGATATTCTTCTGTGGAGGCAGTGTTCAACCTATCTATGATAGGTGCATTCCAGGACCTGCCGTTCGCTGAGCCTCGTGTCAATAACAGTTGTTATTTCAGTAACAACGGTGTTTTCAGGTCTGACACGTACAGGATGTTCGCTTGAATACGATTCTCTCTTATATAACAAAAGCTCGGGTTCAAATTGTGGTCCTAGTTCACTGCACGTTTAAGATCTCTAATGATACGACTTGAAAGAATCCAACTATCGTAGTCCACAAAGCTGTGTGTGTATCAAACTGTATATATTTTAAATATGCGTGGATATGTTAATCTTGAAAGGTGATGCTAAAACCGGTAGCCTGCTTCCAAGCTATTTATATCCGTTTCCTGCAGTCCACGCTTTAATGTCAGGCTGGTGGTCTGTTACATAAACCACATCCTGTCGCTGTTCAACCACATTACACTTGAGCACTTAATATGCAAGACATTTTTTACATTATCTTATATTTATTCTACTCTGATCATCAGAGAGACATTGAAAATAATTACAAACCCATTACTCATCATTTATGACATGATTTGTTACCAGCATCATAACACCGTACCGTGTAAAGCGTTTCGAGTTTAACAATGATTGATGGGATTTGCTATCCCTGTCACCAGGGCTGGGAAGATTGAAATTAATAAGAACTGTGAAATTATTTGAATGTAAAAGTATATTTTAAAACATTAATGTTATGTGCGATTAATCGTGATTAATCACAGAAAAAATGTGTGATTAATCAGATTATTTTTTTTAATCGATTGATGGCACTAGTATAAATTCAGGCGGTTTGTCTTCTGGAGTATATGTAAACTTGTGTGAAATAGCTTATTCAGGACAGTACTAAATAAAATTAACATAACATTTCTGTGAATCCAGATACCTTTTATTTTGTTAAAATTATTCAAATTTTGCATATTCGTCAAGGGGTATGAAACTTATGGGCATGTAGTTTAGGATGCTTTTGCAGATTGTTTACATGAATTGCCTGTTACAGTTTATAATAATGTTTAAATGAAATAAATGACATTAAAATTCCAAGTAATCACTTTGGTAATCTAAAATACTTTTTGAATGTAACTAATTTGATTACCACCCATTAACCGTAATGAAATACAGTTAATCGAATTTTGTATTTTAAATACGTAGTTGAGTTACATGTATTTCGTTACTCCCCAGCCCTGTCTGTCACACACACATTTGCACATCATATTAGCTGCATTTCGCCATTTGGCAAAAGCACACAAGATCTTAATCTTTTTCCCAGTCCAGTTTGGGGCTATGTGGTTCAGATGTGGTTCTAAATCTGATCCATGTCTGATATAGGCTTTCCAGGATCACGAATCATGAATGATGAAGAGTCATGAAAATGAATTGATCTATAGCCTGCTGATATCTGGTCATCTTGTCTGAAATTAGTCTTGAAAGTCTACAAGTGAAGGCAAAATGAAGTTATTCCACGTATCAGTTTATAGAGTCGTACAAATTATTCAAGCAAAATTGCAGGATATCTTCAGAAATCTTTCAGTGTATGATCAGGATGCTTTGGTTTTGAGCTCTTGCTCCTGTGCAAATGCGTCTTAGAGGCCGTCCACAACGCAATTAGCTGTATACGTCAAGGGAGCCTGAAACCGCATTTTCGTGTGTACAGGCGATCCGTATATTTTTTTGAAACGATGATGTCATCTCCCTAGCGCGCAAAGTTTATGCGCATGCTCCAAGTCTTCTCCGTTTTTAGTGCATCTCTGTGGCAGAATAGGGTATATGCACACGGGTCGATGACGTTCCGCTAAAATCTCTGCCAGCTAGGTCGCTTCACTCTCATAGCATAGGGGATTTTTCACCAAGTGATAACGATGTGTTTGTTAAGAAAACATTCAAATTTCGGCGAACCGACAGCACTAAGGGTGAGCATTGTTAAGTGCCTCTGTGATCATACCTTTAGTAAGAGCAAAAGTTCAATTTGCTTTTTTCATATTTGTTGATGTACCTTAAAACAAAGTGCTTCTCCTTTGGTTATCGACGTATGGCGAAGTGTTGGAATAATTAGACTCACGTTGTTGATCGTAATCCTATGTGCATCCGTGTTAGGGAACAAGGCATTTCGCTTCAGGAAGCGTTTGAAAGTCTATCAAAGTAAAAATCAAACGCTTCCGTGTGTATCTGTGTAAGCGCTCGGTAGAGAGTGCCATTCAAACATATCCGATGACCTTGGAAACACAATAGCCAATCAGAGGTCTTTCATAATCTGTTCAACAGCGCTCAAAATGATAGCGGGAAATGCAAGTATCGTCACATTTAGTACCGACTGGTACCGAGTTTGGTATCGTGACAGCACTAGCGCTGGACGTAACGGAGCTGGCAGACATTTTAGCGGAAGGACGTCATCGCTCCGTGTGCATATACCCCATTACAGCGCCACATACTGATTTGCCGTTTACACTACATCGTTTTGAGTTGGTTTCGTGTGTACACAGATATTTCTCGAGAAAATGCCGTGAAAAGATCGGATAGGCAAAGCTCTGGCTTCGTGTGGATGTGGCCTTAGAAAACTCAAAAATGCTTCTCTTGAGCTTAATAATATTAACACAGTCAGCTACGTTCTACGTGGATATAAGCAGACGGGACAAGAAAATTGGATGTGTGTCAAAATATCAGATTTTGCATGGGGATTAGTTTTGGAAAATCCGTTCAGAATATGTTCACCTGCATATTTCACAGAACAACATAAACCAGATGGAAAACATGAATGTTTTTTTGTCTTCCACCATAATTTATTCAGCACACCTGCATATTAGGCCTACTCATGAAGGAGCACCAAAGACATTTGACAAATGTTAAAAAAGTATCAAGGTTATTGGTGACAAATGGTTGTGATGTGATGACTATGATGATGAAATCCCAAACAGAGGGAGTTGATTTGTTAGTTTGACCTTTCCATCGTATCAATCGACACATTATACACATTCATTAAAAACGCTGTTAAACTGGATTTAATATTGCTAGTAATGTTAAACCTGGTTCAATGTTCTGATCTGAAAAATCTGTACTGGTAAATCATGTGTTGCTCTTTCTCTCTCTAGTCTCACTGCTCTGGAAGAGCTCGACTGCAGCTTCAATGAGATCGAAGCCCTTCCCGCTTCCGTCGGCGAGTGTGTCAATCTGCGAACGTTAGCTGCCGACCACAACCTGCTCACGCACATGCCTTCAGAGGTCAGTCAAACTTCACATTCGACCCGAACATGTGTGATATATTTTAGATGTCTGTATTGAGGCGTGTTTTAGAATTCTAACATTGTCAGTATGGTTCTTATCTGAGAACTGTATTGACATCCCCCTGTCGATAAGCGTTTGAAGAGCATTTCACCACCTCATCGATCCGGCATTCTGATCAAAGAGCCTGTCGCGACAGATATAGGTCTCTGTCCCTCCTCTCTGTGGAGCTATGACGTGTGTTTGTGTGTCTGACAGATGGGCTGTTTGAAGAACATCACTGTGCTCTTCCTGCACTCCAACAAGCTGGATTTTCTGCCGGAGGAGATGGGCGACATGCTGAAACTCAAGGTCATCAATCTCAGCGACAACAAGTACGTTCCCCTGTGCCGCACACACGGCCAAACCTCACATCACATCTTACACAGCAGCACCTCATTTAAAAAAATAGCCTATAAGGTATGCAAAGAAATTTGAGTTAATGGGACACTGACTGAAGTTTCTTCATTGACAGGTTGAGGAATCTTCCGTACAGTTTCACTAAACTCAACCAGATGACTGCAATGTGGCTGTCTGAAAACCAGGTGGGTGGAGCTCAGATACGTCAGATTGATTCAAGACGGCTTTTTGGAAATCTGGTATATGATGCTAAATGATTGGAATCTAATATCCAGCCAATTAAAATGAAGAATGAGGAAAGCTTACTGTATACATTTAAGGAAGTGAAGTTTTTGTCGGTCTAAAGCAAAGTGTTGTTACAATGTGACAAGCCTGCATCACACGCTACACAAATGTCAAAACGGAGTTGTCATTACAAAAATGACCTTTGAAAAATTGATATTAGCATTCTAAGCGCTTTAATTGACTTTAAAACACATTTAGATATTTCACAATAATCCAACACAGTCACTTACCAAAAATACTCATCAAATGCTTGTCCTTTAAAAGGATCTGTGCTGTTTGTGGAGTGGTTTGATGTTCCATGGGTGCAGTTCAGAGTGTGTGTGGGTGATCTGTCACTGAATGTCTGAGTTACCTTCAAGTGGCTTTCAAGCCTGTGACTAACATTAAGAGGATATAACACTCACCTGCCCTCCCACACGCTTAATCTTCCCTCCTCCGAGGTCCATCGCACATTGCTTTATTTTCAAGTCAACATAAAATCTAAATTGACAGCATTTATTTTTAAAAAAGTGTTTCTGGATCATTTGTCACAATTCATCAGTGCACATTATTTTGATTTTAAAAATCAATTGGTTGGAATGTTTTTGGCAAATGTTACTTGTTGTGCATAAGCTGTTGAATAATTTAACACCACGTAATGCAATAAAGATTAAGGCAACAATAAAAAACAACAATAGATTTAAAAACATTTTAGTATATGAAGTGAGGCCTGTTGAACTTCCATACAGAACTACCATAGTAGGAAAAATTATTGTATCTTTTTTTGTTCTGTTGAACACAAAATTTGATATTTTAAAGAATTTAAAAAAAAATTCTACTATGGTAGTCAATGGTGCCCCAGAAATCTCAGTTGCTAACATTTTTCCAAAAATATTTCTTTGTGTTCAACAGAACAAAGACATTTAAACTAGGGATGTGCACGAATATTCAAATATTCGAATATTTGATCCGCAATAACTATTCGAATATTAAAAATGCTATTCGAATATTCCTATTTTTCATAAGAATAAAACTGCGTCACCACAAGGTTAAGTTACTGTTACAGAAGACCTTAGAGTCAGGTCTTATTTAACGCTTCTTCACTTCTTCTGTGATGATTTTTTAATGTACAGAAAATATAAAAAATCATTTGTATGTGTTCCTAAATCTTTGTTCACTCAGATTGCAAGCTAGTTTAAATATTTTAAGTTTACACACTGGATGCCCGGATCGAGTTTTATGCTTGGCTCACATCACCATATTAAAATGTTTCAAAACTGGTGAGCCACAGAATTCGTTAACATTACTTGCATTAGGTATAAAAATATCAACGTAATATTAAATGATTAACAACAATAATTCATTTATTACCATTACTTGTTTGCAGCGGTTGTTCTTAGTAAATTCATATTCGTTCGTTAAAAATATATTATGTAATGCTAATTTCAACAACTTGAAACATGAAAATGTACATTTCACTGCAACAAATGTTAATGAATTTGGCCTTAGAAGTTCTTCTAGAAGTTCAAATAGGGTCGTCGCCTTCAAGTTACAGCCTGTAGGCCTAAATAAATTTGCACGGATGCTTTTTTTGTTTGTTTTAAAACGCGCTGTAATTCCTTACCTTAGTTGGAATAAATAGGCCTACCTTATTTATTGATGCAAATCCAATGCAAAGCTAAACAAGACAGACACTGACCGTGAACGACAAAGAAAACAATATTTATATGCGTGCTGATCAGCAGAATATCTTCCTCTGATGACGATCACGTAATCAGGGAATCAAGCACTATGGCTCCGTCTTTGTTGCGGGCTATTTTTTAGGATCTTAACAGTCGGCATGAGGTATCAAGCCCGTTTACTTTATTTATTATCAACATTATAAACAATAAAGCCAGGTATTCTTGTCAGATCTGGGTTTTGTTACCGGGAGTTAGAGAAGAGCAGCGCGTTTCTATGCTGTCGGCTTGTTAACCGTCGGCTTGTTGAACAGACTTTCACCAGAGTAAAATAGTCCTATATGCTTGTTTTTCTTATCAAGAACATGCAAAACAAAATAAACAAGATAACCATATATCACAGACTGTCGATATACGTTGCGTTTTGTTCGTTTTGTTTTGTCTGTTTTCTTTTTGTATTATACCGTTCCGCGCAGGTTTAAATGGAGTTTTTATGTATTTTTCTATTTTTTCAACATAAAAAACGATATACAGGATATAATATTAATGTATTATGAATATTTAATGATAATTATAAGCTTGATGTGAAATTGTGACTAAATAAAAACGTTTGTAACTAAATAAAAACGTTACAAATTACGTCATTATTAACTTAATTTAAATAAACCAATATTCGAATATTCAGTTTTTTTTGGCTGGTCTATCCCTTTAACAATCCACTGCAAGCTTAAATTACATAAGTGTAAAACAGACAGCATTAGCATTTCATGCGGACTTTGAGATATTACTCAGTGCTGCATGCCAGAAGTGTGTTGATAGGACAGCTTGTGATCATATCCAGATATTCTTGTTATAACCAAACCAGCAAAGTAAGGCAGCTGAACATGAGAACCGCACTGCTATGAAATAATAAAACCGTTGCGGGTCTCGATATGGCATGAGACTTATGAGTACTCTGTGAATTAACTGGACTAAATACGCTGAGGAGTGCACACATGAAGCTCAGCTGGAACATCAGCGGCTCGATGTGTTCTTGAAGTTTAAAACCAGTTCCGCATAAAGAGAATTGATCTGCATGATCTTAACTTCCTATGTTATGATATTGACGTAATGGGCTTTAGACAGCAATATACAGCAACAAGAAATCGGACGTGGCTAGTTTTCATTTTGAGATGATTTGAAGCAACATACGCTGTTAAAAAAAAACGACGTCATTTAGTGAATTTTCTGGGGGTTTTTTTACAGATTTTCTACGTAAAATGTAAAAAAACCCCTGAATTTTACTGTTTTTTTTTACAGATTTTTAATGTATTTTTGAAATGCGGTAAAAACATAAGATTTTTACAGGGGAAAACCGTTATTTTACTGTTTATTTCGGGCGCCCCAGAAAATTTCTGTTTTTTTTACAAGATATAATTTTTTACAGTTTGTTTTTTAAATGCCGTCAAAAACTGTAAAATTACAGAAAAAGACAGCAAATTTACAAGAAAAACGGGCAAAGCAATTTATTATATATCCTTATTTTCTGTAATTTTACAGGAAAAATTTTTCACTCCAGCTGACAGAAAATGGCATTATTTTACAGTGTAGGCAGAACAGATTGTTGTTCGAGACCTTGTTTCAAACAATGGTTTTGGCCGTTTTTGCAGCCAACCAGTTAGGGCATCTTAATGGGATGCCCACTACAAGCATCAATAAAGCCGTTCTGTGACCACCTGTGATAAAAGCATTGTATGTGAGAATCAACACTTTTTAAACTGTTCACTGATCACAAATTCTTGTATGTTGTGTTGTTGCAGTCAAAGCCGCTGATTCCTCTACAGAAAGAAGAGGATTTAGAGACACACAAGACTGTTCTCACTAACTACATGTTTCCTCAACAGAGCAGAAATGAAGAATGTGAGTATTCATCTATAACCTCTATCCACCTCAACAGGTTCTCTTGTGCAAATGTCTGTCATGCATATTTAAAGTCTCGTAATTGACTTATTTTTATTAATAATTTAATTATGTACAAATGATTGTAGTAAAATGCCTTCATGTTATATTTTTATGGGGGTCAACAGGACAAAGCTTCAAAAAGTTTCTACATCCATCATTCGTTCAAATGACTGCAGTGGGTTAATAATTGTCTCCCATGCGAAATAATATATTTGCTAAATTATTTAGCGATTGATGCTTTATATTTATGGCAACAAACGACGTGATAAGTTCAACACAATAAAATATTCCAGTTCTGTTCTGGTCTTACATCATGACCCACAAACAGTTTTCGTCCAATCAGATTCAAGGACTAGAAATAATTAGTAGTGATTTATTTTGGTGTCATCAACGACAAATCCTCACATGGACCCGTTTAGGCATTTTCAGCATAAAGAATCTTGTTTTTCAGTCCAAATATATCTAAAATTTTTAAAATCAAGACACATTTTTCTTGAGAAGCAAAATGTCCTTGACGATATTAAAACTTGCTTTCTGAAATAAGGTTTTAAAATAAAATCAGCTTGAAACAAGAAAAAATATCTGCCATTGGGGAAAGATGATAATAAACTTGAATAAAATTAATTGAATTAAGTGTATTTTTCTTATACTGTTGCCAGTTATATTTTTTCTTGTTCGCCTTTCAAGTAAATGTGTATTGACTTAACAATGTTTAAGCTATTTGTGGTGAAAAACGAGACAAAAATTCTACAAAATTCTCTTGTACATGAAAGATATCGGCTTTTCCACTTTAAAATCAAGTCTGTAACATCAAGCTTCTCTTGCTATCTGCCATCTGGATTATTCATGTCACTGGTTGTTGTTTTCGTTCTGAGACAGCAGTGTTGCCGGGAGTTGAACTGTGCAAAAAACAAATGGGCGGCTCAATGGAATCCAGAGGGGGAAAGATTAATAAGTCTTAACCTGTTTCCTAGCAACTCTACATTAAACTCTTCACGATGTGAACTCATTGGCTCTTAAGCTCTCTGGAGTCTGCTTCAGTATGTTAGTGTGATGGAGCTTGGGAAACGCAGCAGTTTGTGCGTCTACGAGACAAGATGATCTCATAAGCCCAAACGAATGCTTATACGGGCGGCCCACAGAGATGAAAACTTTTATCCATGCAGTTTTTCTGGAATGGGCCTAAAGTGGATGTTTATTTGGAACAGACATTATCAGGATCTTTAAAACTTACATCTTAGAAAAGTATTGAATAGTATACGTTTATTAGAACCAAAGTCAAATTGAGGAAATAGAATGTCACCGAGACCCTAGTGTGGACTGGGCCAGTACACAACTATATATCAACCATTTAACAACCATTCAGAACACCCTGACTGCTGCATAGCAAAGCCCACAAAAACACGCCCCGGCAACCAACCACAGCATCATGGCAGTGAGATTTGCACAGGGAAGCACCACACGCGTTTTCTTCCCCAAATCTTTTTTGCAGGATCCCCTTCATGTGTCGCCTGTTATCCACAGATGGTGGTGTGTTATATTGATTATTTGTTAATGGTTTCTTGGCTTCTCTCTCACAGATGTGCCCAACTCTGACAGCGAGAGCTTTAACCCGTCCCTGTGGGAGGAGCAACGCAAGCAGCGGGCACAAGTGGCGTTTGAATGTGACGAGGACAAAGACGAGAGGGAGACGCCCACGCGGGTCAGTTCCCACTGTCCGCTTCTGCCCAGGGTGCCTTTTCCATTTCTATTTCCTGTTGTGCTTACCTGTCTATCGCGTGCTCTATCTCTTGCTCTATGTCGCTCGCTCTTTCTGCAATGTTACAATCACCCACACACACATATACTGAATAAATATATGTAGTTTGGTTTAATATATTCGTTGTGCATGCAAATGTTTGGAGAGGTTAGAGTTGATTGTGGGCGGAGCCAAGCAGCATCAGAATGTCTAGTCATGTGGCCCTCTCGCATCTGATAGGGTCAACTTTGAAACCCAGTCCCACAAAACGCCTTGTCATGTAAATGAGCAGCCAAAACAAAGTTTTTTCATTTTTAGTTGAAAAAGTTGTCGTATAAACGCTTCTAACTCTTTCCTCGCCATTTATGACATAGCGCTTTGCTGCCATTGGTGAGTTTTTCGTCTGGCTTTCCATGTTTTCCATGTTATGATGTAATGGGCGCTCTTACAAATGAGCAGCTTTTTCACTTCTGACAAAAATGTTTTCATCTTTTTTGTTCACAATGTGAATTTTGTCAGTGTTTTGATTCAAGCATACTATTTCATAGATATCCCAAAGGCTAACATTCGTTCTAAACGCAAAAAACCTCAAACTTGATTTCATAGGGACTGTAATTGGGACAGAATTTATTTACACAAAATACTCCCTCATGTGCTACGTATAGCAGTGCAATTCATACACAAACAATTCATTGTCTCCAAAGTTTACCTTTAACCCGTCTTCGCATCAGACAACACACCCATGTTTACTGACTGTCTAATGCATATTGCACATAAATGACAAGCGTTGTCTGAAATCCCCAGCTCTTGATTGGATGCACCGGTGGAAACAAAGTCGCATTTTAATGTTCATGTTGAAGCAGAACACAGTTTTTAGTATGAACGATACGAAATATCCATGAGCGCAACTTTACATTACTGCTTTAGCGCTGGAAACTCTACAAGTTTCACTGAAGTCAGCAAGACGGGGCATGTCATTTCTTCCGGATCACATGAAACAATGAAGGTGCGAGTTCCCTCAGGTGGGAACGGCGGTTCAGATTTGCATGAGTCATATGTGCTTCAGGAAGTTCGATTTTTTTTTTTCTTCCATCAACAGCAGTATGATGTATGAAGTTTCACACTCACCTAGTTTGTCAGCATGTCATAGCTTGAGCTTCAGCGTATTTCAGTGGAAATCTCATTAAAGCTGCAGCTCTGCCGTGACTCCTGTCGGAAAGTGACACGGAAGCCCTCGCTGTCTCGAGAGCCCTCGAGCGTTCAACGTTCGCCTCGTTCTTTTTCTCTCTCTGATATTACATACTCTGTATCTCGTTCCCTCCCACTCGCTCGCTGTCTTGCACCCCTGATGACTCAATATGGCTGTCTGGCTAGTATGTAGTGCCAGGAACGCATGCAGAGTCCCAAGCTGTCTCTGTCTGATGGAGCGACACTATCGCCTCTCAGAGTGCCGGTGTCGCCCTCGATGGGCTTAAAAAAAACAGAACAATAGTCTTTGTGGGTGTCCGAGAAAGCTTGTGACAACTTTTTTTGAGTTTTCATTTTTGTGTGACCAATCCCTTTAACGTGCATTGTTACTGAATGAACTGTGTGTTTACAGGAGGGCAATCTGAAACGCTACCCCACGCCGTATCCCGATGAGCTGAAGAACATGGTGAAAACAGCTCAGTCTGTGGCTCACAGACTGAAAGAGGACGAGTCCGGTGACGAGGCAGGAAGAGAGAGCAGAGTCAGCGAGAGGAATCATATTGGAGTGCAGGATGTTGGAGTGAAGGTTGGTTTATGAACATTACCAGGAGCATTTCCTAACGCCGGATCACGTGCAAGAGTCGATTTGTTTATCTTTTGGGTATCTATCACTGCTGATAATTTGATCAATGGATTGTTGGTTGTGTAAAAAAGAATATATAATGGGATACTAGGCACACTTGTTGGGCTAACAGAATGTTTTGTTTTACATCAGGTGATTGAAGGTCCGTGCACCAATGGGATGGAGCCCAAAGCAAATGTGAACTTTCACCAAAACCATGAACCACGAGACACAATGGACTACACTGTTGAGAGGATTCCTCTCAAGACCTCAGACAACATGACAACTATGGTTAACCATGATGACACCCTCGAGGTAAGAGATCAAATGGGTTAAGTGTTATTAGCATTATTAGCATTTTTATGCTAATTAATAATATATATGATGTATGGAAAAAACACCACTTTTTAAATGATCAAATATTGTGTTGTCAAAGTTTACGAGCACTTTTTAAATGTATTGGTTGGATATTGCAAAACCCAGTGACAAACATAAACGCTGATAATACTAATGATTTATGGCAAAAAATTAAAATGACAAAATATGTAGATACAAGGTTTCAGAAGGACAATAGCTATAATATATACTATTATCTATATGTTATACATAATATAATAAAATAAATAAAAAATACATTCTATTAGGGCTGTGCACGATTAACCAAAATATATATCACGTGATTTATGCACAGCTTGTGAGTGAAGTACGGTAAAATGCTGCTGCACCTGAAAGCTAGAAGGCGCTCTCGTGCAGAAACTCCAAATACGCACTGCAGAAGAAGACTATAACATGTAGTTCTAGGAAATGCCTAAGGACATGTTTTTTATCACTGTTCCTCAAGCCTCATCAGGTATTATTATGATAATGAAGTATATTTATAATGATCATGTTTGACGGATGTTGCTTTTTCAAATGCACATTATAAGCGACTCAAACTCGCACTGCTTTTAGATCGAGCAGCATTTCCTACTGATCCCAGAGACAAGCTACGCATAAAAAAATGATCGATGCCTTGCATAATCGAGCCAGCTTGATTTCAGCATAATTTATTGGTAATCGCGATTAATTGTGCACAGCCCTACATTCTATTTACTTTAAAGGTCCATTGTATTAAAGTTAGCAGCATCTAGAGGTTGCGAACTGCAACATATGGCTCACTCCACCCCCCCTCCCTTTCGAAGCACTACGGTGGCTGACACAGGAATAAGATGTTGTCACGTTTAACTTCTTTGCTAAAGGAGATAACGTATTTATGAAATGTGCTCTGTCGAGCAGTTTGTATGTTTAGGGCTACTGTAGAAAAAACATGGCGAATTCCATGTAAGGGGACCGTTGTGTATGTAGATAGAAAGAGCTCATTCTAAGGTAATAAAAACATAACGCTTCATTATGTAAGGTCTTTATACACCTCTGAAGACATAGTTATGTATTAGGGCTGAAACGATTCCTCGAGTAACTCGAGTTATTCGAATACAAAAAATCATCGAGGCAATTTGTGTTGCCTCGAAGCCTCGTTTAATCGATTTAACTACAGTACACACGGAGCGCTGCGTTTCCCCACGGACCCTTATTACTGACGCACAGCCCGCTAAACTCTATTAATGTTTCAGGGCTCTCAAGTCTCACGCATTCACCGCGAGACACACGCATTTTAGTCTGTTCACACGCATGTCTCATGCTGATAAATAAGTGATCGCTTATTATGTATATTATATTGCATTTCCATCCCTCAATAGATCCTCCAAAAATGACACATTAGACCTCTAAGGTATAGTTTACCCAAAATGAAAATTTCGTTATTTACTCGCCTTGATATTTTAGACCTGTTTGACTTTCTTTCTTGAAACACAAAGTAATTATTTTTTGTATTTGTATTTTTTCAAATATTGAAAGTATTGAAATAACAAAAGGTGCTTTTAAACATGTTTTAAGCAACCAGGAGTCTTGTACCTTTTTTGTTACATGGAAGACAGTATCAGTCAATCATCATTAAAGGAATAGTTCACTAAAAATGAAAATTCTGTCATCATTTACTCACCCTCGAGTTGTTTCAAACCTGTATAAAATTTTTCATAAATTTTGTTCTGATGAACACAGAGAAAGATATGTGGAAGAATGCTTATAACCAGACAGATTTTGCCCCCCATTGACTACTATGGTAGGAAAAAATACAGTGGTAGTCAAAAGTGCCCTAGAACTGTTTGCTGTCCTACATTCTTCAAAATATCTTCTTTTGTGTTCAACAGAACAAAAAAAAATTATAAAGTGATTTGAGTCGATGGGGGGCAAGATCTGTTTGGTTATAAGCATTCTTCCAAATATCTTTCTCTGTGTTCATCAGAACAAAATTTATGAAAACATTTATACAGGTTTGGAACCACTCAAGGGTGAGTAAATGATGACAGAATTTTCATTTTTGGGTGAAGTATACCTTTAAGTCTCAGCCTAAAATGATCTAAGGGACGGTAAATAATGAATTTGGTTAAACTGTACTTAACATAAGATTACCCTGCTTGACAATGCTTGACATTGTAGTTTTATTTTAAACATTTTCTACATTACTTAGTTAACATGGGCACATGTAAGAGAGAATAAATACAAAACATGATGGTAAAACGGGACACAGCATGCTTTGGGATCTGCCTTTTTTAGGGTCAGGGCTTTGAAATTGGATACAATAAATTAAATTAGCTGCTGTCACATATTGTTCACTTACTGCGAGTAGATGTGAAGGTCCTGTCAGAAAAGATTTCTTCATATTGTTCTGTGGGTGATTTAATGATGTCCAGACATGCTGTTTCATTCGAGTATATCATTGGGTACGAATGAATATGAAAATGAGTTCAGCTTATCACTCCAGAAGTATGCGAATGATGTTATGAATTGAATTTGGGTGTCTCATAGTGATGTTTTTGTGTGGTCAGGACTCAGAGGAGCTGTCGTCTGAGGAGGAGGAAATGAAGATTGCCGAGATGAGACCTCCACTCATCGAGATCTCCATTAACCAGCCTAAAGTAGTGGCCCTGAGCAAGGACAAAAAGGGTAAGATCTACTCTTTCACTTCCCCTGATTAATATTACAATTAAATGGAGCGATTTTTTTTTTGCTGTGAAATTCCCGCTTCACATGTGCTTAACCCTTGCACACAATAGGTGTCTGTTGGGTCAAATATTGCTTTTTGCATTTCATCTTTCAAGTAAAAATCAAGGTCTTTTCTCGTAGATCAAAGCGAATTCTCATTCCTTGTGATATGATCTTTTAAGAGATTCTACCAATATTAATGATGTTTTTCTTGTCTGGCGGTGAAGATGATGGAAAGGATGCAGACTCTTTGCTGGACGAGACGGTTGCCAACAGCAACCAGAACAACAGCAACTGTTCATCGCCCTCACGCATGTCTGATTCCGTGTCATTAACCACAGACAGCAGTCAGGACAACTCCCTCTGCACCCCAGAGAGGGAGTCCAAGATGCCCCTCGTCCCCAAGAAAGGGTACAAAAACATATTTCTTTAGCTACGAATATGATCTGAAGCAATGTTTGTGTATGAGTTTCATAGACGCAATAAAATTTGTGTCAGAGCTGCTGTCAAAATAGTCTTTGAACTAAATATCAATAAAGTATGGAAAATAGCTCAGTTTACAGGCATTAAGATTTTACCCAATATTTGTGTGTGATGTGCATTGTAATTGTAATCATTTGTAATCATTTGTAATCAAAATCATCAAATAATTTGTCGCGCTTGTTTTGTACTAGATTCTTGCATTGACTTGCTTTATTTTCATCAATCTCAGGCAAGAGGATGAAAACCTGAACCAGTTGAAGCAAACGACTCCTCTACTTCAGAATGGTAATGATTCAGAAATGTCCCTGCAGACCATCCTGAAAAACCAGCAGAGCTACGAAAGCAAATCAGACAAGATGGCCGACTACAACCTCACCATGGAGGAGAGACTTGCCCTCATTGAGAAGGGTATTAACAACGGCATGAGGGACCAGTACAGCAAGTGGGATCAGATCAACATGAACGTGGCCAAATTACCACCTGACAACATGGTGTCGTACGAGGACCTGGAGAGGACCAAAGTTTCATCCCCTAAAGAGTCAAGCAACAACAACGCCACGGTATCACTGGAGAACCTTGAGAACGGGAATAGGCTTCCAAAAACCCAGTCTGGAGAAAATTTTTATGGACGAACGGATCAAGTTCCCTTGAGGTATGAGACTACTAGGACCGTCTCGACGGGCGTGACTGCGTTGAGCGATATGAGTCTTTCTCGTAGCACAGAGGAGCTGTCACCAGAGAAGAAATGTCCACCAGCCCCCGTTGTGAAATCTCAAAGCATCGCCAACATGGACGCTGGCGGAATGAAGCTGTACTCCATCGAGGGTGAAAGCCCCCCGTACGAGGTGGCGTGTGCAGCCAGAACATCTTTGTCTGGTGCTCAAGGCCAGAGCATCGTTCGTTCAAAATCTGCCTCTTTGCTCAACGACCAGCAATTGCAGATCTACCCTGGTTCTTCAGCGTCCTCCTCTGACCTCCTGTCCAGCTCTAAACCTCCAGCTAGCACCGCCCGTTACCCTGCCGGCCCCCCGCCGCAGTACAATGTCCAGTACGCCTGTAGCGCCGCGCCCAAAGACAATCTATGGAGCCAACGCACCCCCGTTACTCCCGAGCAACCCTACCTGCCGCCGCAGCACTCCCTGGCCAACACCAACTACTCCAACCGTAACAACGCCCCTCCCTATCCCCAGCCCCAACAATGGGGCCCACCTAAGACCCCAGACATTTGGGCAAAAGAAAGGATGCTGCCATCTAGTGGCCAGCGTGGCACCTTGCAGAGACAAGGTAGCGGTTCGTCTGGCGCCCCCATATGCATGCCGGATTTGCGGCGCATGCCAGGAATGGAGGGCGAATACATGACCTACAGGGACATTCACGCGGCCGGCCGTGGACCCCTTCAGATGAGCCAGGCTCTTCACAGACCCCTGTCAGCTCGCACATACAGCATGGACGGACCCAACGCTCCCCGGCCTCAAAGCGCCAGGCCTCCACCGCACGAGCTTCCGGAGAGGACCATGTCCGTCAGCGACTTTAACTACCAGCACGGCAGCCCCAGCAAGAGGCCCAGTATGAGGGTGAAGTCCGAGCACTCACTGCTGGACGGTCCGGTTGGGGGAGGCGGCAGGGTTCCTGCAGATTGGAGAGATCAGGTCATGAGGCACATTGAAGCCAAGAAAATGGAGAAGGTAGGATTGTTTTTAGCATTTGACCATTGGTGCTAGAACACTCTACAAGGTTTCAGGAAAGGTACACTGTAAAAAAAAACTGTGCTCCCCCAGTTTGAAAAACTCTGGCTTAAACTCAAGACTAAATGAAAATTTTAAATGATGCTTAAGCAGTTAACTGAAATTAGTTTTTCTAATATGCACACCTATATTTTATTTGATTTACCTTAACAGAAATGTTTTTGTACTTTTATTTTTATTTAGTCAACTATAATAACCCTTCAAACCTTTAGTCACCATTAACTACACACGTGTTTTCTCATATCTCTCCTTACACTGTTGTTCTGCATGTTTGTGTTTGGATATTAACACATGAGCTAGCCTGCACTAACCCTTGCATGTTTTCACCTGTATTCGACTGTAATGCATGCTCACAGATGTTGTCATTGAATGCATGTGTCTGTGTGTGCATGTCTCATCTGTGTTCAGAGAGGTCTGTCTCGGTCTTTGGCCACTCTCAATGGCAGTCAGATATCTCTGGCCTTTAGCGTTGTAGACGGACGGCAGTATGGAGCTCATGGGCTCAGCGTGAGTACAGCTCCACTGAACCTCACCTTTTACTTCCAGAGGCTTAGTGGAGTCTCTCTCAGTTCTCAAAGGCTTGTTCTCTGTGTTTGCTGTTTACCATGTGTGTTTCAAGTAAAAGTGACTCTATTGTCAAAACAATACGAAAAACACACCTTGATGTCAAATTATCAATGCTAATGAATAAAAAAATCAAATGATATTATATTAGATATCAAATAATAATAAATATAAAAAATATATGCCATTAAAATTGTACATTTTTAATGAGCTAGTGAACAAATTATTTAGAGTAAAATATATATATAGAAATAAATAAATATTTAATAAATAAAATTGAAATGAAAAGTAATATAGATATTTGCTCAATTAAAACAAACCTGTCTCAAGGTTATTGTTGGAATTTGAATCAATTCAAATGTGCTTTGCCTTTTTCAAGTAGGCAACCAATGTTCCCTAAATAGCAAGCATGGTGAAGAACATACCTTTTGGATCTTAAGTCTCAGTCAAAATGCATATTTAAATTTTAGCGATTGTTCACCCAAAAATGAAAGTTTTATTTTCCTCACCCATTCAAAACATGTATGACTTTTCTGCAGAACACAAAATACATTTTTTAAGAAAGTTGGCAAATAGACAACACCGACCCCATTGACTTTCATTGTATGAACACACAACCACACTATTTTTCTGTGTTCAACAGAAGAAGGAGTCATAAACAGATAAAAAAAAAACATGAGGGTGAATAAATGATTTTTTGGGTGAACTACCCCTTTTAATGCATTAGAAGTTGCTTTAGATAAAAATAGGTAGTTGACAAATAAACTGCACGTTTCCTATGGTGTGACAGCCGAAATGTTGGAAATAAACTAACAATGATTATGTAAATCTTTAATGACTTCAAGATAAAACTCTCTTATGCTATTTTATATTATAAATATCAGTCATATAATATTTAACTTTATGGTCGTTTTTTTCTAATAAAAATGTTCCTAAATTTTTGCTGTCACACCATAGGACACATGCGACCGTGGGACACATACGGTTTATTTGTCAACCACCCAAGTGATCAAATGCATAAATGTAACGTAAGACCCCAGAGCTAACGATTGTCGAATCATATGTTGTGTTGTTTACCTGCAGGATGATGTTTTTAGTCCCCATGGACAACAGGGCTATCATATCGACACGCTCAGAAAAGTAAGTGCAATAATATTTTCAGCTAGTAAATAAAAATTGCGTATTAATGAAAGAAAAAGCTAAAGAATTGACGTTAGCGTGGTTTTAAATGAGAAACAGTAAATATACTGTTTACACCTTGGAATATTCGGAAAAGTATTTGGTTGTCATGACATGAATAGTTACGCAATGTGATGAACTACACCTGTGTTTACTCCGCTGGGACACTTTTGTGATTTGGAAAAGATCATAAAGAGTTTGTTTGCAAATGCCACTTGGTTTGCTATTTTTTATAATATTGCAAAGAAGTCGATATATTATGAAGCATGAATAGTTCACCCCCCAAAAATGAGCAATTGTTTACACAATTGAGGACAGAATCTTAACTTGTAATGCAGCTGAATGCCTGAATGTTATTGTTTTAGGCATTGGTCAAGCTTTCTAACAGAGGGTTTTCAAACTGGGGTCGGGGACCCCCAGGGGGCCTTCAGAAGGTTGCAAAGGGTCCCCAGAAAATTTCAGGGAGAACAGATAAGGCAAAAATTGTAAAAGTCCACTAAACATTATTATTGTTTCAGTTCTAAGTGTTATCAGCTTTGCTATACGCATTGTTATCCAGGATAGTTTATGGTTGTATTAGAAGTTTTTCTCGCTTTAGTACCTTTTCATACATTTTATGTGAACATTGCTACAGGACAAATACATTTAAATTTGAAATGTCTCTTCAGGGTTATGTACATCCAACAAGTGTAGCCAGCTATTTAGGTTCGGAAACGATATGTTGTCTTTATAATATTACATTTACTAGTTATGTAGCAAAGTCATATTTTTATCTATTGCGAATATTTAATTGTTGACTTCATGGGGTTTTTTATTCAGTTTATAGTTAGCTTTGAAGTTACCATCACCAAAACATGTCTTCTCTCATTTGGCTCTTGGACTTTGTGTCCGAACAAAAGAAGATAAAGACTTTTTTTAGTGCAAGCATTTTCCCTTGACATTTAACCTATTAAAGTCGTCTAAAGACAACCAAGTATCTTATTACTTTGCCAGGATGCTTCGTTGGTCAACAGGATTTTCTGTTTTTTGTCTAAAATCGTTTCCTGGGAATTTTGTGCCCCCTGGTGTCCGAAAAATGCATTACGCATGATGGCAGTTTAACAAATCTTCCATTGGCTTTTATTAAAAAGGCCAGTATTTCTTTATCTACCTCAATTTCAGCAGCAGATAGAAAAGCTTCCACTGTTGTTTAGATTGAATATAGCTGACTGAATTTTTACAGTTTTTCGTTTGCATTTAAAGAAACATGACTCTAACATGAAAGACATCCCAGATCTCTCCACACAGAGTTCATGAATCTACAGCTATCTTTAAACGGACTGTGTCTGACTCGGCAGGTTTTATGTAAGGATCACTTTAGCCTTGAGGAAATGACATCTGATCATTTTATTGAACTCTAAATTGGTCATTTGTTGCAGTTATGACACTTGTTATGTTATTGATCGGTCCATATGTCGCTCCTGATGGTTTTGCTGCTTCTTTATCAGGTGCCTTTGATGAATGGACAAATGTGTCCTCCGGTGAGATCTCCCATGACCTGCGGTCAGTCACCAATGGCTCGTCACCCCTCCAGAGAGCAGCTCATAGACTATCTGATGCTTAAAGTATCCCAGCAGCCCCCGGGCCCTTCACGGGTGTCCCATGACACGCTGCAGCAAGAGGTAGGCACCAACATTTAATAGCTTGCCTTTGACATTTCTTATACACAAATATGTGATCTTTGTTTAAAAAAGAAGCCAATTCAGTTCAGTTTTATTTATATGGCGCTTTTCATAATTTGTGTCGTTGCAAAGCAGCTTTACATAGATTGTAATTAAAAGGAACTAATAACAGTAGTAATAATAGATAAGCAAAAGAAAGACATTTTATATAAATAAAATACATTAATACCTACCCAACCACTTCATTTTATTGTTATGGAATAAAAAGGAAAATCAAGATCTTGATTGAGAAATAAACATCCAATATTAATAAATACTTGCAGAAATGTGTCGTGGTTCTCTTGGTCTAGGGCATATCCCCCGTCATTTTCCTAGAAGTAGAAATGGATTCTTATGAGTTTATGTGATGACTCTTCAGTGTCGTGAGTAGTGTGTTGAAGGGGTCTGTTATGTGTTTTCAGCTCCACGTGACGATAGAGAAGAATCCCGAGTTGGGTTTCAGCATATCAGGTGGAGTCGGTGGCCGTGGAAATCCCTTCCGCCCAGACGACATTGTATGCACTTCTTCTTTTCTATTTTAAACCAACGACTTCAGCATTTTTGAAACCGTGTTTGTGTGACCACTTTTGGGGAAGTTACCAAAAAAGTCATATTACTAATTGAGGTTTGCTCAAAACAATCATCCCAGTCAAATTTCCCTCATGTCACGCACAAGAGCGAGTGCGGTCTGCGTAGCTAGTTTCACAATAAAATACGATGCTACACGATACCTTATTACATGAAAGAAAATGTATAACATGACGTCTTTACTGAACTGCCCTTTTGTTTCCTCAGGGTATATTTGTGACGAGGGTTCAGTCAGATGGACCTGCTTCAAAGCTCCTTCAACCTGGAGATAAAATCCTCCAGGTAATTTCTTCATCTTTTTCCGTATTAATCACTTTGGTTGCCTGAATGAGGGAATAACTTCACCGCGTGTCTTCACCGCAGGCAAACGGGTACAGCTTCATTAACGTCGACCACGGAAACGCAGTGTCCCTACTGAAGACCTTCCCCAGCACCGTCGACCTGATCATCGTTCGAGAGATGGCAGCGTAGATGAAACTGAATGTTCACCGTCTTATTTGTGTACCCAGAGGAGTGCTTTATATTCAGTCTGATGGAAACTGGCGGCTGTGGACCATGGGTTAAAGGGGCAGAACCACTGCATCAAGTGGGAGACGGACAAACGCCTGGAAGGATGCATCTTAAAGATTTACGCCTTCACTGTGTGTTAGCCTGTTGGTGTAGTCCAACCAATATAAAAACCTGTGCTTTTTGTAAAGATCGTTTTTACTTTTACGTTTTTATTTTATTTTGAAGAAAACAACCTGCGTAGAGCTCTAGTGGGATGTTAGGTGTAGCTGAGGGCTCTCGATCACATCTCACTCAGTTTTTTTATTTTTCGTTTTAAAGATTTTTAAACCACTTTCATGATCTGTGTGAGATTCTGAGCTAGAAGACAATGACGTAGCACTTCACGTTCCACTTGCTGTGGAAATGAATGTAGAATTCGATTGGTGACATTTGTTTTTGTTGGTAGGATAACGTTACTCATCTGAATGACAAGCTAAAAAGTGCTAAATGTCATCAGCTGTTATCGTCTCGACTTATATCCATAGCTTTTTCTCCAGCGAGTCTTCTGTCCCCGCTAACTTTTGCCCAGATGCAATCTTTTAAGGATGTGCTGAAATGATCTCTGTACGTGAATCGTGGGAACGCGGTGAAGAACTTCAATAAGGATTGTGAAAGAGAAGAGACGTCAACAAAAAAAGACATTGGACGTGGAAACTGAAAGTGGTGCGAGCTATCTGAACCAAAGCATGTTGGGACACTGTGGCACAGAACTGCTGGCGTAAGGGGAAAGGGACTTCTTCCTAAAATTCTAGCAGCTTGGCTTGGACTTCAAGAAGGCCGACCACCCTATTCCAATGCCTACCAAACCTATGTTCACACTCTGAAAGTTGTACGTTTTTGGACTTGGTTGTATGGAAACGGTTTTTATTCTTTGAAGAATGTCGATGTTTTATCCTCTCGCAAAAACACCCTCACATTTGTGTAGATTTGCAGGCGTTTGCTTTAAGGGTGTCCACGGTGGGCCGAGGAAACGTCATGTCAAGTGCCATAGACCCTGAACTGTCCGAACCAGAGCAATACTCACCGATCCACACCGCATATTCAGTGGCCTTATCGGGCTGACATATGACACAGTGGGCGAACGAGCAATAGAAAGTCATTTAATTCCATTCGCTGGATGCAGTCGGTTGCGTTTTTTATAAGAGCGAAAATCCCATTTAGTATTTCTGAATTGATACAGCATTTTATATTGCACAAATCTTTTAGAGGTGAAAACGTAGGAAATGACATTTCAGATTTTTGTGAAAAAAAAATTATTTGTGAAGTCTGAATAGTGTGCGAATGGACGTGTCCTTCTCCGTGAGCGATTGCACTGCTGTTTCTGAAAAATCCTACGAAGATGATCATCACCAGTGTATATGAAAACAATTGATTGGATGAAGCGGCGCAGCTTTGTAAAATGATCACTGTCATGTTTTTATTTGATGAAGTAGTTTTTGCTATGTGTACACACGTTGGGGAGAATGACTAACTTGTACTTTGCTTATTTTTTATTTGCATGAAATCCCTCCTTTGATTGTTCGACACTGATTCTTCGCTAGACTGGAGCGCTAAATGAATTCAGATTAACATATACTGACAATGTGACAAACCCACAATTTTTATGGATGTGAAGAGCACCGTCACCACTTCTATAAGACCAAGATTTTTTTAATTTTTTTTAATAAATATCGACACCGAGCCCCTAGTATGTTATTAGGCATTTTTGTTGCTTTGCAGTTGCAAGTGCATTTGCCACATTGCGCGTTGAAAAAAAAACTATGCCCCTAAATTTTACTGTGAAATGATTGTGATGTCACAAAACAGTTATTTTTGTGGATGCCTTTTTTTAATGAAACAGTCTAGTGTAGTTGGGACTGTCATGCATTTTGTTTTGTCTGCACAGACTCATTTCAAAAAGGTTGTTTTTTATTGTCCCATCTTTTATTTATTTAGTACACTTTGACTTTGAGATTACTAATCGAAATGTAAATACTTTTTTAAAAGGTTTATGATTTATTCATGGCATTAGTGATTGTTTTTCAAACCAGCAATAATTTGCATCACAGACGCAGCCCTTTTAATGTATAGTTATGTGAATGGTTTCTCTGGAAGCAGCTACTCTTAAAATGATTGGTATGCATTTATTCAACATTCCAAATTTTGTAAATAATTTTACTTTCCATGGTGTCCTGTGGAGAGAATAAATCAACTAATGCTCTTTCAAAAAAGCTATGTGTTTATCTGTTTCAACATGACAATTTTAAAGTCCCAGTGAAATTAAAAATGACAATGACTATTTTTTTACATGAAATATTGCAGCGTTTTTGTAAATATTTTATCAATGAGGGTCATCCTCTTTTAAAAAATCGTGTGCCCTCATAATCTTTAGATAAAATCTGAAATTGCACTTCCGTCCTGTGACTATCCATCTTGGATGACGTTTGTTAGACTGCTTGGGCGGAGCATCCTTTAACTCCTCCCCTTCAACTGTCAGTCTGCTGCCAGTTCCATTTCAAAATGCAACGGCTGTTTTTATACATCCAATCAAATCACAGAGGAAGATAAAAGCCACGCCTACTATTTTTCTTATTCAAAATTCTATTTCACTCGGAAATGCGTCAAAATACGTAAGTCAAAACGATCGCAACTTCCGGTTCACAGGGACTTTAACAGAAGAGAAACTCTGTTTTTTGGTTTTCCAAGAATAAC
The DNA here is from genome assembly GCF_024868665.1 of Triplophysa rosa. Taxonomy (NCBI): domain Eukaryota; kingdom Metazoa; phylum Chordata; class Actinopteri; order Cypriniformes; family Nemacheilidae; genus Triplophysa; species Triplophysa rosa. The sequence continues at coordinate 5,071,854 of NC_079911.1, read as the reverse complement.
TCTAGAAGCTGGACTTCTTGAAAATGCTGCCCATCGCCTTATGCGAGTTTTGTCAAATTTGTTTCTGATATTTTATTATGGTTAATGCACAATTCCAATAACAAACACTTGTTCTTAACCTACAGTACATAACAGTCAATAATCTGAGTCATTGATCAATGTTGATTATTACAAAGTGTGGCTTATGTAAAGTAGGTTTTCATTTCTTTGATCATTTTTTTAGGCAAGTCCTTTATTTTCCCTTAAAATGATTATACTGATTAGATTAGAATGAATAATTCAAATGGAAGTCACACCAAAAGTATATGGTCACACCAGGTTATAGTAATTACAGCATCTCTTTATATAAAATACATTTGGTATATAAAACATATTAGTGTTTGGTTAGTAATAGGTTGAGTTCTTGTTTTGAATACGCTTGGGACCATAAAGCGGTAGTGTTTTTCACATGAACTGAGTCCATCTGCTGTCAGATTCCTCTTCTATATATAACCTGGGGGCAAAATATGAGAATGGTTTCAAAACAAACACGCGGTTGTTTAAGACATCCCACATTCATTTCATTATGTTCTTGTTTACATGATAAAAGCTTTACAGGTTATTGCGGTTTCCAGTTTCAAAATATCTTACGGATTCAAAATATCTTAATGTTCATTCAGTTTTTCAAATAGAAATAGATCAACAGAGATAGTGTGAGGGGGTGTGGCGTGTCAAGCTCGATCTTTAAACCCAAAAAATTAAGTCATGTAGACGTTTGCAATAACTGATCTTCAATCTTTGGGACGGCTGTTTGAATCTACATACTGTATGATGCTGTCACTGCTCAACATGGTATCTGCCATTGTGTTCTTTTGTCTGTTATACTTTGATCAAGATGGGATGGTTAAATGAATCAACATGTCCTTCAGAAAGATCTAAAGTCCTGGATGCTCTCCGGGTCAGCAGATCGCTGGGTGGTGACATCTGATACAAGAGCTGCTGATGTAAAAATAACCTCCAGGAACCAATGTACTGTACAGAGAGTGTCCACATAAAGATTGTTGTCTTATACTATCACCAATAGATATTAATAAGATATGTTCTTTTAGGAAAATGACTAAAGAACAAATTCAGAAAAACTATAAATGTACCCACCTACAGCTCCTATAAACCCTAACAAACCATTTATCATTGATATATCCTAAAATATTGACTTCCTACTGCCAAATTCCATAGCACTACATCTGTTGCGACTGGGCAGAAGGTTGTTTTTGTACAGTAAACTTGTTATGACTGGTGCAGATAGCCCCGCCTCGTGGGCGTGTTCGCATCAATGACGTCACACCTTCTATTAAAGAAAACCATCATACAGCAGCCAGAAAACAGACCGAAATACACATCAGCGGGCAAACGTCACAGGCCGCCGCCGACAAGGGTTTATTTTTCTATTGTCTCTTTATTTTGGGAGCTTCTCGTTTTCATACATAAGGTAAGTAAAGCTAACCTTACCCCTTAAAAACACTTTAAACGGTCATGCTAACGCAATAGCGAAACAAAAAAAAAATGAACCAGCTATTAGTTAATTAACAAGCTAGAACGACTATTATGGTTATATCTTAATGTATAAGCGAGTATAATGTAACGTAAAGTGTAATTTGTTGGTGTAAAATAATGAACTTGGTGAACTTGTGGCGAGTTTAACCAAATATGGTTGTTAGCTGGTGATAGCATTTAGCTAACGTTAGTGTGATTAGCCTGTTGTTTGCTTCCATCCGAAAGCTGAAATATGATGGGGAGAAGCACTTGAAATAGCTTTATATATTTACATTCTGTAGCTCGCATGCTGTTTGCTTTGCTTGTTAACAGAGAAGCTTTTTAACCGAGTTTCACTGTTGAAACATGATTATTTGTGCCAGTTAGCTGCATGTGTTTGCCTCGAAAGTGTTTACTCATCATGTTATTTAGTTTGTTTGATGTGTTTAATGCGTTCAATGTTATTGATACACTCTAATGTGTCTTGGCATCTAATATCTTACATTTTCTGCCTTGATTAAGATCATTTATGACCGAAGCAAAAGCCAGCCAGTAAACGTTAGCGTCAGTGCGTTGAATAGATGAACGTATTTACTCAGTATTTTTCTCACACAAGCTGTTTAAACTTAAAGGTTTTGTTACTAATTTATGTTTTACAGGTGGATCATAATGCTTTTTTAAACCGAGGCTTGTACTTTGGCTCAAACAGGACGAATGTTTAAAACAAAGGATAGCACAAAGCATTTACCATGACCCAAATGTAAATCGGATAAATGTCTATGATATTGCCTTTACAACAATATGTAAATGAACGATGTTGAACGTGCGTGAAGTTTTGTAGATGTTGTATTTAGGTGTTTGGGGGCTTTAAACGTGCATGTAATTGTGTGTAATGTTAATTAGCCACTTTGCTAGTATTAGCATGACTCAGTGGATTTCTCAGGGCCTTATATACCTTATATACTGTAACATCTTTCTATAACCTGTATAAAACGCAACGTATGATTTACTAATAACACATGTACAGCAGTACACGTTTTCATATTGTAAGATTTTACATATTTTCCACGTCGGCCGTATTGTTGCATTGAACGGGAGCACGCTAGCATCGCGTGACAACCTTACAGCTTGTTTTATGACTTATTTTCCTGTTTCGTTATCAGTTTGATGCTTTGTTTTTATTTATTAGCTCAAAACGGGTTGGTTTTGTTTGATTATCTAACCTGGTTATCAGTTAGTTATTTGTTTTGCAGTATATGCGATGGGTCTGTGTGTTTGCTGTCGAGCATACCGTGATACATGTGCAGGCACACATGAATCGGTTGGAAAAACAGCCTTGTTCTCGAGACAAACACACCGGGGTCATTTCCATTTTTGGTTTTATCAAAACATACACAGCTCGCTTTAAAGCCCACGCAGAGAGGAGGGGGGTCTACTAGAAAGCTATGATGTAATGGAGGCAGGTCAGGGTATTTATAGCTTATAGTCAGAACACGCTGCTGTTCGCATGGCGGAGGTTTTTCAGAGCAGCATGTCACATTGCACCCTTGTGACAGAAAACGAAAACCTTCTTCCACGTGAGCCCGAGCCCGTTAGGGGCAGCGCGTGCACACGTGACGCGGGGGTTTACTGGGGAAAACCTCTGACGTGGAGGTGAATGCTGCAATCTCATGTTTACTCGGAAACAAGAAGCACTTGAACCTCAGTGCCCCCCCGCCTGCAGTGGGGTTTAGTGTTATTGATTGAAAGATTCAAATGTTTGCTTGAGCTGGAGGATTCCTATCAGTCCTCGAGGTGAACAGACCAGGTGATGAACAGACCAGGTGATGGATGTCAGTCACAGTGATGGGTCGTTCATGAAAGCTTCATCTTTAGCATGACTCGGGAGTAACGAGTTGTCTCACCCTGCGTTCCAATCAGCATACTATCCGTCCTAATAGTATTCGAAAGTAGAATTGGTATGTCCCAAATCGTAGTATGTTGAAAATAGTATTCCAAAGATTCCCATATGGTCTTACTTCCGGTAGAAATTCGACGTGCAGAATGATGCACACTAACAGCTGATATTACCCACAACTCACCGCCAGTAGGCGGAGTTTAGTGACGCTCTACTGCGTTAATAAATTATAAACTGATGCGTATAAATTAACAAATGTAAGTATACAGTAAACATTACATACGAAATAATGAATGAATGGAAAGAAGAGCTGTATTTTGATGTGTGTGACAGTTATTGGCCACAATGTTGCTGTGTTTCCCACAGAATTTAGTGAGTCTATCATATTTTCCTGTAGCGGGGTCCGGGGGCATGCTCCCCTGTACAAAAATTGTGCATATTTTAAAGGCGATCTGGTGCACTTTAAGATTAAAATTAAGTGACTCAATCTATAAGAATACAATAGCTATAGTAGTAATTTAATAATTGGCTCTATATATACATGGGGATAATAGGACACAGCTAGTGTTGTCACGGTACCAAAATTTCAGTAGTCGGTACCAATACCAGTAAAATTCCACGGTTCTCGGTACCAATTTCAGTACCAAAGCAAAACACCAGTACATGCTAATTGAAACATAATTTTATTAATAAAGCTCATTGTTAATATAAATGTATAGAAAGCAATGCCATTTTGTATACATGAAGTATACAAGTTAATTGTTCCCGAAACGGTTGTGTGCTCACTGGGGTCTTTCATGCTGATGAACATCCTACTCAGTCTGCTGCTGTATAAGACAAATAGAATAAGCTTCAGTAAGTCAACTGACTGAACAAACATGCATATGCAATATTAAAACAAACCTCAGTTTTTATACTGCATTTACACAAGATTACTTACATTAAGGTAACTGTATATTAAAATAATAAATGCAACAGATATATTTTTCTTTAGTTTAAATGTGGTTTTTTAAACCTAATAGAGTTATCTATCCAAGACATACACATTGCTAGTCATGCAGATAGTATGATAGTTTTCTAGCACATAGATTTCAGATAGGCCTAAATAAAATACTAGGTACTGTAAACCCCACCCTGTCCTCCCATTAATTTTACTCCATTACAGTTATAAAAGCATTAAATGGTTAATAAGGACACTTGACTGGATAAGCATTGGCGCTAACAAATTAACACGCAAACAGGGACGTTTGTTTTAACGTAACCTTTAACTTAACATACAGTATGCTACAACATTCATAATGCAAACGAGAACAGAATTTGAAACTTACTGCTTGAACTTGTTACCTTAAATCCGGATGCTTCCTCGTTTTACCACAAAACTCTTAGTTTTCTTCGTGATATGACTTTAATCTGAAGTATTTCTGTGCGCATCTCTTGTGGATCGGAGCCGCGCTTATCCGCTCATCACGTCTTATTGCGTCTATAAAAAGTTTCCAACTGACAACCTGTCAGACAGAGCATCAGTACCAGGTTGACCCGGTACGTCGGTACTACCGGGTCTTGTGAAAATTAGGTACCGACAACTTTTTTATTTTTAGGTACCGACTTGGACCCGAAGTACCGGTACTTTTGACAACACTAGACACAGCACATGGTAAAATGGGTGTTCACAAACAGTCAAAACATGTAGAGCATGAGCCATCAAAAAATGAAGCAAAAGTGTTTAACAGTTGAACTAATTAATTTATTACCATATATTAAAACGCGGGCCTTTTTCACAGTGCCATTGTCACACTCCCCCGCATGGCAGTATCACTTTACTATCCGGAACAGAACATACATACATTATTATGATGCGGCGACTGTTTAGAGTTTAGAGTAAGAAAAGCGTACACTCTCTCAGCACAACAGAGTAATGGTAAGTTTGTAATTTATTATGTTTTCAACTTTATGCACGTGTTGCGCAGACCTATCAGTTTATATCAAAGTAACACGAGAGCAATTAATGACTGGCGCTTTCTCTGCCGATCGGTCTGAGCAGCGCTGCTAGATGTACGACAAGCCAAATATATTGACAACTTTGGGACAGGGTGACACAGAGAAGCATGTAATCGTGTGGCGTGCACCCCTATATATTTTTTTCTTACGGGGACAGCCGAAGCTAAAGGAGGAAATTAAGCAGACTCATGCCCATCATGCATTCAAATAATTAAAATTGGCGCGGTTGGCAATCAAACTGCGTTCTGTGCCTGAGCAACAAACAAAACTTCTCAAAACATTTTTCTAAACTAACCTAATAAACTAAACGAAAAATAATTTACCATTAAAAACAAAACTGAAGTATTTTAATACGTTTTAACTATTTATTAATTCTAAACTATTTTAACAGTTTAAACCAGGAGTCTTCAACTAAAATTGCTTGAGGTTCAGTAAACGAACCCTCTTACAAGCCGAGGTCCGGACAATTAAATACCTAAAACATGAATTGATGTTTTTTGGCAGACCAAAGAAATAAACATGTCTTTTCATATCTATACGACGGCATAACAATTTCTGACAACAATATAATGAAGGAAAATGTGCAAAATGCACTAATCTCAAAACCTGCACTGAACATACATTCATTTCAACATTAACAACTTTAAAAGAAAACTAAAGTGTTGTTTTCTGCTGAACTGAGATGAACAAATAGCAGCATCAAGTTGTGACTGATCATCCTCTGATAACATTTCAGCTCTTCTTGTGGCTGGTGCAGCTGAAAGGGGGGTTTGTTTAATATTTTCTTTTAGTTCATGTCTTTATTTTCCTTCTACAAGTGTTTCACACGCAGCCTTCATGCACTCTTTTACTATTTTCCCATCAGTAAAGGGCTTATGTTTTCCTAAGATCCACTGTATTCTTAGTGAACATTCATATGCTCGTTGTTGGGCGGTAAGTGAGTGAGGGAGGACCCGTGTAGATCGCTCCTACTGGGCTTTGAGCTAATATATTTTCCGTGTCCTTACCTCGGACTGCTGTGGGTAAGTTTCTTCAAAGTGTTTCTTCATAATGCCGTTTAAGGTTTCCACTTTTGATAACCGCAACAGACTCCGAGCAAATGAGACAAATCGGCCTCGTGCATGTCGATGCAGGAAGAATAAATTCATCTCGGAAAACATGGTTTTGAAAAGGACATTGTTTTTCAGTCACTGACAGTTACATCTCTCTGCACGCTGTGCAGTGAGTCCGTCTCTGCTCTCTTCACTCATTGACGTCTGAACGTATTAACAGTGCACAAATGTTAACTGTCCGTGGCGCCGTAGGACCCAAACTGCTAATGAGCGGACCTTGATGTGCCTGCATAAATTTGATTTATGCATTAGAAAATAATGTTAGGCATTCATTTATTTATTATGTCAAAAGATTAGAAAATAATGTTAGGCGTTCATTTATTTATGTCAAAAGGCTTTGAGGTCCGCTAGTTGGTGACCCCTGGTTTAAAAGGTGTCATTCACATCATAATTCAAATTCATGTTCCAGCGCAGTTGGTAATCAAACTATGCGTTCTGCACCTGAGCCACAACAAAAAAACATTTTTCAAAAATAACTTGACGTAACATGATGATGCTAATGCCCTGAGGTAATGATTTTATCAGTATACGACTGAGCAAACAGATATCATGTTTGTACTGGTGGAAAACTGCAGTGAATACTGAAACATTAGTTAGATTTTACTTATACCTCAAATGATGTTGTATTCAGTATGGCTTGGCGACGTCTCAAATCCTGGCCAGTTCGCGTGTCTGCGTTTCAACCGCGAAAGCTGAAACTGTAGCGAGCGAGCATGCTTTCTTATGTACAGTATGTGTTTGTGCTGCCCACAATGATGAACAATGGCACAGCAACGAAACAATGGTGCAGAATTCAACAAAATTCAAATAAATATTTTTGTTATAAGAAAAAAAATAGGCTCGTTTTAAGATTATGGCGGAACAAAGTAGATTATGGTGGGCCGCCATAGTCTCGTCAATGAATGGGGAAACACTGTGTTGTCTATGCAACAACGGACACTTCCGCTTCCTGTTAGTATGTCCCAGTGTGTGCAGTCTCTTTTGCCATGTACTCAAAAGTACCTAGGGCTGTTGCGATAAACCGACGATAAATATCACGTGATTTATGCACAGCTTTTGAGTGAAGTACGGGGAAATGCTGCTGCATCCGAAAGCCAGAGGGCGCTCTCGTGCGGAAACTCCAAATACGCACTGCCGAAGAAGACCATAACATGTTCTAGAATCTAGGAAATGCCTATGGACATCTTTTTTATCACTGTTACTAAAGCCTCATCAGGTTTTTTATGATGATAAAGTATATTTATAATGATCATGTTTGAAGGGTGTTGCCTTTTCAAATGCACATTATAAGCGACTCAAACTCACACTGCTTTTAGATCGAGCAGCATTTCTACTGATCCCAGAGCCGTGCTTCACGGACAAGCTACGCATTTAAAAAAAAATCGACACATTGCATATCGCAGCCAGCTCAATTACAATAGGATTTAGTGGTTTCGCGATAAATCCTCGTGCAGCCCTAGTACCTACAGTTCCAACACAAACAGTACCTACTATTAGGGCTAGTATAAGTAGGCGAATTGGAATGCAGGGAAGTTCTTCTGGACGTTCTTCTGTCAGGTTACTGATCAAACATCCCTGAATTTTATCTTTTTTTCTTGAAGAATATTTGCAATTTATTGGTTCTTGGTATCTGTTTTTTTTTATGTGCCTCGCTTAGTAATTGTTTATGTACATGTATCTATGCCATTATAGATGTAGTATATTATGTTTAAGGTAGTATATTATGTTTTTTTATGTAAAAAAAAGGTTATTGATCAAAACACTACTGGTACTTTGTTTGCAATAGAAGGATTGTCACAACGACGAAATATTTCACTTGATAGGGGAGCAAACAGCAAAAACACTTTATACTAAAAGTTACTGCGCAAATCCAAGTTGTCTGTAGATCGTTTTAAATTGATTAGTCAGTTAGATTATCTTTTTTTTTAATGATTGGTGATGACAAAAAAGGAAAACCTGTAACAAAGTTTGTGTTTCTTGAAAGACCAGTACATAAAGTTGTTAGTCTGCTTGAAACTGGAATGTGAAATAAGTGGTCAGTAATATGAATGTTTTTTTTTATTGAAATGCTGAAGTGTTTACCAGTGACAAGTTACTACTGTATATAGAGAAATCCCACATTAAGGTTTGTGTGATTTGGTGGGAGTGTTTATGTTGTGTATATTGTTTGTTTTCTCAAAATCACTTTAGTAATTAAGATAAGTTGTATTTGTATATTGATTTTCTGTCATTGGTTGTGGTACTTTTAATCTGAAATACGGGCTGGTGTATGTAATTGCTGACTGTACAGAATTTTCAGTTCCTGCAAGCAGGTGACAAACCTGAGTTTTGCGTGTCAGTTCAAGTTGGTTTCTACAATGGACTTGAAAGGGATATAGATATATTCATGTATCATGCAGCCAACGAGGTATTTCATGTTATATTTGCTTATTTCTGTGTTGTGTTTGAAGTTTTGTTAATTACGTAAGCTTTGGTTTGTATTTGAGTTCATTTGTTTTGTACGGAAACCGCTTGTGTTTGCAAATGCTTGAGGGGAGGATTCTGTCGATGAGTTCACACTTCAATTTGAATTCATTTTAGCCAAGTGAATTAAAGTGAAATCTAGACATCCGACATTTATAAATAAATGTTTGATTTATTTAAATGAAGTAAAAGAAACGATAAAAAAAATGACTTTTAATAGTAAAGAGACGAATAAAACATGTTATACGAAAAACAGCCATATGTATATTTAACTTTCCTGCGTGGATTTGTCAGGTTGGCATCATCTACACAAGTGTACACTTATAGCAGTGGAATAGGCTGAAATTGTGATTGTTGTAAACGCTTGAAGGCAGAAAGCTTATGACAGCAGTTTTTGGTGGGCATGCTGATACTGTAAAAGACTATTATTTTGATATTTTGCATTACTGAAGTCCTCTTGTGATTGTCTTCATACTATAGGATTTGTTACAGAACATTATTTGATTGATTTTGTTGACTTTGGGAGACTGGGAAGGCAAACTGGATGTTTGAGGCTGTCTTGCAGGTAGGGCTGTCACGATTATTAGATAATCGTCTCATCACGATTGTTTGACCTCATCGCGATGGTTTCAGATCATCGCAATTATTGCACAGCTCTATAGAAGACACTAGGGGGTAGTGTTGTCAAAAATATCGATATTTCGATAAGTATCGATACTGAAGAATCTGAAACGGTTCCAATACCTATGTCCCACGTATCGATATCAGCTGCGCGTTCCCGCTCTCTTTCTCTTTTCCGACAGTGAGTTAACACACACTGCACGTGAACGCATAACAACAGAGCCCCGCCTCCTCTCACAGACTTGACTCGTTTGTGGCAATTAAATCGTGTTTATGTTAGAAAAGATGGCCAGTCTCAGTAACACATCTGGCGTGGTGCACGCTCGTTACGCTTCCCGTGTTTACCATAGCGATCCATGTATGTGCGCTGATCAATAATTTTATCCACTCGTTTCATTCGCCCTGGTTATATGTTGTTTATGTTAGTACACAGTCCGCAAGAGTTCTCAAGTTTAATGCACGCGTTGCTGTCTTTATGTGCGCTCATCAATGATTTCATCCACTCGTCACGTTCGCTCTGGTTAATTTGATGTTTGAAATAATGCTGGTGCGAGTAAAGTCTCCGCAACAGTTCTCGCGTGTGATACACGTTTGCACTTCCGTGTTTACCATAGCGCTCTATGTATGTGCGCTGTTCAATGATTTCATCCACTCGTCTCATTCGCTCGTTCGTTAAAAGTTGTTAATGTTAGAAAGATGCGGAGTCTCTGCAACAGTTCTTGCGTTTAAGTTTGCGTTTCTGTCTATATGTGCGCTGATCAATGATTACAGTATGGGCCTATGTGAATAAAAGCCAATTTAGCCAAATAAAAATGTAGGCTATTAACTAACATTAAAGAACAATGAATGAGCAATACATTTGTTAAAGTATTTATTAATCTCTTTTAAATGTTAGTTAAAAAATACAACTATTTATGTAAGCTCCCCTGTTGAAAAATCCAGTATATGCTGGGTAAGGTATGTTTTGATCGATTCTGGTTTGATCTTAAACCAGCTAAGAACCATCTTAAAATTAATAGTGAAACATGCTTTTTATTCAATTCAATTCAATTTTATTTATATAGCGCTTTTCACAATGTGCATTGTTACAAAGCAGCTTTACAGGAGCAAATAAGAAAAACACAGAAAGGTGAAACACAGCACAGTGCATGGTGTTTATAGACCAAGCAAGATCATTATAATAAATAAATAAATAAATGCAGTCTCCCGGTGAGCAAGCCAACACTGCACTGCTCTGCTGTGGCGAGGAACCCAAACTCCAATGCTGAATAATGGAGAAAAAAAAACCTCGGGAGAAACCAGGCTCAGCCGGGAGGGCCAGATCTCCTCTGACATGTCATAGCTGCACTCAGTGACCCCGACCAAAGCCACCGAGCAACGTCCACGAAGAACAGGGAGAGCCCACGAGCCGCGACCCAGGAAGCCCCACCCGCCGAAACCGTGCAGGTCCAACCCGGTCCCATTCCGTGGTCAACAATGGTTTAAACCAGCACAAACCAGCAAACCAGCATCAAAACATACCAAACCAGCATAGGCTGGTTTTTTCAACAGGGTCTGGTCCATTAATACTGACAAATACAACTTTGATTTTAAATAGTAAATGTATTCGTAAAATTAACATTAGATTAACAATTAATAAATAATGTAAAAAATATATACCTCATTGTCGAGTCTTGTTCAATTTAACTTCAAATAAAATTTAAAAAGGCCTATATTGCTATTGCTTATTAGGGCCTTATTGCTATGGCAGTTTATTCCCCGTGGTATCGAAAATGGTATCGAATATCGATATTTTTTTAGGTATTGAATCGAAGTTAGAAATTCCAGTATCGTGACAACACTACTAGGGGGAGCTGTAGTGCATCTGCATATTTTAGTGTATATATTGTAACTAAAGCATGGTAATACTTGTAAAATGTACCACCACAACACAATCACTTAAAAAAAAAAAAACTAAAGCATATACCATACAAATTACCTGCAGAACAATTTAATATTACGTCAGTGTGAAAACCAGCATACCAAAATCTCATTAACATAGAAGTAACGTTTTATTGTAGTCTTGCAAGTGAGAAAAAAACAGACTACAAGATTTTCTATGACTGATAGCATTTTAATGGTGGCTTCAATTCACTCCTGATCAATTTACTTCATTTACAAATATTTGGCGGTTGTATTATTGACAGGTAAAAGCCTAAACCTTAAATATGATGACCCAATTTTTTCCTATGTATTTCCAAGAAAAAAGAACATAGTCTTTATATTCAGAACAATATTCAAAGCTGAATCAAAAATGTATGTGAATTAAAAGTCAAAGCTCTCAAACACACCATTAATCGTCATAATCGCAATGATTTATTAGACAATTAATCGTCAGCCAGATTTCATAATCGTGACAGCCCTACTTGCAGGTTTGACCTTCACAGCGTAGTCTGGTTGTGAAACAGTTTCACATGATCTGTGTGCCGTGAGTTCACAAGGCTTGAATCAGGTGAACTGGTGCCAGGGCAAGGCGCAGACGTCTGACCCAAGGGTTTGCTATAATTTGATTCCCTGTCTGCTGTAAGATACATTGAGAGAACATTTTTCTTACTTTAAAAATGGCCTTTGATTCACATTTCAGACGATTAGGATTTGAAGAAACCTCAAGTCTTAAGATTCAGCATGTGATGTGTCATCGTGCCGCAGATGTGATGTCAAATCTGGCTTTTACTTTTTAAAGTCATCTGACATGCTGTTTATTATAATGTGGACTCAAATTTCTACACCAAGACTGCGTTTACCTGAAAAAGTCATGTGATAAAAGAACATGGATAACATGAACTGAATTTGTTGTTTGGTTCTCTTTGTCTTAAACTTGACCCTCTCGTTTTTTGTTTAAGATTTGCCTGATTTCAGAGAGATGGCCCAGGAGACCAACCAGAGTCCAGTGCCCATGCTCTGTGCCACCGGCTGTGGTTTCTATGGCAACCCTAGGACCAATGGCATGTGCTCGGTATGCTACAAAGAGCACTTAACAAGACAAAACAACGGAGGTGTCAGTCCTATTAGCTCAATGGGTACGTGAGCGCAAACTCTCCTCCACCTGTCTGCTACACGGATGATTGATTCATAAGATCTTTCTTTGAAGCGTGGTTCATCAACATAAGACGCAATTTTTTTTTTTTTCTTGCAGCAGGTTCCAGCGGTGTAACCGGCAGTCCCACCTCAGAAGCCTCAGCCATTCAGATCATTGAAGCAACGCTAAACAATTCTTCAGCTGCTAGTGCCGAGTCGCCCAACAGCTCCTCCACCGCTGGTCTTCCGGTTACACAACAGATGACTGAGATGAGCATTTCCTGTGAAGAGGAGGCGGCCTCTCCAAAAGTAGAACTTCCGGAACCAGGTGTCCTATTGCTCTGTTGAACTCTTAGTACCAGGAAGTCAGATTTATTTCTGATAAAACAATGTGCAGTGAATAAAAAACAAGTTGCTTTTCTACCAAAACAAATATCCTTCCGTGTTAGATGATGGAGATATAAATGTATGTTTTTATTTGCATGGGTTTGATTCCTGTGAATGTCTTTTCAGTGGTTACTCAGCCAACCGCATCCACTGCATCTCCAAGCACAGCTGGTAGTGACGAAGCCAAGACGCCAGAGGCCACCAAACCCAAGAGGAACAGATGTTTTATGTGTCGCAAGAAGGTCGGCCTGACAGGTGAGTGAAATAACCTGTCCTTAAGAAGTACTTCTCAACCGGCGAGTCGTGACGTTTGTTAGTTCATGTGATGATGTACTAATATTTTTTTCTTCGTCAGGGTTCGACTGCCGCTGTGGGAATCTATTCTGTGGACTTCATCGTTACTCGGACAAACACAACTGCCCCTACGACTACAAGGCGGAGGCTGCAGCCAAGATCCGTAAAGAGAATCCAGTCGTGGTTGCCGACAAGATTCAGAGAATATAAATCTCGCACCTTGATTTTGCGAGAGATCGGATAAAAGGACTCGCACTTGACCTGTGATTCTAAAGACTAGTTTTTTTTAATTGCAGTATGGGAAAAGAATCGTCTTTCTAAGCCAATGCATGAGTGATCACTTTGTTTCCATTGTTCTGTTTCATTTCTGTTGTTTCTACATGAGCTACAACAAATAGGAAAACAGAAAGAATGTTTAAGGTATCTTGCCAGATCTGTTTCTTAGTGGGCGAGTTGCTGTAAATTGGAGTCTGAGTGTTGTGTTGAAGGCTGACTGTCATACATTGTGATCGTTACACATTTACATACGGGACTCTCAAGACTGTTACCACTCTGCCCTGAGCGCCGTTGGAGCAACAGTGCATGGCTGGCTCATGTAGCAAATGGACGCTCTTTCCTTTGGGTTGAAACACTCCCCTTCACGTCAGCCTTTCGACATTTATCAGTGACGTTTTCTGCTTGAGCATCGATCGACATCAATTATCAGGCTGTTGGAGTGATCTTTGTTCTTTCAACTATGTGAAAAAAAAAGTAAACCGTTGACGGACTATGTGAAAAATTTATTATCCCATTCAGATGGTTCGATGCAGCCAGACCAGAACACTTAATCAGTTTTGAGCAGCTACTTCCATGATACGACTGTCTGTGTCAAGTATGGCTGGGGTTAAACATTGTGACCATGTGAAACGATGATTTCGTTCTCCTATGATCCTTTAAGTGAAATAAAGTTGATTTTTATGTTCCATACTTGCGTGTTGCATTGTAAGGCACCATTTTTTTTTTTAATGTGCTTTCGGTTCAAGTTGGATTTTTAAATGGGTGTTTTGCATGGTTAGTGAACCGAGTATTTTAAAGTTGACTGCGTATTTGAAGTCTGTTTATTTTTTTTGCTCTGTAATTCACTTCATGTTTGGGGTTTTTGTGTGAATCTCTTTTCAATGGGTATTGTAGATTGATTGTCACATTCTTTAAATGCAGGTAAGAAAAATGGTATTGTTTTTGTGTCATTTAATCAGTCCCATTAGTATGCTTGAGTATTGTGTGTTGGTGTGAAAATGCAAGTATATATCCAAGCAGACTCTGTGAACTTTTTATTTTTACGAGGCTCACTCAGTTTTCTGTTTTGGGTCTGGCTGCACAGTTCTGTTTGTTTAGAGTCTAGTGAGTTTACATAGTAAAACTAGCCATCGGTTTTGATTTTAGTTATGCAAGTTTGTACAAACCATCTTTATTTATTATATGTATTTCACATATAATCCTGTTACCCAACATTACTGAAAAATTGTATCATGTAAATAAAATTATGTACAGAGATATTAAAATGTATCCTGTTTTGTTTCATCTCTGTAACATATACAGGTACATCTAAAAAATTAGAATATCGTGAAAAAGGTAAATTTTTTTGTCACTCATTTCAGAAAGTGAACCCATATATTCTATAGATTCATTACACGGAGTGAAATATTTCAAGCCTTTATTTCTTGAAATTTTGATGATTATGGCTTACAGATAATGAAAACCCAAAATTCAGTGTCAGAAAATTTGAATGTTACATAAGATCAATAAAAAAAGGATATTTTAAACAGAAATGTCAGGCTTCTGAAAAGTATGTTCATTTCTATGCACTCACTACTTGGTTGGGCCTCCTTTTGCATGAATTACTGCATGAATGTGGGGTGGAGGCAATCAGCCTGTGGCACTGCTCAGATGTAATGGAAGCCCAGGTTGCTTTGATAGCGGCCTTCAGGTCATCTGCATTGTTGGGTCTGGTGTCTCATCGTCCTCTTGACAGGTTCTCTATAGGGTTCAGGTCAGGCGGGTTTGCTGGCCAATCAAGCACAGTACCACCATGGTCATTGAAACAGCTTTTGGTACCTTTGGCAGTGTGGGCAGGTGCCAAGTCCTGCTGGAAAATGAAATCAGCATCTCCATAAAGCTTGTCAACAGAAGGAAGCATGAAGTGCTCTAAAATGTCCTGGTAGATGGCTGCGTTGATGCAGTAATTCATGCAAAAGGAGGCCCAACCCAATATTGAGTGCATTTTTTTATTGATCTTATGTAATATTCTAATTTTCTGAGACACTGAATTTTGGCTTTCCATTATCTGTAAGCCATAATCATCAGTTTCAAGAAATAAAGGCTTGAAATATTTCACTCTACGTGTAATGAATCTATAGAATATATGGGTTTCACTTTCTGAAATGAGTGACAAAAAATATTGACCATTTTCATGATATTCTAATTTTTTGAGATGTACCTGTATAGCTGTCGTCTCAAACTCTTTTACACATTGACTGTTTTCATAAGCTCAACGTTTATTATCCTAAACAAAAACATTTACACTGAACACAAGCAGCAGTTCACTGCAGCTTTAGCTTAAGTAATTCTTGGGTCAAGACTAAGAAAATAGAAAATGTAACACTTACAACTTAAGCTATACTCAACATAGCAACAACTTTGTTTAAACAACCAATAAATACAGTCCTGCAGTGAACACAGCTCAAAATTATCACTAGTTACTGATTAGTGCATATGACATTTAGAAAAAAAACAATGAATAGAACATCCAACAAAACCAACTTTAGCTATACTCTGCATAGCTCAACATTGTTTTAACAAGCAGTAAACAGTCCAGAGTGAACAACACAGCTCCATATTAACCACTATGTGTTGTTAATGAACGGGTTAGCAACGTTTGGCTCGCCTGATGAAGGCTTTGGCGTTCCATTTATTGGGAGGAAGCATGTAGGGTCCGTTGTGCACGCACAGAATGGTCATCTCCTCAGCGTACTGCAGGTTCTGTAGAAGCTAAACACACAGAATGGTTAAATGAAACCAACCCCTCCCTGACAGCAAGATCACACAGTCACTAGGCAAAACCTACCTTGGGCGTGATGAAGAAATACTGTGATGTATTTATGCCGCAAGCAGTCTTCACAACAATGTTGAACACTCGTCTCTCATTCACAGGATCCATACCCTACTCATAGCAAAATAGATGTTGAAAAGTGTAAATCATTATTCACAATCCCTTCGCTGTCCTACTGTTACTCTAGTATTGTGTGAGTGCATTACCTGATTGATCTCATCGACCACTCTAAAGGGACAGCGGTTGAGGTCTTGCAGGGCCATGAGGTACAGCATAGTGGACACACTGCGCTCTCCTCCGCTCTGATGGTGAGGGGTGAGCTCGTGCAACTGAGTGCTACTGCGAAACTTCACACGGATGCGGATGCCGTACTTATCATACTCCTCCTGAAGTGCACAAATCCAGCAATGAAATCTATAAGTCGTTACAAAAAGCATTCAACCAGAGTGCTCAAACTGCACAGTTTAAATGATCACCGCACAAAAGAATTATAGCCACTAAAATACCGTTCGACCGGACGTCATATGAGTGTGTGTGGGGAAAGCTAATGCCAGTTCTACATCTTGATGAAGATGTGCGATACAGAGCGAAAGGCGTGTAAATACTCACATCATTCTCGGAGTGCAGATCCACCTCTCCAGCACACTGCATTGAGCGGAAGAAATCACTGAACCTCTCGTTTATCTGCTCAACCAACAGCTTCAGAGGATTCAGCCAGCGCTCCTTAGCCTAACCAACACAGTTATATGAACCGAAATCACTAAATACAGGTGTACGTGGGAACCAAAACATTTTATGACCACTGTATAGTAAACATTCACGTGAGAAACTTCAGATGTACGTGACCGTCTGGACTCACCTCAGCGATGTTTTGTCTGTAAGTGTTTAGTGCATTGGCCTTCTCATCTAGCTCCTTCTCCATGTTCTTAATCTCCTGCTCACGGCGGTTATATTCCTCCACCACCTAAAAGTGAAGATGACCACAACACAGCAAAGGGGGAAATTAAAGGACATGGCCGAGGGAAAGGGGTCTTTAAAGGAGTAGAAAATTCTGTCATCTTTTATTCACCCTCTTGTCGTTTCAAACCTGTATGACTTTCTTCCTTCCGCAGAACACAAAAGAAGATATTTTGATGAATGTTGTTAACAGCCCCCATTCACTTGCATTGGTACAAAAGAAGTGAATAGGGGGCTGCCGTTCTGTATTTTTCAAAATATCTTCTTTTGTGCTGTGCAGAAGAAAGTCAAACAGGTTTGAGATGACGAGGGCGTGTAAATGACAGAATTTTCATTTTGAAGGTGAACTATCACTTTAATGGAATTCAAGGCACATACGATTGGACAAAGAAATGAATAATGGAGAGATCTGCTCTACAAACAGGTCAAAAAATGACACTGGAGCTCAAGTAGGTGTCTGGAATTTGTCTGACAGCATCAGCTAGAAATGTTTTTGAGAGTTTAAAAAAGCATCAACAGGCTCATCTATTATGGTAAAAATGTGTTGCGTTTGTCTTACATTATCAGTGAGACCAGTGAAGCACTCGGCTCTGGCCTTCTCCTCATTCAACATGGCATCAATCTCATCCAGAGTATCAGGCAACTGGCCGAACGCCTAAAAATACGATACAAATATTGATGTAAAATAACGAACTAAATACGTGAACGAGTTCAAGTTTGATACGGTGTCTTTGGGTTGGTCACTGACTGCATGTAATTCTTCTGGGACTGCCGTCTCTCCAGGAGTCATGTTGCAGATCTCACTGGCCCTCCTCATCAGGGTCTTACACGTGGCCAACAGGCTGGTCTTCACCTGGTCCAGCTTGGTATACGCTTGCTGCACAGCACAAACACATGACATTTTATCAGCCCATTCCCCTGACAACCGAACCCAGGACCTTGTGTGACTGCTTGTGTCTCTCACCTCAGCTCGCTTGAGCTCCGCTGAACTGTCTCTGCAGTCCGTCTCCAGTTTGGTTTTCTCAGCAGCGAGACCTGCGCTCTGAAGAGCCAAATACACCTTCTCCATACTCAGCTTGGCCTTCGTCTGAACACAACCACACAGAGCAATAAGAAACAAAGCATTCAGGAAAGACACAGCTTCCAATAAATGACTGACTCGGACAATAAATCGAATATTTTACAATACAGAAGCACCAGAGAATAACAGACAGAACTTCACACCCACTGTTTAAGAAATTGCTCTTTTTTGTGTATAAAGCTGCAGTTTGGTTGTGAAGCGTAAACGATATTCTTGTAAAAGCTCTATGCACGTGCGTATGCTGCGGATGGAGGGTTTGTGAAACGAGTCTGCAGAAACACACCTTCATGTGACTCAGATACTCTGCCATTATGACCAGTTTCTCATCGTTTACAGCAGAGATCTTTGCATTCGTTTCCTCTTCGACCGCCTGCAAGTTGATCTTGTTCTGTTCCATCTGCCTCAAACTACACAAAAAGAACCAGCAGAAACCAGTTAAAGGAAAGCTAAGAATGGTGTGCCAGTTGAGAGAGACAGTGAGATCAGGTGTGGTTTAGTAGAAGGCACCTGTCCTGTTTTGTGCTGATCTTCTGCTCCAGGTTTCTCTTCTTGCCTTTAAGCTCAGACAGTTGCTTCTTTTTAGCACGCAGATCATTATCGCGGCGACTCAAAACAGTCAGTTGCTCACGAATGGCTCTCATTCGCTCATCAATATTCCTAACCCGCTCTTCAGCTGCCTGTGGACAACGGGTCGAAGGTATTTTATTAAAATATTTAGCATGTCAGAGCTTTATAAAACAGTCACAACCAAATGGTAACAACTAAAGCGAAAAGCACTGATGACAAGGTGACCGATGGGCATCTCTCACCCTCAGATTCTCCACCAGTTGTCGTTTCTCCTCAGTATCTATAGCCATAGTGAGGAACTGAGAGGGGCGTAGGGCGGAGTTACTGGAGATCACGTTATTAGAGTAAGAGGAGGTCTTCACTGTGTACTTCTCCTCAGCGGTGTAGATAATCCTCAGCTTTGCCTCGCTAATCACCTGAGGAAAACAAATACTTTATTAAACACCTAAAACCTTTAAGCGTTAGCTTAATAAACCTGAATGTTAAGTCATTCTGTACCAACTATACTGAAAATGCGATCGCATAATGGATATCAATCATACAAACCTGGTTCCTCCAGTTTGAAATTTTGCTTCCTGATATGACCTCGAAGATCTACAAGACAATCTGTGTTAAATGAAACCATACCTTTTCGATTATATTCTTGGTGGTCTCGGTTCCCACCGGCACGTCGTTAACACGGTACTGATGACAAAGGTAACTCATAACCTCCTCGGGAGCATCAAACAGCTCACGGAGGTATGAGAAGAAGCCGTAACGCCTGAAAAAACAAATCGATCACTAGCAAATCCTACGTGTTAAGAAACACATACAGAATCAGGGATAATAACTGGTCAAATAGCACATTACTTTAACGTATCGAGGGGTCGTGATGGCAGCCTATTCGAGCACGACTCTGGAGGAGCGATCACACTGTTAACCCTTAAATTCTGTGTGTCTCGGACCTGAGAGAAAAACAAATGAATCAAATAGTTTTCTATGCACTTCAATTAACATCAAACAATCAATTACCAAAGCACTTTCTAGAGTTTTTGTACAGAAAAACTGACTTGACTTGTTTCTGTTGTAAACGTTCAAGGCTTAAATTCACATTTTTCCTTTTATATGTTAGATAACAGTGTAACAAATGTTAGCTTCGCCCAACGATTTTATAGTTCTTGTAAGATTCTGTGGTGATAATTATTGTGGTAATAATTATTTTCATGTAGCATCAATGTTTTAGTGTATATTTAGCTCAAGCTAATGTTGAGCTCATCATTAATACTATATATCGGTATATTGCAAATAAACAAAAACTGTACAAATTTTCACATTTTTTTAACTTATTTTCCAATTGTCACCGTCAGAAAATCCTAGAAATTTCAGTAGCGCAGGGAAGGTGGGATGAAGGGATGATGGGTGACTACGTCTGGAACTGGTTCATGAGGACAGTATTAGTGATAAAAGACAAAAACGATCAAATGTAAACTTTTGGACGACTCAATTTTTGTAAATGTGATGTTGTAACTGTTGTTTTGAGCTCAGTGTTATTGTACCTTGTAATTTCCGCGTTCCGAGTAATAAAACCGAAAACTACCTGAAAAGATTTTTTGTGAATACCGTCTATGGTAAAAACAAATAATGTGATTTTCGTATTCAGCGTGTTATAGCGTATTTAAGTGAAAGTGACCCATAGCCAAAATGTGACCTCTGCATTTAACCCATCCAGTGAGTAGTGAACACACGCACAGCAAGTGGTGAACACAGGTACACCTGAAGCAGTGGGCAGCTATCACTGCAGCGCCCAGGAAGCAAGTAGGGGTAAGGTGCCTTGCTCAAGGGCACCTCAGTAGTAACTCACCGGCCCTGAGAATCCAACCGGCAACCATCTGGTCACGAGTCCGACTCTCTAACCATTATGGGCCACGACTGCCCATGACTGATTTACACCTGGTCACGTCATGTGTTTTCTCTGATCGGATAGCTATCGGATTTATTCAAACCGATGCATTTACACTTGGCCACATAAATGCGTCTCAGCTGAACGGATATGAATCCGATCTTTTATTTGCGTGCAAAATGCAAATGTAACTTTATTTCGCCGAAATGAAATGATAGGGACTGTTGTTTTGCTTTGTTTACTTCTGCAAATGCAGTCATGTCTAAACGGAAGGAAAAACTTGTATCATAACGTTCTCTCTTCCAAAGCGCTTGTGCTCTCGTGGCATCATGCCTTTGCAGAATAACCACAAGTCGCGTTCTCCAGGATGACGAGATCTCATTGTCTCACCCTAACCACGTCTACGACCACACATGTAAACAGCCCCAGGCGTTGCTGCAATAAGTGTCTGCGTTTCGCAGCTGCTCCATCCCCGGCTGTTTTATCGGTTTATTTGCGCAGCTAACTTGCGAGCAACATACATTTGTTTGAGAGGAGTAAAGCGCTGAAGTATATCCAACCAGATGCATTTACACTTGATCAGTTTTGACTGGAATGCGTCCCAGACCACCTCATGAAGTGGTTTGAGCAATCGGATTTAAATCCGTCTCGAATGCGTTTCGGAGGGCATTTACACCTGGTCTTTTCACGATCATATAGCTATCCGATCAGAGAAAACGCATGAAGTGACCAGGTGTAAATAAGCTCTCAAACTTCATAAATAAAGTCCAAATTAAAGCAAAATTTACTTTTTTATTTGTTACATTGTGTAATCAATTATTTTGCAACCACTGCTAAACCAACTATTGCCATTATTTAAAAACTATTACCTTTATTATATGCAGTATATTTTTTCATGTATAATGTGTATCGCTAATATATAGCCTTTCAAAGTTTAACGCTGTATTTATTTAGACATGTTTCGGATGGAAAACTACGCTGCACACCTCATAAAAACTAAATGGAACTAAACATGAGCCGTTCCATGGAAAGTGTGGATTTATTGCTCTATGCTAAGCCACAAACCTCAGTCATGAACATCTCCATGTCCTCTTGCTTCTGGAAGACGAAAGCTCTCAAGTCGTTGACAGGAATGTGGCTCTCAACATATCTGGCATACCGTGGATCACGTACATTTATCTACAAACATGAGATTGTCAGTCGGATCTGCTTGAACGCACTCTGAGAACCGTGATTGAGCGAGTGGCTCCTCTCTTACCACCAGCATCATGGGCTCATAGACATTGCCTTTAAAGCGATTCCGGTTCTTTCTCAGCCACATGAGAGCGGTGTACGTGTCACGGAAGCGGGTGCGCAGCTTCTCTTCTTTCATCCTCATCATGTCATCTAGACTCCTCATTCGATTCTGCAAACCTTTTATAGAACAACCAAATAAATATGACAACAAAACTTTGAGATATAAATATACAGGTATATATTAAGCAAAGTATTTTGAAACCTTACGATTAAGTTCTCCAAAGGCTTCATCCTTTTCTCTGCGCAGGTCTGAGTTTTCGCTTTCCAGCTGGGCCTTTGCTTCCTGAATGGTCTTTAGATCGACATTGATGGCCTCGATCTGAGGAGTGACGTCCTCCTGACTGCCAATGTTGTGAAGTTCCTTCTGAAGGTCTTTGATCATGAGATCTGTGTGTCCGATGCGCTTCTGCCGGTCTGCCTCTTCTGTCTGCTTTAGACTGAGTTCCTGTCTGATGTCATCAACCTAACAATTATCAGAACAAACCAATCAGTATTTTATACCATCAAGTGGTATAAAACAGATCTTCACATTTTGTCAAGAAAATGATCTGTGCAGAAGTTTTGCACTGATGATTCATGCTCACAAACCTAACCCTCAGTATGAGAAACACTTTAAATAAATAATACTTCATTTAATGAAACTTTCATGCACTCTCTTAAAGGAGTAGTTCACTATAAAAGACAAATGTCATGATAATTCACTCACCCACGTTTATTTCTTCCGACAAAAAATTGAGGCTTTTGAGTGCCTCCATGTAGCGCATCCAAGACATAACCACGTTGGAAAGGTCATGCGTGACGTAAGCGGAAGTTCCAACCCAGTGTTTACGAGTGTGGAGAAAGAAGACCGTTCAAAAGTTCTTGGATGTTGAATGACACGTTATGTCAAGATTATTGTTTAAAATGGTCAGTTCGTGTGCATATCAGGGATGTTTAAATCTTTTGAAATCTACGTTACACGTGACCTTTCCAACGTGATTGTGTAATACGGAAGTCGTCGACGCGCATCCTGGAGGCAGAGCAAGCCATATATTTATGTTTAAAAAGTATATCATTTTTTCGTTTTCTTGGAAAATGACCAATCGTTTCACAAGACAACACCCTTATTCATCGACAGGTGTCGTTTAGAGCCCCTTAAAGCTGTGATGAAACTAAAATTTGGACCTTAACCAACAGCTTCCCGTTTAAGTGCATTATATAGATAAGAACCCTGGAAACCTTTCCGACAGTAAAATAAACACACGGACGGCTTGTATGACATGTGGCGGAGTGAATTATCATGAAATTGTAATTTTATAGTGAACTACTCCTTTAAACACTTGTATTGTGGTTGTTAATGTATATCGTGTTCTGTATACTACAGTATAATCTGCCGGGTCAACTTTGCACATACCACTTTGTTCTTCAATTCAAGCCGATCCTGTTTTTGCTTACACTTCTGTGACGCCTCTTTGATGCCGTTAGTCTGAAAACAGTGAGGTTATCTTAATAACTGAAAAACAAAACCAGCAAAACATTATTTTGGTAACGCGCTGAACAGTTTGTGATGTGCTAACCATTTCCTTCATCTGCTGTTCAATGGGCTGGAGCTGACTCTCCACCGAGCGAATCTTTCTGAGCAGCGGCTCCTGAGCTTCTTTCAGTGACTTGAGCATTGTTTTCATTTCGTCTCTCTCCTTCTTTACTCCCTCAAGCTTCTTTCGTGCCGTTTCATACTCCTGCAAAAAGGATATAAAGGTGAATAAACAGGAAACGCATAATCAACATGCACAAATTGAAGGAACAGGTCACAGTCGAATGCTTTTTGGAGCCAAAATTATAAATCACAGTTTACTGTTATTATATGAAAAGAGCTGCTTGTACACACGTTTTTTTGCTTTACAGAATACAAGAAACAAGACATGGAATAACATGAGGGTAGGGATGCAACGATTACAGATTTTGTTGGTACGATTAAAGTCGGAGGAATAATCACGGTTGCACGATTATGACGATTATTATGCATACATTAATTTCTACATTTTTACTGGCCCTGACAAAAATTGTACTTGCCCGCCACAAAAAGTAATAAATAAATAATGTCTAGTTATTAGTTTGTTTGTTACCCATGCAATCTTAATAAATAAGCTCATAATACCGTAAAACTATTAGCCTAACTCTAATAATAATAGTCAATCAGTTAGTAATAAAATTAGAACAAATGATCAAATTATGAGCAATAGCACAAATAAATGTAATAAAGCAAACACACAAATAAAATGAACAGTGCTTTTTAGATGTTTCAGGTTGGTCTAACTATGGTTATTAGGTACAGAAACTGAATAAAGGAGTCAAATGTAAAATAACACTTCATAGTCTTCACAGTATACTGAAATATAGATCAAACCATATTAAAGTTATTAAAGTGGACCATTCAGGAGAAGCGAGTCTCTTTTGTCTTCGTTTTGTTGTTGTTTGATGAGCATTAAAACAGATATATGAATTATGCTGCTGTCCCTTTAAGAGCTAGCCTGCACGGATCACATGCTTTTTTCCCCCCACCGTTTTCATTACAGCAAACTATAATGGATTTATCAACGTGATATAGAGCCCATTCGCTAAATAACAACATCAAATAAGTTAAATTAGTTCAACTTGCATAAGGAGTAGACTTTGAATTTGAGCTTGCGCCTACAGAATGTACTCATCATGTGAGCTGTCCTCGATGCAACGCTTCATGTCCAGTGTTCGACTCCGTTAACTTACATACCGCTTTGTTTGTTTACGTTGCACAGAAAGCCCAACTGTCACCGATACAGCCTTGATTGTGAATGTACCTGTAAGATTGGCTGTTTGGTCTTTCTGCCATAGTTAATGTAGTGTGTGTCATGACCGTGTCACTGTTAAGCACGGCTCTTTAAGCTGGTGCACAGCTAGTTGCAACGTTTCTGTTCCGTGCAACAGAAACATGCGGTGTAACAGCCTTTACGATTAATTAACCGTGACGTTTTTAAGCGCGGTTAATAGTGAACATCGGTAATCGCTGCATCCCTACATGAGGGCGAGTAAATTCTCAAATAACTTACATGTGCACATTATGTATATACAGCCGTGGAAAAAATTAAGCACCCATTCCAAATTTTCGTTTCAATTCAGCATTTCTAGATGTATTGTTGTGTTGTTTGTGTCTCAGGATTGACAAAGTCATCCAACAGCAATGTGAAAGACTGACAGCATGACAAGACACATGAAAACTGTGATAAAAAATTGACCTGTTTCTCCAGTTTTCATTTTCTGCAAATCGAAACAATTTTTTTTTTAATTTGGTAAAAATATTGTTAGTTTCCAGAATGAAACAAAAATGATCATTTTACCTAAACACATACCTATAAACAGTAAATCTTTAAATCAGAAAACACTCTGAAATGGTCTCTTAATCTTTCAGCGGCTGTATATGTGTGTGTATGTACACTATTTGTCAGGTATAGTGACTCAGACCCGAAATGTGACCTCTGCATTTAACCCATCCAGTGAGTGGTGAAGACACATACACCCGGAGCAGTGAGCAGCTATCACTGTAGTGCCCAGGGAGCAAGTGGGGGTATGGTGTCTTTCTCAAGAACTGGCCCTGAGAATCGAACCGGCAACCTTCTGGTCACGAGTCCGACTCTCTCCCATTAAGCCATGACTGCCCTAATGGTTAGACTTATATATATATATATATATATGTGATCCTGGACAACAAAACCAGTCTTATGGGTCAATTTTTCGAAATTGAGATTTTTACATAATCTGAAAACTGAATAAATAAACTTTCTAGATATCTGAGTTGTTAGAATAGGACAATATCTGGCTGAGATGCAACTGTTTAAAACTGTGGAATCTGAGAGCGCAAAAAAAATCTAAATATTGAGAAAATTGCCTTTGAAGTTGTTAATCAGGGACACTGTGGCAGACCATCCACTCACAAAAATAAAGTTTTTATATATTTAAGGTAGGAAATTTACAAAATATCTTCATGGAACATGATCTTTACTTAACATCCTAATGATTTTTGGCATAAAAGTAAAATCGATAATTTCGACCCACACAATGTATTTTTGTCTTTTACTAAAAATGTTCCCGTGCTACTTAAGACTGGTTTTGTGATCCAGGGTCACATATATATAATAAGCATGTACGTATATATATAAAATACGTTTTTTTCTTTAGGTGTCTGGAGAGGTTTATTGTAGATAGATTACAGTCACCACTAGGAATGCCGCAAATCTCATAATAATATTGAATCATTGAATATTGTTCAATACACGTATGTGAATTGCAGTTTTCCGGTTTTACGATTAAATAATTTCTGTGCGCTTTATTACTCTCTGAACTGGCTCTTTCCGTGTTTATCTGTATATTTGTGTGCCTAGATAGATAAACACCTCCCCACGAGTAAATATCTAATAACAATGCGCAAACGTTAGGGACGCTTGCGATGCTGGTGACAGATTTTACACGAGTCGAGCGGTGAAGAGCAGTGATATTTCAGATCAATAATTAAACCTGAAACAGTACCCTAACTTTGGTTTGTTAAGTTAAGTAAGCGCTAAACCTCAATAAGCTCATTTTACTGATATGTTGATGAACGGTTAACAAAGAACAGCTGTGAGCTGCCAGTGTTAATCTTTAATATATCTTTATTTTATATTCTTCAATACACCAGGAATTGTACAAGTTGATTTTTGCTTAAAGAGAATAGTGAAGTGAAGTAAAATGAAGAGAATGGCAATAAAGTAATTTTTTCTTCTTACTGTTCCTGTCACACATAAGCGTAGAATAATAAAAAAACACTTTAATGTGACAAAGCCATCAGAACCGAACCGAACACCGAGTGTAAAAAACCGAGGTACGCATTGAACTGTGGGTTAACTGTATTGTTGTTATTCCTGCTCACCACCCATGGTTTTTTCTTCTCCAGCATCTGGATCCGGTCCAAGTGTCTTTTCTTCATGTAGTAGCGCTCCACATCGAGTTTGTTCCTCTCGTTTCTCTGTCTGGCCTTCTCTAGAAAGTTGGCTTTCTCCTTACACATGTTCTGTTGAAGACACACAAAAGCCTGCCTGGTCATAAAGACGACAAGAAAAAGTGTATACAACTCTATTCACATCTGACGTAGCGTAGGGTTGAACTTTTATCCGTTGCGAATCAACTGGAAGGTGAAAAGCTGATGTTCCATGACAGTTTGGAAAAAGAAAGAAATGAAAGTTTGCAGTGGATTACCCCAAATGTTGACTTTGTATACAGAAACACAGTCTCAAAACAAGAAAAACATTTACCTCCAGTTCCCTCTCCTTGCTGCGAAACGTCTTGAGCTCGCAGTGGAACTCGTACATTTCTGGTGGGCCTACGGATTTCTCAGTGGCTTCAAGAAGCTCGATCTTGCTCATCTTAGCGAACTCACCAACTTTCTCCTGTGACACCAAATAAAAAGCAAAGCATGAAGTGTTCCGCGGCTTCTTTAAAACACTAGGACTTGACGTAGAGGAAATTTCATAGCGAGAAAAGCACTCACCTGTGGTAGGAACTGACACAAGTTTCCAACCTGAATATGCAGCTCTCTCACAGCCTCCTCCACGGCCTTCTGACTGGTGTGCTTTTTATTGATCATCCACGTCGACTGGTTGTTCTCAACCTGGATCTCTCTGGTGATGATCAGGTTTCCACATGCTCTGTACCTGAAAGTTCAGATGCTTCAGACAGTTTCTCCAAGATCTTGGAGCAAAACATTTCGAGCGTTGTACTTACAGCTCAATCTCAACCTTGCCTTTATTACACCCTCGCTTCACATACAGACCAACCTGATAAAGAAAGACATCTCTATTAAATATCTGCTCAAAAGAAGATATTTTGAAGAATGTTAGTAACCGAACAATGGCGGTACCCATTCGCTTCTATTGTATAGACACAAGTCTAAGTCGATTTTTAAACCTGACTTTTATCCAATGTATGAGAAGGCGGCAGTGATTTTAGTCATCAAGAGGCTGCGAAGTCTGTCAGTAGATTGGGTGGCGATCCTCCCATTTCAACTCGCTGGATAAAAACTCACTAAAACATCGTCAACTGTGTGGCTTTGAAACTGCGTCTAGCCTATAGGTTGAGGTTAGCGTATTAAAATAAAAAGTATTTGCCAGTAATGAAAAGCATTATTTAACAATAATACATTTTAAAAGAGAAACTCTTTTTCATTATTTGTTGGTTTTTTATTCTTTAAGTTTTCAAATTTTGAGAAGATCTTCAAAGTGTACAACAAAGTGAAGACTCTGCCTCTGATCTGTGCTCATAATTTAAAGAGACAGTGAACCTTAAATTGAAATGGCCATTAAAATTGTTTTGTGTTACGTATTGTGTTATCTATGCCTTAATTATGCTGCAGCTGGAATGGACTAAATACCAAATTATTTTTACGAGCTAAAATGTAGGAAAAAATATATATAAAAATTAGGGCTGTCAAACGATTAATCGCGATTAATCGCATCCAGAATAAAAGTTTGTGTTTACATAATATATGTCTGTGTACTGTGCATGTTAACGTTGTGTTTATACACACATACACATACATGCATATATTTAAGAAAAATATAAAAATTAATAAACGTTTATATGTAATTTCAGTAATTGGTAAATATAAATAATACATCTCAAAATTGTATTAAATATATATACATTTATGTGTATGTTTTTGTATTTATAAATACAAAATTAATATGCACAATACAACGACACATATTAAGTAAACACAAGCTTTTATTCTGGATGCGATTAATCGCGATTAATCGTTTGACAGCCCTAATAAAAATGTTTCATTCCGTTATTATATCCCAGTTTTACGCTACCTTTCAGTGGTGTCTCAGATTGTCCCACACCATGTTTTTTTGGGTGGTGGTCACCCTAAAGTAAAAACATTTTTGATCAAATCTTTTGTGTTCTGCAGAAGAAAGAAAACCGTACAGGTTTGAAATGACAAGAGGGTGACGAAATGATGACAGAATTTTCATTTTTGGGTGAACTATCCCTTTAAGTTTTAGGTTATCAATGCAAAGCTGTGCTTTGTTATGCAAACAGCATTTAAGTAAAAACCATTTGCATGTGTGCACGTGCGGATGTGCTGAATGCATTGTAATGTCTGTGGAAGTATTGTGCTGCTGTTTGAAATAATGTAGTTATTGTTAGCCTCTCATTTAAGCTCTCTAAATGCACTTAATGCATTTAAAAAACGACATATTTACTTATGTGAAACACGCGCTCTCTGCCGATTCTCACCTTGTCTCCTCTGCCCAGGACTGCTGTTTTTCCTGCCAGACCCAGGCAGATGGCACACACTATGCTGGATTTGCCTGTGCCATTAGCTCCCACTATCATGTTTAGTTTGGGTCCGGGGAAAACCTCCGAGTGGTCATACGTGCTGTAACCAACGATATAAATCACAAACACGATTCCGTATGAAATAATCTCACTGACGTAAGTGCACAAGGATATACATTACCGTTAACGTTAGTGAGTTAAGCACTTACAGGAAGTTGTCCATAGTAATGCGAACTATCGACCCCTCCACGAATCCTTCGTCATTTGTGCTTGTTGATGGAGTTGGCTGACTATTTAACACCTTTGAGTTTGTTTTTTCGTGACTGACACGTTTTCGCTTTTGCAGTACATCCATTTTCTTCCTGATGTTTAGTGTAGTACGTCTCTTTCGTTTCGCGCCTGTGTTGTGGTACGTCGTCCTGTGATTGGCTATTGGATGTCACGTGATGCCTTTCAAGGGTTGCCAGATAGTGTGTTTACGTCTGCCGTTTCGCTGCCTTGTGTGTTGCTGAAATTCAGCACCAGATGGAAGTAAAGGGGCTCTTTCCACGTTTCGCGGACACACGGACATAGTTCATCCAAAAACGAAAATTCTTTATTTACTCAGCCTCATGTCATTTCAAAACTGTATGACTTTGTTTCTTTTGCAGAACACATAAGACAATATAAAAAAAAACGTTAGCAACCAAATAGCACTGATATAACAAAATAACCCCGTTATTTCCATTGTATGGACACAAAACCACTGAGACATCTTTTGTGTTCCACTGAAGAGTCACACAGTATTTGGACGACATGAGGGTGAAAAAATGATCACAGAAATTTCAGGTGAACTATCTAAATGCCTTGTATGATGACTCAAGGAAAATCTGAAATGATTAATATTAGCACATCAGGAAATGTTTAACTGTAGTGGTGAGAGCACTTGTCAAACTTATTTGAATTCAATCGTTTATTGGACATCCCTTACAAAAATGAACCATGTTTTTGTTGTAAAAGTGTAGTCTCCGTGGTTTTTTGGTGCATTGATTACTATTAGCAAAACCATGGTTTTACTAGTAACCTTGGTTTTTGGTTTTACTGTAGTAAATTCATGTTTTGTTTTTTAAACCATGGTTAATTTAAAACAAAAAGATTTGGTTGCACATTTGGCAACAAACAGATAAAAAAATCAAGAAATTAATAATCCTCTGTATCAAATAATCCTGATAGAAATCAGGCTTTGTCTTGTAACCACAAAAAGACCATTAAATATTGCACATTCACACACTATAACAGAAAAAAATATGTTTTATTCACACAAAATAAACATCATTTATTTCATTTCTCTTCATTTTATTTGACAGCTAGGTCAAAGTATCTGTACTGAGGCAACTATCAAGCAAACAGGGGGTCTACAGGCTTCATAAAATCATTTTGATGACCTTGCACCATTCTGTAAAAACTTTCAGTACAAAGCGTGGTCTTTAAACATTTGTTTTGCATAGCAGTAGATCAAGTAAAATAAACAAGAACTATTTACAAAGTTTGCAGGTTAACGGATACAGTGGTGGAAAAGAAAAATGTAAAAACAAGCATAACTGGCAGCTGTTTCCTTCTCATTCAGCCTCACAGAAAACTGAACACCATCTGTACTTTCACATGTTTTCTCTGTCCTTCAGTTTTGTTTAAAACTCTTTCACTGAATATCATTAATATTATTTCCAGGAGAACTCCCAGCAGGGATATGGTCAGCAGCAGAGTCTGTGAAGACAAATGGACAAACAGTATATAAAGATATGTTTATGATAACCTAAATAACAAATGTACTTGATAAACAATTTATTAAGAATACCTCTGCACGGTCCTCTTTTAAAAACTACATCATCGATTGCAATATCACTTCTTACTGATGCACCTCTCATGGCTTCAAACACAATCTAAAGGAAGGAAAGAGTTAAAGTAATGTAGATATCAAAGATAGGATGGCAAAATAACTAGACTTCTAAACCTTTTTAAAGGAAGATAAATGCTTTGTAGATATTTAGTTGTTGACATAAACAGCTAAATATCTATTTGGCAAGACACATTATTAGGGTTTTGCATTTGGATTTATGAAGCACCTTCATACAGATTCAGCTTTCTCGCTACAATTTTAACAGAACATTACAGTTTGCTAGTAAGACAATGTTTTTAGTTTTGTAGGCTACTATTTCAGCACTGTGCTGTATTGATGTCAAATCTGGGTCCTGAAGCAAACCAGTTGGTTTATGGCTCATGTAGTTCAATGTGACTGACCTGGTGTAGTTGGTCATTTTGGTAAGTTATTGAAGCTCTGAGCCAGGACACACCCTGCTCTTCATAACGTGTCCATAACAGTGTGTCTTCGTCCTCTTGTCCAGTCTGGAGATAAACACTTAGCTGGCCCGTCCCTGATCCATACATATGGTAGTAAAACTGTAAGCACTGTGCTTCTCTAGATCCCCGTAGAGAGCTGGACAGCAGACGAGCTTTGTTACCGGGAAGCATAAATGACGCCTCAATATACAAATAATGACCTAAAAGAAGAAAGATAGGATACAAAATATTGAAAAGGAAAGCACAATTTTAAGAATGATCAGTGACATTAATGGGCTGCTTTTCCCGAAACCTTCTTAACGCATTGTCATTCTTAAGTTATATTCAATTCAATTCAATTCAATTTTAATTTATATAGCGCTTTTCACAATGTGCATTGTTCCAAAGCAGCTTTACAGGAGCAAATAAGAAAAACACAGAAAGGTAAAACACAGCACAGTGCATGGTGTTTATAGACCAAGCAAGATCATTATAATAAATAATATCTAATAAATAAATGAATAAATAAATAAATAAATGCAGTCTCCCGGTGAGCAAGCCAACACTGCACTGCTCTGCTGTGGCGAGGAACCCAAACTCCAATGCTGAATAATGGAGAAAAAAAAACCTCGGGAGAAACCAGGCTCAGCCGGGAGGGCCAGATCTCCTCCTTATATAAGGTAGTGATAGTGATATATTCTTAAGAACGACATTGCGATAAGAAGGTTTCGGGAAATGCAACCCCAAGGCATTGCACCAGAATAAATGTCCATGAAATCTAGCGGCATCTAGTGGTTAAATTGCAACGTGCAACCACCGGCTCACTCCAGCCCTTCCATTCGAAGCACTACGGCGGCTGACACAGGGCTAAGATGTCGTCACGCTTTCGCTTCTTTGCTGAAGGAGATAACATATTTACAAAACACGCTCTGTAAATCAATTTGTCCGTTTAGGGCTACTGTATAAACAGCATGGCGAATTGGGACCTGCTGTAGGCTACGTAGATCGACATCGCTCATTCTCAAGTAATAAAATCATAATGCTTCATTATGTATAAGGTCTTTATACACCTCATGTTGCATTTCTGTCAATAGATCCTCCAAAAAATGACACACTGTTTCGAAGGATAGTCGTTTGAGTTCAACATATTAATGTGAGACTAACTTGTCTGTGTAACGTTATGCATTAGTCCTAGGCTATATAAAATTCAGGTTTGAGTGAAGTTGAACATTTTTATCTTATCTTTTCTATTCAAATTTATTTTTTATTTGTATTGCTTTGTATCTGAAATGTAGACATTTACTATGGCTAAATCTTTTAATACATTTTCACAATTTTAGAAAATTTTACCATTCGTCTCAGTACCCAAAATAAATGGTAATAAATAGGAAACAACTAAATATTTTTCATTTGTTTATTCAGCATAAAATAAAATAATTAATTTTACAATTTTTTAGTATTTATAAACTATTTACTTTTCCCTATTATTTCAATTTAAGCAGCAAGTATAAACGTCTCGTTTTTTTGTTGTTCGTAAATTTTAGATTTGAAATATATCAAGTTTTTTATTTTTATATATAATTATAACAGTCATGGTTGTTTCGGTATTGACAATTCAACCTTATTTTGCACTTATCTTAAAATGTTAGAACAGTAAAATTCAAACATCAATGACCTGAATATGATAAAATTGTGTAAAACACAATTTTTTTTTTCTAAAATTACATTTTGTTTTGTTTTGAATTCGTTATATTGCCTCTTAGTAACGGATGGTAATGAACTTGATTTTTGTAAATATGTGTCAGTTGCCTAATATATATATATATATATGTATGTTTTTTTAATTTATGAATGGGGGACTGCATTTTGTATCTGTTCTGTAGAATGACATACTGAACATACTAACATACTTTGACTAAAATCCACAAAACTTGGAAATATTTCTCTCTACATTTTTTTGAGGCAAGAACATATTTGACTAATAATGATCTAAAATTGTAGATTATGTACAAATTATAATCTATCAATCCTGGGAAATGAATAACTGACCAAATCCTGTAGTGTGGTCTCCTCTTGGCCCTGTGTAAGAGGTTGGTGTAGGTCCTCTGGCCAGCATCCAGTCGCCTGTGTCTTTTTTATATTGAGAGTATCCACAGAAATCAGCCTCAAAGTTACACTGACACGGGTTCGACAGCGACAATGCTGCGAAAAAAAAACACTTTCAGCATGTCTGTTTGCAATAACCAGATCAAGGAATCAATTTAAGATGCAAATGCACCGTGAATTGTTATAAACAATGCTTGTTTACCTAATGGTAAGCAGTCCCCGAGGCTGACTTTAATGTCATCAAGACCAACGGAGCCACAACTCCAAACATTTTTGCACGTACTGATGAAAACCATCTTTGCAGCCCAAGGAAGAAAGATCAAAAAGCAAACATGAAGTGTTTCTTTTATTTGTTTTTAAGCAGTGCAATATTCCTAATATATATAAATGAATATAGATTTGTGCAATGAGTTTATATAAATGAATACAAAATAAAGTAATACAAGATCATTTTTGTCAGCATTTGCACAAGTTTTGTCTGAGATTCTCTTTTTTTATTTCGCAAAAAAGGATGACAAAGAACAAAAAGAACAAAAAAAAGCACCACAAAAGCATCATAAAATGAAATCATATGGTGCACTATTCCAAACTTCGTGTGAGGAACAAGATCAAAACAAAGTTTGCAATTGTGTGATTCAATAAAAATGTGGCTCTGTATGCTGCAACAGTTTGTTGTCATTGATGTGTAACTCCTAAAATGGTGTAAGTTCTTACATGTCACATGACCAATCATGACATCACTACTTTAAGCATATGCAAATGAAATTCAAGAACTCCCCTAGCTTATTTGAAGATGGGCAAACAACAACTTTTGTTCATTACACAAAGTCATTGCATTGCCTCAGAAGTCATATTAAATACTATAGTATTTCTTTCACTTTTTGCACTTTTGACAGCCAGTGGTCAGTGGATGGTTTGTATGGGAAAAAAAATAAACGTTCAAAACATTCTTTATAATTTCTCCTTTTTTGTTTCACAGTGGGTACATGATGACAGAATGTTTACAGTTTTGGGGACCTACTCCTTTAAGTCTTTCCTCATTTTTCTGTCATGAACATTTATTTCTCTAAATCTGGATCCTGCTATATATAAATGGTCTCATGTCTTGCTAACAGATGTAAGAGAAGCACGCCAGACTCAAAATCAAAAAGGGTTTGTCAATGTTAACCGGCACGGTCTAATGTCTGGCCTATATGTGCCAATAATAGAACCATTTAGCTTGTGTTTAGACCATCTTACCTGAGCATTCTTTTGGCTTTCTATGGTCAGTTCAACTTCAATCCAAATGTGTCTTATCTTCTCATTTTGAGTCCATATTTTTTGTTGTTTAGAGCCATCTGTATAATACAGATACACAGCCAAGTCTGTTCCACTAAGACCTCGCATGGAATAGAAGAACTTCACACAGTATTTCTGATTTCCGGGCATCAGCGGTCCAAACAGACGGCTCACATAACCAGACTGTGAATTAAAGCGAGAGTTGGCCAACAGAAACGATCCTGTACAGAAAGAACACCTATTTTTAGCTTTTTTGTGTATAATTGTCAAATTTCATTTAAGGAATAGTTCATCCAAAAATGAAAATTCGTTCATCATTTATTCCAAACCTGTATGAATTTCTTGCAGAACACAAAAGATATTGTGAACTGAACCCCATTGACTTTCATTGTAGGACACAAACCTATTTTCTAAAAATTCCTTCTTTTGTGTTTCACAGAAGAATTAGTCACATTCAGGTTTTGAATGACATGGGGGTAAATAAATGATGACAGAATTTAAATTTGGGTGAACTTTCTCTTTAACCTGGCAATGAATTTGTCATTAGCAGTTGTCCCAAAGCATCTGTAGATCCAGATAGATGGTTGCACCTGATCCTGTGGTGTGATCTCCAACGCTGTAGATGTTGGGCCGTACTGAGACTCTTTTCCACAGCGGACCGTCCCTCAGTGCCTGCGTGTACTGACAATATCCTGACTCAAAGTCACAGTTTGCAGCAGATGGATCAAAGGTCGGTTCTGGGGAAGCAGTCATTGGATTTAGGTTTAATATGATGTATTGATGTTGGTTTAGATTGGAATACTATAAAATGTATAATGGTATCCTAATGGACAATAAAGCTGGTAGAAAAAAAATGGGACCAGAATCAAATCTGATAGAGACTTGGAAGTGGGCTTTTTAGTACATGTTTCTAATTTTCTGAATGAAAACCAAAGTCATGGGTTTAATTCCTGGAATGCATGTACTGATAAAATGTATGAATGCACAGTAATGCTGAATGTACAAATATGTGAAAAGTCTGTGCGTTTAGTGGATGGATCACTGACTGAGATGCACTGTAAACATACCTGTTCCTGCATTACAGAATTCTGGAGAGAAGGTGATGTCATCAAGAANTGCGGAGTCTCTGCAACAGTTCTTGCGTTTAAGTTTGCGTTTCTGTCTATATGTGCGCTGATCAATGATTACAGTATGGGCCTATGTGAATAAAAGCCAATTTAGCCAAATAAAAATGTAGGCTATTAACTAACATTAAAGAACAATGAATGAGCAATACATTTGTTAAAGTATTTATTAATCTCTTTTAAATGTTAGTTAAAAAATACAACTATTTATGTAAGCTCCCCTGTTGAAAAATCCAGTATATGCTGGGTAAGGTATGTTTTGATCGATTCTGGTTTGATCTTAAACCAGCTAAGAACCATCTTAAATCAGCATATGAACAGTTTAATTCAATTCAATTCAATTTTATTTATATAGCGCTTTTCACAATGTGCATTGTTCCAAAGCAGCTTTACAGGAGCAAACAAGAAAAACACAGAAAGGTAAAACACAGCACAGTGCATGGTGTTTATAGACCAAGCAAGATCATTATAATAAATAATATCTAATAAATAAATGAATAAATAAATAAATGCAGTCTCCCGGTGAGCAAGCCAACACTGCACTGCTCTGCTGTGGCGAGGAACCCAAACTCCAATGCTGAATAATGGAGAAAAAAAAACCTCGGGAGAAACCAGGCTCAGCCGGGAGGGCCAGATCTCCTCCTTATATAAGGTAGTGATAGTGATATATTCTTAAGAACGACATTGCGATAAGAAGGTTTCGGGAAATGCAACCCCAAGGCATTGCACCAGAATAAATGTCCATGAAATCTAGCGGCATCTAGTGGTTAAATTGCAACGTGCAACCACCGGCTCACTCCAGCCCTTCCATTCGAAGCACTACGGCGGCTGACACAGGGCTAAGATGTCGTCACGCTTTCGCTTCTTTGCTGAAGGAGATAACATATTTACAAAACACGCTCTGTAAATCAATTTGTCCGTTTAGGGCTACTGTATAAACAGCATGGCGAATTGGGACCTGCTGTAGGCTACGTAGATCGACATCGCTCATTCTCAAGTAATAAAATCATAATGCTTCATTATGTATAAGGTCTTTATACACCTCATGTTGCATTTCTGTCAATAGATCCTCCAAAAAATGACACACTGTTTCGAAGGATAGTCGTTTGAGTTCAACATATTAATGTGAGACTAACTTGTCTGTGTAACGTTATGCATTAGTCCTAGGCTATATAAAATTCAGGTTTGAGTGAAGTTGAACATTTTTATCTTATCTTTTCTATTCAAATTTATTTTTTATTTGTATTGCTTTGTATCTGAAATGTAGACATTTACTATGGCTAAATCTTTTAATACATTTTCACAATTTTAGAAAATTTTACCATTCGTCTCAGTACCCAAAATAAATGGTAATAAATAGGAAACAACTA
Organism: Triplophysa rosa; assembly: GCF_024868665.1. NCBI lineage: Eukaryota > Metazoa > Chordata > Actinopteri > Cypriniformes > Nemacheilidae > Triplophysa > Triplophysa rosa. The sequence goes on along the minus strand of NC_079911.1, from coordinate 5,034,125 downwards.
AATATTTTTCATTTGTTTATTCAGCATAAAATAAAATAATTAATTTTACAATTTTTTAGTATTTATAAACTATTTACTTTTCCCTATTATTTCAATTTAAGCAGCAAGTATAAACGTCTCGTTTTTTTGTTGTTCGTAAATTTTAGATTTGAAATATATCAAGTTTTTTATTTTTATATATAATTATAACAGTCATGGTTGTTTCGGTATTGACAATTCAACCTTATTTTGCACTTATCTTAAAATGTTAGAACAGTAAAATTCAAACATCAATGACCTGAATATGATAAAATTGTGTAAAACACAATTTTTTTTTTCTAAAATTACATTTTGTTTTGTTTTGAATTCGTTATATTGCCTCTTAGTAACGGATGGTAATGAACTTGATTTTTGTAAATATGTGTCAGTTGCCTAATATATATATATATATATATGTATGTTTTTTTAATTTATGAATGGGGACTGCATTTTGTATCTGTTCTGTAGAATGACATACTGAACATACTAACATACTTTGACTAAAATCCACAAAACTCAACTTGGAAATATTTCTCTCTACATTTTTTTGAGGCAAGAACATATTTGACTAATAATGATCTAAAATTGTAGATTATGTACAAATTATAATCTATCAATCCTGGGAAATGAATAACTGACCAAATCCTGTAGTGTGGTCTCCTCTTGGCCCTGTGTAAGAGGTTGGTGTAGGTCCTCTGGCCAGCATCCAGTCGCCTGTGTCTTTTTTATATTGAGAGTATCCACAGAAATCAGCCTCAAAGTTACACTGACACGGGTTCGACAGCGACAATGCTGCGAAAAAAAAACACTTTCAGCATGTCTGTTTGCAATAACCAGATCAAGGAATCAATTTAAGATGCAAATGCACCGTGAATTGTTATAAACAATGCTTGTTTACCTAATGGTAAGCAGTCCCCGAGGCTGACTTTAATGTCATCAAGACCAACGGAGCCACAACTCCAAACATTTTTGCACGTACTGATGAAAACCATCTTTGCAGCCCAAGGAAGAAAGATCAAAAAGCAAACATGAAGTGTTTCTTTTATTTGTTTTTAAGCAGTGCAATATTCCTAATATATATAAATGAATATAGATTTGTGCAATGAGTTTATATAAATGAATACAAAATAAAGTAATACAAGATCATTTTTGTCAGCATTTGCACAAGTTTTGTCTGAGATTCTCTTTTTTTATTTCGCAAAAAAGGATGACAAAGAACAAAAAGAACAAAAAAAAGCACCACAAAAGCATCATAAAATGAAATCATATGGTGCACTATTCCAAACTTCGTGTGAGGAACAAGATCAAAACAAAGTTTGCAATTGTGTGATTCAATAAAAATGTGGCTCTGTATGCTGCAACAGTTTGTTGTCATTGATGTGTAACTCCTAAAATGGTGTAAGTTCTTACATGTCACATGACCAATCATGACATCACTACTTTAAGCATATGCAAATGAAATTCAAGAACTCCCCTAGCTTATTTGAAGATGGGCAAACAACAACTTTTGTTCATTACACAAAGTCATTGCATTGCCTCAGAAGTCATATTAAATACTATAGTATTTCTTTCACTTTTTGCACTTTTGACAGCCAGTGGTCAGTGGATGGTTTGTATGGGAAAAAAAATAAACGTTCAAAACATTCTTTATAATTTCTCCTTTTTTGTTTCACAGTGGGTACATGATGACAGAATGTTTACAGTTTTGGGGACCTACTCCTTTAAGTCTTTCCTCATTTTTCTGTCATGAACATTTATTTCTCTAAATCTGGATCCTGCTATATATAAATGGTCTCATGTCTTGCTAACAGATGTAAGAGAAGCACGCCAGACTCAAAATCAAAAAGGGTTTGTCAATGTTAACCGGCACGGTCTAATGTCTGGCCTATATGTGCCAATAATAGAACCATTTAGCTTGTGTTTAGACCATCTTACCTGAGCATTCTTTTGGCTTTCTATGGTCAGTTCAACTTCAATCCAAATGTGTCTTATCTTCTCATTTTGAGTCCATATTTTTTGTTGTTTAGAGCCATCTGTATAATACAGATACACAGCCAAGTCTGTTCCACTAAGACCTCGCATGGAATAGAAGAACTTCACACAGTATTTCTGATTTCCGGGCATCAGCGGTCCAAACAGACGGCTCACATAACCAGACTGTGAATTAAAGCGAGAGTTGGCCAACAGAAACGATCCTGTACAGAAAGAACACCTATTTTTAGCTTTTTTGTGTATAATTGTCAAATTTCATTTAAGGAATAGTTCATCCAAAAATGAAAATTCGTTCATCATTTATTCCAAACCTGTATGAATTTCTTGCAGAACACAAAAGATATTGTGAACTGAACCCCATTGACTTTCATTGTAGGACACAAACCTATTTTCTAAAAATTCCTTCTTTTGTGTTTCACAGAAGAATTAGTCACATTCAGGTTTTGAATGACATGGGGGTAAATAAATGATGACAGAATTTAAATTTGGGTGAACTTTCTCTTTAACCTGGCAATGAATTTGTCATTAGCAGTTGTCCCAAAGCATCTGTAGATCCAGATAGATGGTTGCACCTGATCCTGTGGTGTGATCTCCAACGCTGTAGATGTTGGGCCGTACTGAGACTCTTTTCCACAGCGGACCGTCCCTCAGTGCCTGCGTGTACTGACAATATCCTGACTCAAAGTCACAGTTTGCAGCAGATGGATCAAAGGTCGGTTCTGGGGAAGCAGTCATTGGATTTAGGTTTAATATGATGTATTGATGTTGGTTTAGATTGGAATACTATAAAATGTATAATGGTATCCTAATGGACAATAAAGCTGGTAGAAAAAAAATGGGACCAGAATCAAATCTGATAGAGACTTGGAAGTGGGCTTTTTAGTACATGTTTCTAATTTTCTGAATGAAAACCAAAGTCATGGGTTTAATTCCTGGAATGCATGTACTGATAAAATGTATGAATGCACAGTAATGCTGAATGTACAAATATGTGAAAAGTCTGTGCGTTTAGTGGATGGATCACTGACTGAGATGCACTGTAAACATACCTGTTCCTGCATTACAGAATTCTGGAGAGAAGGTGATGTCATCAAGAACCACATAGCCTCCATGTGGACTGTTGAACGCCACCTCAAACACCAACTTCATGAAACACAAATACATAACAGTACATATTTACTCATATTTACTCAACCAAGTCATTAAAAGGGGTCACATGACATGGCCAAAACGAATATTATGGTTTGTTTTAGATGTAATGCAATGTGTATACACAATTTAAGGTTAAAAAATGCTGTGTTTTCCACATACCATACATGTTTGTATCTCCTCTTTGCCCCGCCTCTCTGATACGCGCAGATTTTTTACGAAGCTCATGGCTCTGAAAAGCGAGGTGTGCTATGATTGGCCAGTTAACCAGTGCTTAGTGATTGGTGGAATACTGCAAGCGTGTGACGGAAATGTAACGCCTCTTACCATATTTGGAACATCAGGTTCCAAAGCAATTGTACTGACAGGTACGCCCACCTTACTTGCAAATACATTTGGGCGGTCTTAGTCAAATCATACCACGAACTGACGTGGATTTGTGGGGGTGTGGTTACACGAGGCGTTTCAGGCAGGTCTGGATAAGCATTCACTTTCACTTTTAATTTTAATTAATTATTTTTTTTCTAATACATGCATGGGCAACTTTTAACACCAAAGACACAGAAAAACACTTTTAAAACCTTTATATGACTGTCGAAGATATTCTGAGAAATGTCTCTGTGGTTTTGTGTCCATAATGGAAGTCAATGGGGGATGTTGTTGTGTGCTGTAATTTAACTCTAAGATGCAAATGAAATTTCTGAATCCTTTGATAGACAGCTGAGAGAGATCTAAAGAAATAAAAGAAGGTAAAATGCTACAGCACTACCCTGACATCTGGGTCCAACATGTTGAGCCAATCCAAGATGTGCACAATAAAATATAAGACCTGCGTGACTTTAAGACCCGAATTTTTGTGGTAAAATATTTCGAGTCTGCAATATATATGCACTTTTACTTTTCTGTAAAATAAACTTTTCTGGTCCACATGGGATCTTTTTTTCCCCCAAGAACTGCCCCCTTACGCAGAAAGAGACTGTTTGACGATAACCAACCATCCAGTTTGTTTTGTTTTTATTTGGTGTTTAACTGAAATTATACAGTAATAACAGACTTGTGAGAAAAATGTACTTAAATGTGTGTATTCTACACGACTAGTAAGCATGTGGTTGTCTGTGTACCTCTACGGGATATGGAGCTTTCAGGTCCACTTGCACAGGTATCCAGACCCTGTCCTCTGGATTCCAGTCCACATGGTTGTTCTCGGGTAGGTCAGCTCTCCATAGTTCCTGGTACTGTCCAGCTTGATCCCTGGTGAACACGGAGAACAGATGGTCTCCGGAATGATGCTGCTGGTATTGGAAGCTTAAGCAGCCGGACATTGGGGCTGTGGTTATTGGCGACACCAGCTTAGCCACCTCCTGCAAGCTTTTAGTGTCCGTAGAGTCCACATACATATACTGACCTGTGTGATCGAACACATTTATTTGTTAATTACGCTTTTGAACTTTTTTCATATTTTTTGTTTAGCATAGAATATACAATAAAACGTTTTCATGTTATTTATTTCAATATCTCATTTTAAGATCTATTCATTCTCCCGCTTATCTTCTGCAGGGTCACAAGATGGCTGGAGCCTATCCCAGCATCTTGCGTCGCCTATAAGTTTATGGTATGGACAGGCTCACCTGTCCTGTCTTCATTTTTCGTATCTTCTGCTCTTCCCACACACCAGTTCATATTTCTGTTCCTCTGGTTTGTGTATCCACACAGATGAGGTTCTCCAAAGTCACACTCTTAAAAGTCACATGAGCAGAGAAATCATTTTTTTGCATGAAAATATAAAAACAAAGGTCTTCTAGCTTTGCAATACTCAAATAACAGTCAGTCGCAATGCTGCGCAATAAAAGATTTAAATAAAAGGAGTCTGGATTCATTTAAAAGATTTTCTTCTGACTCAAGAATGTGAACACAGGCCGGTTCCTATGAATAGTCATTAGAGCACTGTTTAATGGGAACAACATTTTCTTTCTTTGATTTAAATTCCTTTTCATGTGTTCGTTGGCCTTGATTTTGGCACAACATTAATTCATGTTTCCAAAATATGTACAACTGGATTTGAATATTTTTATGACCTGTGTAAAACTCAAAAAGATGATGTTTGAGTGTTGATAGAGCATTTATTTGGGGTTGCTAAGGTATTCTGCATATTTCAGTGTGGGGTTGCTAGGGTAGTTGGTGGTTCAAGACGGTTGTTAGGGTGTTCCGGATGGTTGCTAGATAACTTTATGATTCCCTGCTTTACTCTAAATCTACACAACGTTTTCAACATTTCATGCATTAGAGAAGTAACAACACGCATAAAAAGCAGGACTGACCTATGCAGTAGTTGTCTGAGATCTTGATCTCAAAAATGGAAACACTGCTGTCACCTTCTCTTAGTTTACTTTCAATGATAATCTATTGAAGAATGATCAAACATGATAGTCTAATAACAAAATACACATAACACATGCTTAAAAAAGTGTATGTACGAATACAGGTGAAATATATAGAGTGGGTTTTCTCACCTGGAATGGTTCTGTAGAGTTCTGAAAGTCGATGCTGGCAATGAGCCAGCTGTCAGACGGTCTTTGGGTCATCCAGAGCACATGATCAAAACTATCTCCATCTGTGCGCTTCTGCACCTGCAAGGAAGCATTACCTGTCACCTGATAGACCATCCTGAAACAGCTCCAGTCCTGTCCATCCACATCTGGACCCAACAGAACCGCCTTTCCCTGGGCCTCCTGGGCTTGCTTGTCAACAGTGATGAAGTGTCCTTATTAAAGCAGAAGGAAAACAACATTGATGGCAAGAGCTTGTGTTCACACAGCCAAAAAAACAAACGAAAACATTTTTTAAAGAAACTCCTTTATTTAAAGGGATAGTTCACTTACAATACCTTTTGTACTCACTGACTTATTTTATATGCCTTTTATGAAATAATATTAACAAATACACTTTGACTTTTGATTTCAAAAACATGTTCTTTCTTCACATGCATTCGCAGCATCAGTTGAACAACCAAAATGGCATGCTCGGGCTACTCCACACCAGTGTTGGGTGTAACTAGTTACTAAGTAATTAGTTACTGTAATTTAATTACTTTCCCCTTGAAAAAGTAAAGTAAGGGATTACTCTTATTTTTTCTGTAATTTAATTACAGTTACTTCTGATGTAATTAAACTAAATACTTTGTGTAATATGTGTGTGTGCAGAAGAGGAATTGACATCAAAATTCAAAGTCTAACTTTAAAATCCGTGCTTTAATGTATAATTCTCACGTTTGTAATTAATAATAATACTTTATGTAGTTTTATGTTATTTATTTAAATGAATTGAAAGAGCCGTTTCATGTTTATCCTTGAATCACTTATCTCATCAAGGTTGATGTAGGATATAGAAAGTAATTAGTAATAAGTAATTAAATACTTTTTGAAGAGAGTAACTTGTACAGTAATCTAATTACATTATCGAATGTGTAATTAGTAACTAGTAATTAATTACTTTTTCAGAGTAACTTACCCAACACTGCTCCACACGTGTATTTTCGGAATCAGATTGGATCTTTACATTTCTTATTAATTTCCCGTGCTCTTCAGATTCGAGCAAAAGCAAAAGATTCGGTTGACTGCTGCAAATATGCAACATGCCACGTTTAAAGACAACACATCACTGATCCAATAATGTGCTGTTTCACTGTCTCCAGATGTGGTTATCATTGATACCATAGCTTCCAGATGTTGGCCTTTCGAAAGAGTATTTCTTCTACCTTTCTGGGCTTGTCCCACGTTTTAACCCAAAATCATTTTAACCCTGGGTTAGTGTAATTCTGACGTATCACAGTGTTCATATTACCCTATAGGTCAGTCATTCACATTGTATATCTCTGGCTTCACAAAACTGCAGGGCATCATGTTTGAAGCACCTTTCAGAATTAAACGCGTAAAACTCTGCCTAACACAAGGTTAAACGTGGCCTTGAAAATAACACTTTTATTTTTTTCTATGGTCATGTTTTTTGCTTTATGAAAAACAACATAAGAGATCGGTGAAATTCTTGCACAACTTGGTATAAAATGATTACAAATGTGTTTTTGTAGGGCACATAATAGGCGTGTGACTCACCGGTAGGGTCGAGGGTCCAGCTGAGGAAGGCCGGATCAGTTGTGTAGCCGCAGGTGCTCTTGTCAAAGCTGCATGAGCCCAGCAAAAGCTCAGACTTAACTGTCACTAAAACACAAGACAACCTGCAGTGATCCAAACACGGTAGCAAACTATGACCTTCTTTCATCTTTATTAACGACTTCAAAAATGTGTTTTAAAATATTGAATAAAATGGCCAAAAATACATCAAAGTATATAAACATATAACACATAATGTATATAGGCAATATATATATATGATAAAAGTAGGAAAAAAAAAATATATATATATATATATATATATATATTTATTTCCTACTTTTATCATTTAAATTATAATAAAGTGGGCAAAATTGATCATAATTTAAAGTAAAAAAATATGTGATGATCATAAAATATAAAATAAACTTTTGCAGCAGATGGCTTTTCATTTGATGGTACATTATGACTTATAACATTAAGTTTATGCATTTGTCACTTAAGCTTTAGATTTTAACAGATTGTAAACCATTTATAATGTTTCAAAATAAATGTCTGACATTTGAGGCATGCACACACACTAACACAATCACCTGTTGTAGGTTTTTTTTCTTACCAATCAAGCTCAGAAGGTAGAATAGAAACATCTTCACTTCTTATATATCGTCCCGAAAGTTAAGTAGAGTTAAGTTAAAAAACACCCCGTTCATCACAAGAGACAGAACGAGACTGCATTCTCTCCCTGCGTGTGCGTGTTAGACTGGCAACATACGACTGAACGGATGAAATCATTCTGTCTGATGCTTGGAGGTAAAACAGAGAGAGAGAGAGAGAGAGAGAGAGAGAGAGAGAGAGAGAGAGATTTCTCTAGCGTGCACCAGATTCTTTTTTACCAAGTATATTTTGGGAGCTTTACCTATAAACACACTTACATCAGTAACCGAAAACAGGATTATATAGATGTTTAAGTTATTGTCATGGTTCTGCCCCACCTTGTCTTGCTTCTCTTGACCTAGTGGCAGAACCATGATAGAACCTCTTGTTTTATGTGGAGAGTGACGTTTTGTCCCTGTTGGTCTTCCACTCTCAGGTGTGGCGTCTCTGTTCCAGCCCTTTCGTCTCCTCGTTATTGTTTGTTAATTAGTTCATGCCCCGCACCTGCTTCCTCTTGATTTGTCCCTTTTATAAGGTCCCTGTGTTTTCTGTCCTGTGCTGGATCATTGTTCTGTTGGGTCGTGTTTGTCTTTGTGGTGAGTTCTTGTTGTGTAGTTAGTTTAGTTTACAGTGGTCATGTCAAATGTTATTATTTCTAGTCTAGTTAGTCCCTGTCCGTGTTGCTATGTTTTGTTATGTTCCCCCACGTGGGTCTTTGCTTTGTATTTTTTTAATTGTTATTAAAGTATGTCTTGTTAACCCCTTACCCGCTGTCTGCACTTGGGTCCTCTGTCCTTGTCTCCATGTCTCACCCCGAGACTCATGACAAGTTATAGCCTTATTGTCTTTTTTGTATTAGTTTACTTTGAATCAGATACTGTTATATTTATATTGTATATTTATGTATTTATTTTATAAACAGCGCTTTTATGGTTTGAAGTGTAACATTAATTTGTGAGGTCACATGTAGGTCAAATCGATGTGAATAAAAAAAACTTACATTTTGTTATTCTCAAAATGTGACATTTTTTTGCACATCAGGATTTAGGAACTGATTGGATGATATGTGGTCAGGAGACAGGTGGCTTAAAGGAAGAATGAAATACAGAAGGATTTGGGAGGCTAAGGTCACACAATATGATCCACGCGGACACTGTTTGGTAACATGATACAAATATGTAATGAAGTCAGAATGTGACAGGCTAGGGTGGATGTCGGGGTTATTCGTATTGGGTTCGAGAGGGACGGGTGGGAAACATTACTCTGAGGACTCTTGGGAACTTAAAGGGATAGTTCACCCAAAAATGAAAATTCTTGCGTCATTAACTCACCCTCATGTCATTTCAACATGAACACAAAAGAAGATTGAGTAATTGTCACGGTCCTGCATTCTTGGTTCTGTATTTCTAGTCATGTGGCAGGATCAGGACGGAGCCCTTAGGTTTTATGCGAGAAAGCCATGAGTTGTTTGTTTTTTACTTCTCATGTGTTTTCTCGTGTCTTGTCATTGGCCCCGCCCCTCTCGTTTCATGTATTGCTTCCCTGCTGTGTCTAATGTTTCTCACCTGCCCTGTGTCGTTAGCCCTCGTTTGTCTTGCCCTATATAATACCCTCATGTTTCATTGTCTTGTTGCTCGGTCATTGCGTTTGTTATGTTCCGGTCCCTTGTCAATGAACTGTGAGTTTTATGGTTTACCCTGCCGTGTTTAATTGTTAGACGTTTGGTCGTGTTTTTAGTTTAGTTTTGCTGTTCTTGTTTTTCGTTTTGCCCCATCGAGGGAAGTGTTTCGTTGAGTTCTTGTTTTGTTCTCGTGCCTGTTTTTTCCCCCATCGTGGGTGTTTTTTTTGTCCGTGTATTTAATAAATTCTCTGTTAACCCCTTCACCACCCCTGCTGCCTGCTATTGGGTTCTTCCCCCACGTTTCATGACAGTAATGTCTCAGTGGTTTTGTCCATATATTTAAGTCAATGGGGGCCAATGTTTGAGTTCCAACATCTTTCAAAATATCTTCTGTGTTCTGCAGAACAAACAAAGCAGGTTTGGATAAATGAATAAATGATCAATGAATTTTCATCACTTTTAAATTCCAACACACAACACATTTGTTTAAAATTAGGTTCTGTTTTGATTTTTCCACTCCAAGCATACAGTGAGTAAAGCTTGACCGAACCTTGACATGGATTATAAAAGGTATAGATTACAGCTGTTAGTAATCTACGACACTACTATACTATAAATTTACCTCCAACAATATGAGACCTGACCGTCATCTGTGTATTTGCTTAAACACAAAGGACCACATAGGCCAGTAAACACTGTAAATGATAAATAAAATAAAAAAATGATAAAGAAATATAAGTGGTCTTGTTTTTCCTACTAAATGAAGTATAAAAAGGTGATAACAAAATTTAGGTCAGCTATTCTGATACATTTAAAGTAGAAATTAAATGTTTCCATCCAAGGCATTTGTTTTAAACAAAATTAATGTAAAACTTAAAATTACGTTTTATTCATAAAGTTTGGTTCGGGGTAGCCGGTGTAGGGCTTTATTATCTCAATAAATTACCATCCATTTAATAATTTTTATAAATATAATGATTTACACTGTTACAACGCACATGTTTTCAATGACATGATAATAAATAAATCATGACAGATTTATTGAGGTAAGCGTTAAATGCATTAATGTTAAATAGTGCCACCTGCTGCACAGTTCAGAGAACTGGAGCTACAGTGATCTTGAATATGTGTGATGAACTTTATCAAACATCTATCGATTTAAATAGACGAACGGTTAAACATCTTCCCAAAGGGCCACCTTTGGACTCTACAAGACCCATAAAGGTGGTAGTTAACACTAAAATGCTGAGCAGCAGATCCAGATTATGCGATGATGTTGTCACAGGGTTCAGCACACCCCACAGATGCTCAACTGGATTAAGATCCTCTTTATGGAACCTATAAAGAAAACTTTTTTTTTCTGTGGCATCGAAGCACCGAGTTAAGAGTGTGTTTAAACGACATGAGGGTAACAAACGATGGCCAGTAATGAGAATAACCAATGAGGATCAACTATAAATAGGTTTTATTAGTAGTATTAATGTATATTATCACAATTAAGCTACTGTAACTGAGGTCCACCCTGTTGCACGTCCTACTCAAGCGCGTAAATTGTCTGTACTGTACACAGTGAATTGCCAATCAAAATGTTCATCTTTACAGCTGTGTGACACCGAATGGACCACAGAGATTCCTGTGGGTTGGGCTACCGGCTCTCGCACCAATGAGATTTCGCTGTTGGCTGAGCTAACGAACGCGACGTGACAGAAACAAAGCAAACGACGACGTCTTGACATTTCACGACAAAACAATGGTTTATTGCGTATCGCTTAATAGCGTTAGATAGCTTTTTTAAGGACAGGTCGGAAACATCCGGTATAAAGTTATATTTCAGTTGGCATATGCCACAGAAAGCAGATTCTGAAAGACGACCGCTTTGTATAAGAAAAATAACATCTGAACCTTTCATTTAGAATGAGTGTCTTGGTAAAGAAAGTGAACCAAAAGCACAACAGATGGTGGGATGTGTTTTGGGGGCAGGGAAGATATTTAATGGAGTATAATCCGCTCTGATGTCACTGTATGTTGAAGGAGGGGTCTGAGATCCGGGCGCTCCGTTTGCCTAATCCCAATGTGTTGTTAAGAGCAACCGAAGATGAAGGCGAGCCGAAAAGCCCTTCTTCAGCGCCTGTTCTCATAACAGGTAAGTGAACTGTGCTGTACAGTAGATGCTACTGTAAACAGGTGATTGTGTCAAATGTCTCCTTTTTGCTGACTGTATTCGATTTTACCGTAGGTGCACCTGCCAGATGAATTCAACAGGGATGGATGTGTGTGCGTGCAATAGCGCAGGCCCGTTACGTTACAAAATAACGCGTCTTTGAGTTTTATTAGCACTAGAAAGTTTAGAAATTACACATTCAATCTTATTTGAGTTTTTATTAGTGTTTTTTTTTTTTAACAAATCACAAGTTTATCGCGCAGGGCGCTCAATATGGGCAGCTTTTTATACCTGTACAACACCGCAGTAGCGAATAATAAATACATGGATAATCGTATTGTAGATGTAACAATATGCAGTCTTCTAAGATATAACAAGTATGATTCGGTTTACGTTTTTTGTTTTGTTTTGCGGTTCAAAGCCCTTAGATTTATTTTCATAATGTCAAGGTGAATGGAGGCATTGTTGCTTTTTTTGGAAGAAGTATAATTGCGCATTACTCGATATTTTGGTATTTTAGAGAATAATCGTGTATTAAACACTTTATCCTTAATTTTCACTTTATTCAAAAAGAATTGTCATACTTTATATTTATTGTTAATAACCACATAACAACAATTTTACATCATTATGTTTTAATTTTTTTCTATAAAAATAGGCCTATTAATAATGATATAATAAAATAATTTATATAAACGCAAATTACAGTGCAGTTTATTTTAAGATTAAAACTAAAATAAGATTATATACTTCAAAAAAGTGCCAAAAAAGGCAACATCTGTCACCGCCAACGCAGAACGACCTTAAAATGAATGCATGCACTCTGTTGTAAACAATACAATAGGTTATGTGCTAAAAGGGAATGTGGGGTTAATGGGGAGGTAAATCCCCTGGCTTTGGGTTTTCATGGAGGTTTGACAGATGAATGTACTGAACCCCAGTGCTGGTGGAGTATGGCGGCTACCCATGGTGAGGCCATCTGGGACTGGGCCAGTGCCATGAACCAGCTCTCTGTACAGGCAGAGAAAGACAGTTTTTACATTTTGAAGCCAGACATAAGAGTTACATTATATGATTTGACATTCAGCTGGATATGAAGCTTACATGTGTTAGTTGTGTTTGTGTTATTTACATTTCCTAATATTTTTAAAAATACGTTTTTATAAATGTATGTTTGGCATCACTCATTATCCTAATGAAAAAGCCATAGTGCGAGTCATGAAGTTTTAGAGATCACATCAGAGCTATTTTATTTTTAGACTAAACACACATTTGAGATTTAAATTCCACTAAAAAATGCCAGAATGAATGTATTACCAAGGTTTTGAATATGATGTCATAGTAATCCATACAGTTCTTAACAAATTTATTAGATCCCAACCATCCCTGGCTCAAATTTGGGTATAAAAAAAAAAGATTTTAATTTAATCTGCAGTAGTCAACATAGATCATTTGGCCTTGTTGATTACTAATATAAATCACTTTGGTGTGTCATTCAGGCTGTTCAGAAGCATCTAGAGAATGAGCAGTGAGTGGGCGGAGTCATGAGCCATAAGGAGGAGCCAGGTCTGAGGGGTCCTCCTCCTCACCGCAGCAAGCAGCCTAATGGGACTCCCCTCGAGGGAGGTCGACCAAGATGGAGACCGTGCCAGCTGCACAATCCGGATGCAGAAAGCCAAGGCCACCATCATCACCAAGCCAACCAGCCTGGATCTAGCCGAGCTCCACCGCATCACCGTAGGCGGCGTGTTCCCGGTCAAGCACAACGCAGGCGGACTGAGAGCGGAGATACAGAAGCAAAAGCTGGCCAACCGCCCAAGCCGGGGGCGACGAGACACCATCGAAGTGGAGATAGACTCCATCAGCACAGATCTAGACAGCAGCACAGAGAACAACAACAACATGCAGTCAGCACTCCTACAACAGATCAAACTTTAGAAACGTCTCCAGAGGATTCCTCTCAAGAACTGCTGACTCCATCTCATCAGGCTGAACCGATCACAGATAAACCCGATGGAGACCAGGCTGATTCCGTTGATGCACAAACGGCTCATGATCCAGATGTAGAAGAGCCTTCAAAGGAACTGTTGGAGGAGAAAGAGCAATGTGAAAAATCAACGTTTGGCAAAAAGAATGAAGAAGAAGAGGATTACCCCAAAGAAACACCTGAGCAGAGTGAACAGGATTACGGTCCATCAAAGATTCCAGCTTCAAAAACGACCTTTCGTCCTGAAAGTAAAAGAACCAGCCCCCTCAGAGTAGATGTTCCACCATTCACCACATCTCCTCATCAAATGATGAACAAACCTCTTTTTCAGTCTCAACAATCCTTTCCCGAGTCGCTTCGCACCTACAATGCTGAGCCCAAGTCCAACCCTGCTTATTTTACCACTGGTTACACTCAGACAAACAAGGACACAGAATGTAATAATAGTTATCATGATGAAGACCACCAAGATGAACTCTCGGACTCTAGTCATGAGGCCTGCTCTGATTCATACCCACAACTAAGCCCTGAATCACATCTAGAGACTCCATGTCAGACAGAATCATACCAACACAACCTATCAGATCCCAGTCCAACATCCGAGGAAGGTCAAATCTTTGAGAGGAACCAAAGCACGTCCATGGATGAATGCGACGAGCAGTGCAACCTTCAGGAAGACGTCAGTCAGCATTGTTCGGTGGGCTCTAGGCTTCACCATTACGATGAGCAGTCGGGAGATGAAGCTGAACGCTCGCGGAGAGTCAGGAAGAGTTCGGTCAGTCTTTCACTGACAGTTCAGGAGCAAACTGAAACGGGAGGACCCCACAGACCATCCACTCCAACCCAGCATCAACCACCGGAGTCTTGCAGACCTTCAGGAGATGCTGTGTCTTTGGCCATCAAGGATATTAGGGAAGCCATTGAGGAGGTAAAAACCAAGACGGTGCGTTCACCCTACACGCCCGACAAGCCCACAGAGCCTGTGTGGGTGATGAGACAGGACTTGAGCCCCGTTGATGAGTTTCAGATTCAACCTCAGTTTCAGTCATATCCACAGTCACCATCTCAGCACTCGCAGTCTTCACCGCAGAACACGGTTAGTCACGGCTCCCTTTCATGGCTTCATGTAATTGGACATAATGGGACAAACTAGATTTTAGAGTTTGAGCAGCACAATTTCTTTGAAAAAATGTGGAAGCAATGTGGAAGACTGACAGCATGACAAGACACATGAAATAAAAATCGAGGTTATCAAATAAAAAAAGTTTTTGGACTTGTCCTAAATACATGTACAAATATTACTGTTGTATTGCTTACAAGTGAATATGAACTTGTTTTCTTTGCAGTATTTGAGTTCTGAAAAAAATACAGAGCATCTTTTTTATGTCACTTTGACCTGATTTTATTTGCTTTTATTTTATGCAAATAAATTCAAATGTAAACATTTTTAATTGAAATTTGGGAGAAATGTTGTTAGTAGTTCACAGAATGAAACAAACATGATCATTTTACCTAAACACAAGTAAATTCAGAAAAACTGAAAATGATTTTGAAATGGTCTCTTAATGCTTTCTGCGTTTGTATTTCTTCTGAGAAAAGAAGTCTCACAAGAGTTTTAGAAGAGATCTCAACAATGTCACTGAGCGCAGTTTCGCCAAGTTTGCAATCAAAAGTCCAAATGATTGAAGATCTCAATATGAACATTTCTCATCAAATTTACACAAATCTAGATGATTTTACCTCTACAATCTACATTCATTTTACACCTCCATACTCTTTTTGTACTGTCAACAGTTTGATTTCTGTTTTTTCACCTAAGCAATTTTAGGAGAAACATCTGAGACTAAGTTGATACTTAAATGAAGCTCAACTGAGATCTCCATCACATCTTTTGAGCTGCAAGAGCAAAGTTCCAAATTCCTTGTCATGAAATGTGTCTGAAATGGTCTGAATCTTTTTGTCAATGATGATTCTACATTTTGTACACAATATGATAACAGTGGTTCTTTTCATTTTTATAGTCTCCAATTCAAGATGTAGTACTACCTGCGGGAGCAGAATCCTCTGGAGTTCATTATCAGGAGGACCAGGATATAGACGTGAGTCCCAGTGTGCCAAGTGAAGAGGTGAAAATGTGCTATTTGACTTATGTTTTATTCTTTATTCTCATTCCTTACACTTCTACTGTAAATGCATCTATATTGTGTTTTTGGTTCTCAGACGAGGAGAAGTTTGGCCTCTTTCCCTACATATGTTGATGGTAAGCTCAAGCTAGTATGTGAAAAGTTCACTCGAAATAAATTCCTCCATCATTATTGACTAATCCTCAATTCTCTTCAAACCTTCCTGGCCTTATTGTTTGCTATGGAACACAAAAAGTGAAACTTTAAAACAAAAAAGTATAGCCCAAAAAATTGTCAACACCATAAAATTAGCATATAATCATTCCATATGACTCATGCTATGAGTTTTAAAGAAAGAAACTCATACAGGTAGTAAAATGAATTCTTAGAGTTTTGAGTGAACTAACCGTTGACGTTCCCTTATGCAAAGAAAACATATTTTCCTATATACAGTATTATGACTATACAGAATATACAGTATAAGAATATAGAGAACATATTATGAGAATTTTATAATATATTAAAGTTATGGTCCACCCAAAAATGAAAACTGAACCTCAAGTAGTTTCAAACCTGTATAAATGTCTTTGTTCTGTTGAACGCAAAGAAAGATATTTAGAAGAATGTTAGCAACTGAGGTTTCTGGGGTAGTCAAAACAAAGGTGCCCCCGAACTGTTTGTTTTCCTAAATTCTTCAAAATATCTTCTTTTGTGTTTAACAGAACAAAGAAAAATATACAATAATTCTTTCTACTATGGTAGACACAATTGTGCCCCAGAAATTCCAGTTGCTAACATTCATCCAAATATCTTTCTTTGTGTTTAACCAAACAAAGTAATTTATACAGGTTTGGAACTTGAGGGTGAGTAATTCATGACAGAATTTTCATTTTTGGGTGGACTGTCCCTTTTAATCATTGAATATATATATATATATATATATATAAATATATATATATTACAATATATAAGATAATACATTGTTTATATATTACAATATATTGAATAATAAATAAGGAATTGCCGCTTTTCATTTATTGAAACATATTTGCACTTGTTGACTAGATCTTCCAGTATATTCCCTATTTTTGTTTCATAAGGGTTACTTGTTGAAGGACCCAATTTAAAATCATTTATTGTCTATACGTTTGTTAGTAAGAATCAGTACAAAAACAGTTCGTTTTAAATATGTAAAATCAGCTGTACGATACTGTAAGGATTGGTCATGCAGTAAAGCATCAAAGCAGAGGAACAGATGTGATGTTTAGTTTTCATTCACGGTGTGACTGACTGTTTCCACAGTTCCTGGCCCATGTGACCCCGAGGATTTGATTGACGGCATCATTTTTGCTGCAAACTACTTGGGTTCCACCCAGCTGCTGTCAGAACGAACGCCCACAAAGAGCGCACGCATGCAGCAAGCCCAGGAGGCCATGACTCGCGTCCGGGTGAGAAACACACCGTTATATATAGACCAGGGACGCCAGCCTGAGTTTCCTCTTGTGAACCAATTGTTCACAGTTTTCTGCTGTTCTTGTCTGTCATTTCGGAACGTGCTCAAACATGTACACACAAACGCCCGCTTTGCTCAGTGCATCTCCAAAAAACTGATCCTGGTTTCATCTAAAGCTATCTGAGGTCACAAAAGAAAAACATGTCATAAACATCCAACACACCCGTGTTAGGAAACAAAACTGAGTGACATCTAGCTGATTCTGGGAGTCAGATTTTGTCTCTGGGGCCGTGGATGTCATTCTGATCCGAGCTGAACGCTTGATAGCGTTTCTCACAAACCGTAATGCCAGAGACTCCTTACCATGACATCCCACCCCCCCGTCCCCCCTCGGCCATACTATCCTGTTTTATTACAACAGGGCGTTCCCGTCAACCTACAAACCAATCAGGTCGTGTCTGAGCCGCCCTCCGTGGCCCTTTATGTTTGCATGCTTTCTTTGACCGCTTTCTGTTTTTATTTGTCCCTTGTCGAGCAGACAGCCCCGAAACAGGCCAAAATCAGAAATAAGGTACAGTATTTACTGTGTAGTTTTGTAGCCAGGCTGGGCTTAGCAGGACGAATTTGTTTTCTGCCTTCGTTTTTGTCTTCTATCAAATATGCAAATCTTATATTTATAGAAAAGAATGTGCTATTTTTTTGAGGACTGTTTTGCTTTCTTCATGGCCTCAGCAAGCTACAGAGAGCGGGACGGCATCCAGCACAGAGGTGGATCTTTTTATATCTACGCAGAGGATCAAAATGCTCAGCGCTTACACACAGGTACACCTTCAAATGACTTTTATGCTGTGAGTTTTCTTTCTGATGGGGTCTGTTTCGTAGACTTTTAAACACGCATAAGCTCCATTTTAAAGCTTTGGTATCTTGGCAGGACACCATGATGGACCATCCGCTGAGGACCATCTCATACATAGCCGACATCGGCAACATGGTTGTGCTGATGGCTCGCAAGAAGATGATTCGCTCTCAGAGCGCTCAGGAAAACCTGGATGCTGCCGACACCCATCACACCAACCCGGCGCGAGACGACCAGAGGCAGTACAAGATGATCTGCCACGTTTTTGAATCAGAAGACGTAAGTGTGGCATGCTTTTTTATCGTTTCCTAAGTCACCGAAGGCTGTCGGTAATTGATCTTGATGCAGTCTTTTCTCTGCATCAGGCTCAGCTGATCGCTCAGTCCATTGGTCAGGCCTTCAGCGTCGCTTATCAGGAGTTCCTGAGAGCCAACGGCATTGACCCAGAGGACCTGAGCCAGAGAGAGTACAGCGATCTGCTCAACACTCAGGACATGTACAACGATGACCTCATTCACTTCTCCAAATCTGAAAACTGCAAAGACGTAAGTTGGCGTGATGTTACAGTAACGGTGTAAAATAGGATGAGAAGTATGTGAGACACTTGGAAGAATGATGTTTATTATCTTTTATAGAAATGATATACTGTATAACTATACTAATGTTGTGCACATACAGAATGGGGTTGAATGTTTATAAAGTATTATATCAATCATAAATATGTTGGCACAGCCTTGCAAAGTAGTTACATTATTTTAAGATCACAGTAAGCTTGAAATTATAAACAAATCTGCCACCAAATCTGCTAAGGAGTGATTAATAATACAAACCCAATTCCAAAAAAGTTGGGACACTGTACAAATTGTGAATAAAAACAGAATGCAATGATGTGGAAGTTTCAAATTTCAATATTTTATTCAGAATACAACATAGATGACATATCAAATGTTTAAACTGAGAGAATGTATCATTTTAAGGGAAAAATAAGTTGATTTTAAATTTCATGGCATCAACACATCTCAAAAAAGTTGGGACAAGGCCATGTTTACCACCGTGTGGCATCCCCTCTTCTTTTTATAACAGTCTGCAAACGTCTGGGGACTGAGGAGACAAGTTGCTCAAGTTTAGGAATAGGAATGTTGTCCCATTCTTGTCTAATACAAGCTTCTAGTTGCTCGACTGTCTTAGGTCTTCTTTGTCGCATCTTCCTCTTTATGATGCGCCAAATGTTTTCTATGGGTGAAAGATCTGGACTGCAGGCTGGCCATTTCAGTACCCGGATCCTTCTTCTACGCAGCCATGATGTTGTAATTGATGCAGTATGTGGTCTGGCATTGTCATGTTGGAAAATGCAAGGTCTTCCCTGAAAGAGACGACGTCTGGATGGGAGCATATGTTGTTCTAGAACTTGGATATACCTTTCAGCATTGATGGTGCCTTTCCAGATGTGTAAGCTGCCCATGCCACACGCACTCATGCAACCCCATACCATCAGAGATGCAGGCTTCTGAACTGAGCGCTGATAACAACTTGGGTTGTCCTTGTCCTCTTTAGTCCGGATGACATGGCGTCCCAGTTTTCCAAAAAGAACTTCAAATTTTGATTCGTCTGACCACAGAACAGTTTTCCACTTTGCCACAGTCCATTTTAAATGAGCCTTGGCCCAGAGAAAACGCCTGCGCTTCTGGATCATGTTTAGATATGGCTTCTTTTTTGACCTATAGAGTTTTAGCCGGCAACGGCGAATGGCACGGTGGATTGTGTTCACCGACAATGTTTTCTGGAAGTATTCCTGAGCCCATGTTGTGATTTCCATTACAGTAGCATTCCTGTATGTGATGCAGTGCCGTCTAAGGGCCCGAAGATCACGGGCATCCAGTATGGTTTTCCGGCCTTGACCCTTACGCACAGAGATTGTTCCAGATTTTCTGAATCTTTGGATGATGTTATGCACTGTAGATGATGATAACTTCAAACTCTTTGCAATTTTTCTCTGAGAAACTCCTTTCTGATATTGCTCCACTATTTTTCGCCGCAGCATTGGGGGAATTGGTGATCCTCTGCCCATCTTGACTTCTGAGAAACACTGCCACTCTGAGAGGCTCTTTTTATACCCAATCATGTTGCCAATTGACCTAATAAGTTGCAAATTGGTCCTCCAGCTGTTCCTTATATGTACATTTAACTTTTCCGGCCTCTTATTGCTACCTGTCCCAACTTTTTTGGAATGTGTAGCTCTCTTGAAATCCAAAATGAGCCAATATTTGGCATGACATTTCAAAATGTCTCACTTTCAACATTTGATATGTTATCTATATTCTATTGTGAATAAAATATAAGTTTATGAGATTCGTAAATTATTGCATTCCTTTTTTATTCACAATTTGTACAGTGTCCCAACTTTTTTGGAATCGGGTTTGTATTAATAATATATAATAATAATAATAATTACTATTATTTTCAACGAGATCTGCATTTTGAGTTTAAATAAAAGGTTTTGGTTATAGACCCTTTCAGAAGACAAAAAGAACACTGGCGTAGAAGCGCTTCCTGTTATAGTTTTTTTTATGATTTATACAGTATATTTTTAATTTTACACGTCTATTCGTTTAACATTTTTCGTTTAGTTTCAGTTGTAAATGTTGTTGTTGTTTGTTTTTCTTAGTTTTTCTTTGTTTGTCATGTGTAAAAAACTGAAACAGAGTTGTTAACATCTTTCAAAATTGTCCATAAGGCACAATAAAAACAACTTTGTGCATTAAAACTGTTAACTTTACTGGTGGAAAGAAAGGAAGTCAACAAATGTGCTATATTTGAACTTAACTTAAGCCAAACATGTCAGTCTCTGAGTAACATGTAATTTATTTAAGCCACAAAATAAATAAAACATAAGTATACTAAAAAGCATTTTGAACGTCTACAGCACGCTCAAACATCCCTTATGCATGTTATCACATCTGTCATAAACTTTAGCTGGCTGTCGGTTGAAATTATAGAACTAAAAATATTGGCATAACACACTCATCATCGGTCACTTTCCTGAATACTTCCCGGCAAGTAAATTCATCATTATTACCCTAAAATCCACGTGTTTTCAAATCCACATCATTTGAATATCCAAATGTCTGTCAAAAAAACATGCACAATACACAGAAGTATTTGTGAGGAGGCCATGAATTTTGATGACTTGATTTAGTCAATTATCATTGTTGATAAAATGTGGATGATGAATTTTAACCCCATAGCAGATTATGACTCGTATAGTTTAAATAGATATAACGTTCAAGCATGCCCGTTTAAGAACAGTGCTTAAATGAATAATAACACCAGTAGAAATTATGATCATACCACATCATTTACAGTTAATGTCCTGGATTTTGTGCCAACACCAAATCTGTACCTGTTACTTTTTCCATAACAGAGTTGAACTGTTGTGATTAAAATGACCAATAGATGTAATATAAGTAAAGATTATTCTGTTTCCTGTTCATTTTATCAGCAGTAATGAGCTGTATCTTTATCTGCTTAACCTTACATTCCTCAAAAACCTTCATAATAATAAACGTGATGAAGCATTTCAAAATGGCATGCCAGCAAAACAGGCTGTGTTTATGTCTTTGTCAGGTGTACATAGAGAAACAGAAGGGCGAGATTCTGGGTGTGGTTATCGTGGAGTCCGGCTGGGGCTCTATTCTTCCCACGGTTATCATCGCCAGCCTGATGCACGCTGGACCTGCTGCCAAGTCTGGAAGACTCAACATCGGAGATCAGATCATGACTGTTAACGGCACCAGTCTGGTCGGACTGCCGCTCTCCACGTGTCAGAGTATCATTAAAGTATGTTTTATTACATCTGCTATGTTTCACATTTCTGAAATTTATTACAGCATGGCTCACAACCATTGGTTCAATTTTTTACCATTATCTTCAGGGGCTAAAAGCTCAATCCAGAATTAAGTTGAACATCGTCAGGTGCCCCCCGGTAACCATGGTTCTGATACGTAGACCAGATCTGCGCTATCAACTGGGCTTCAGTGTGCAGAATGGCATTGTGGGTACTAACATGAAGTATTTGAATTGTTTGTGCTGTTTGTTGTCAGTATGTTTCACATGTGTGTGTTTTGTTTACAGATTTGTAGTCTCATGCGAGGGGGGATCGCAGAGAGAGGAGGGGTCCGCGTAGGGCATCGCATCATCGAGATTAACGGTCAGAGCGTAGTGGCAACACCCCATGAGAAGATTGTTCATATTCTGTCAAATGCTGTGGGAGAGGTAACACACACACACACATGCATGCACGCACAGACGCACACGAATGTAGTTACCATTGTCCTAATTCTGTTGACAGTTAGGTGTTAGAATTTGTTTGATTTCCTCCCCTTAATCTTCACATATAGACAAGCAACGTAATTTCTGAATTTTGTCATTTCTGAATGAATTTTAGGCAGTTATAGAAATTTTGCTTTTGTATTAATCTTATGCCTAGAAACTGGGTCACAATGTTAGTCTTAATTAAAAATATGGCAGGCTAAGTATAATTTAAGCTACCAGGAAGCTTAAAAGCAGATCTTAGTAAAGCAAATAATAAATATAACCCTAATATTTCTGCCTCTAAACAAATATGATCACATTTTAGGCTTAGGGTCAGATTGTTATGTTATGTGAATGTTATGTGAGCAGTTTACTAAAATTAAGACTTTGAAAACGTTTCTGTTTATTAAAATCAAATAAAATGTTGGCCTAAAAATGATAGGAAAAACTTAAACTAAACAAAAAATTGAAATGTTGCTTCAGAAATAAAGTGAAATAAGTTTAGGCCCTTAAATGATAATAACAAACAAAAATAAAATAGAATAAATTATATAGCAACATTAAAAATAAACAAATAATAAAATGACAAAGGCATGGAACAAAATAGCTACTAAAATTAACATAACTAACAATCTAAAAATAAAAGCTAGTTTAAAATATTAATCAAAAGTACGTCTGTGACGAGGGAGGTGTGACGAGAGCCGTGGGAGGAGGAGTTTTGTTAAGTTTTGTTTATGTTTGTGTGGGTTACTTCCCTTTTTACTTCCGGATTATTGTTTGTTTAAATTTGATTAAAGTTTATTGTAAATGTTCGCCGGTTCCCGCCTCCTTCCTTCCCTTTTATTGAGCTTTTATTACAACGTCAAATTAAAAACAAACCTTTAATAGATATATCTGAAATAGGAGTCAAGAATTATACAGCCGTGGAAAAAATGTCTGTTGTTTCAGTTTCAGTTTTTATGAATTTACTATTAGGTATGTGTTTTTCTGTATCTATGTAACAGCCTTAAAAACTGACACTGCAAACAAAAATGTGGCCGCTTCAGATTTGTTGTTCAGATTGCAAGGCTTGAAGTCAAACATCTGACAAAAAACATTTTGCATAATAATTTAAACAATTTTCTATCCAAGTGAGATAAATTTTATTAGGCTGACACTGTCTTTACATTTCCTCAGATCCATATGAAGACAATGCCTGCAGCTATGTATCGACTGCTCACTGCCCAGGAACAACCCGTCTACATCTAAACCTCTGCAGGGCTACAAGATCCCGTTCACATATGCTTATTCACTCTTTATATTTATTTCAAGATTAATATAACTGTTTACACATTTATTTAACTGGATGTATTTATTCCATTAGTATAGAAACCAAACGATTCCACAAGCATTTGACTTGCCTTAATCTCTGTGGGTCTGAACAGTTATTTGTAAGCTCACGATTTAGTTGCATTAGTTCAATGTGTTCATCCAAGTACCAAAGATAAATGAATGATAATCGATCATGTGCACAACACACTACTGGACCTAAAAAACGACCACACAGAGAACTGAATGGCAGTGAGCACAGAGTAATGGTATAAATGTCTGTATTTTGCTGTGAACTGCATATGATTGCTATCAATAAATATACAGTAAGTAAATAAGTCAAATTTATTTTGTCATTTTGAATAGTATTTTCCATATATGTTATTTTTAAAACAACAACATGGGTAACACAGTTGAATGGTGGAGATGTACAATACAATTTGCTTTATTTTTGTATTCTCTCTCTACTTTAGAAAGGTTCCAAATGATGACAAAAAAAAAAACCATGAACACACACGTTTATAAAGCATTTTATGTGACCATTCATTCAAATGGTGTGTTATGTGTAAGGCAAAGTTTAAAGGTGCTGTGAAATGGCTTTTTATTTTAATTATTTTAAACTGTTGTTTAAGTAAAGTAACTGATGTTTACTTATAACGGTTTTTACATTAAAAAACATCAAAATCAATACGTAATAGGCTATTTTCTACCTTGGTTTTGAGGCAGGCATTGCAGACTTGGAAGTTAATGCCCACTGCTGTGATTGGATAACAGTCAACTCCCCGTCAGTACATGTAATCGTTTTGAAAACTTCCAAGGAGTAGAAATGGCAACCTGAGTCATTCATCCATATATGTTGGAGCCAGAGCCTGATCCCGAATTTCAAGACGATGAACCGACTACATCTGAAATACCAAAGATGCTCCAGCCTATGACAGCGTGGAAAGTCCTTATCACATGGGTTACTCGACCTCTCCAAGGCCCCCCACTGTATAGAGCTTGGGAATCTACGTCTTTGTGCATTGCATTCTGGGCCATGTTTTAGGACAGCGTACAATGACAGCAAATACAAATCATCAGAGGAAAAATGACTTTATTTACATAAAAAATTGAAGAGCTGCTTGCACATACTTAGAATAAATGGACTAATACTTGAATCCCTTGTTCATTCAAAGGAGCACTCCCTTATGGACACGGGGTGATCGCAAATAGCTATATCACAAATGACATTTCTAAACGTATTTTGCACATTTCTCATGGTGTGAGCAATTATATATTCAAGCGGATCCAAAATTTTGAATCTGTAATAATGAATACAAATGAAAAAGGCCCATCAAGATATTTTTTTAAATTAAAGTCATCGTGCAATTAAAAATGATAATGCTAATTTTCTTACACCGCCTTGTAGTGATTATTATAAATAATTTATCAATGCACATCATTATTTTTGTAAAATTAATTTGATCTTTAATCAAAAACATAAAGCTCCACTACCCCTCTAAACAACAACTCTTCTATTCATGACATGATGCCTGAAAAAGAGGTAAGACTGTCCAATGGGTCCAGTGGTGTATCAGGCCAACTTACAACGATCCAATCAATTGGATTGGACGTTTTTCAAATTTCAGAAGCCGTTTCACTCGGATGTACGTCATGATACGGAAAAGAAGAAAATTGCAATCTTCATTTCATGGTGACCAAGTTGCACTTTCACTATTGTGTTGTTTCTAAACTGCAAAGCAGAAAAATGTGCTTTATTTTAGATCCGTTTTCCACTCCCTTCATGAGAGCAGATATGGTTGTTCATAACAAAATTTCAACATCTACCTCTAATATTTACCAGTTTCTACTGCAGTGTCGATATCCTAAAGTCCCAGAATGCATTGCGACATCATGTTCCCATTCATTATTTAACAATATTCAAAGGCCCCCCTCCCACTCACAAAACCTAAAAGAAACCTCAATAAAATATTTTAGAGCTTAACATTAACTGGAAAAACATTAATTACTTAAAAAATAGCCAAATATAAGACATTTTTTTAGCTTTTTAATGTATTTCAATTCTCATTTTGTCTAATTTTAAAACATTGGTAATCATGAGGATGTCACGGCGGTACAAAGGACTCAGATGCAGGAGATGAAGGCAAAAGAAAAAGATTTATTTAAACCTGGGTAAACAACACAGGAGGACAGGGTATTCCTGACCCGAGAACACAAAAATAAACAAATAAGCAAAAATCCAGAGAGGGCGAGTGTGCACCGAATCCAACTGGTAACGGGAGCAGCCGAATGGGAAAGAGAAACGTCCAAACCGGCTTCCCAGAGCAGCAAACTGGTATCAGCGAAACTGGTAGAAGGAACAAAACAAACAGACCGTAATCCAACAGGTTGCAGAGCAAAGAATACAACGCCACGACTAGTGAGAGAACAAAGTGGCATAAATAAGGAGACTGGTAATGTGAAACAGGTGAGAGTGATAACAATTAATTAGATCGCTAAACAGAGACCAGGTGGGGGGCAGTAGAAATGATAACTTCATAGACTAAGACAATATAAGAAAAAAGAAACAAACTTAACAGAACCCCCCTAAGATGCCTCACGGCAGCAAGGCCACTACTCACGAGTGCTGCGGAAATGATCAATCAGAGAGCGGTCCAGTATGTCCCGAGCGGGGACCCAACATCTCTCCTCCGGACCGTAACCCTCCCAGTCTACCAGGTATTGATGACCCCTGCCCCGCCGCCTGACATCGAGGAGACGGCGCACAGTGTAGGCCGGTGACCCCTCGATGAGTCGAGGGGGCGGGGTGCAGAGGTGAGCGGCTGAAGGGGGGAATGTAAGACAGGCTTAACCTTGGCCACGTGAAAAACGGGGTGAACCCTACTAAGAGAGCGAGGGAGCTTGAGGCGGACGGATACTGGGTTAACGATCTTAGTAATGGGGAAGGGACCGATGAACTTGGGCCCCAGCTTACATGCGGGGAGCTTGAGGGGAAGATCAGAGGTGGACAACCAGACCCTCTGACCACACACGAAAGGAGGGGCCTTAGAGCGATGGCGATTGGCAGATACCTGGCTGAGTTTGCGAGTAAGGATGAGAGCTCGCCTAGCGAGCTTCCAGGTACGAATACACCTGGTAACGAAGGCGTGGGCAGAGGGAACGGAGACATCAAGCTCTTGGGAGGGGAATAATGGGGGCTGATAACCTAGTAAGCACTGGAAGGGAGAAAGCCCCGTAGACGACACCGGAAGGGAATTGTGAGCGTACTCAACCACGGCTAGTCTGGAACTCCAAGACAAAGGTTCCGCAGACGCGACGCAGCGCAGGACTCTCTCGAGGTCCTGGTTAGCTCTTTCGGACTGTCCGTTAGTTTGAGGATGGTAACCGGATGATAAGATGGCAGTGGCCCCCAGGAGTCGACAGAACTCAGCCCAAAATTTGGAGGCGAACTGGGGGCCTCTGTCAGAAACCACGTCCGTGGGGAGGCCATGGATGCGGAAAACATTATCGAAAACGATAGCCGCCGACTCTTTAGCTGATGGGAGTTTAGGAAGGGGAATAAAATGGACCGCCTTCGAGAACCTGTCCACCACCGTGAGGACCACGGAATTGCCACAGGATGGAGGAAGTCCTGTGACAAAATCCATGGCTATGTGGGACCAGGGTCTCGAAGGGGTAAGTAGAGGTCGCAAGAGTCCAGCAGGAGGACGGTTAGACGTCTTACTGGTAGCACAAACTGGACAGGCCGAAACGAAATCGCGAGAGTCCTGCACCACTGACGGCCACCAAAACCGTTGCTTAACTAGCGCGAGGGTGCGAGCAGCCCCAGGGTGACAAGCCAGATTGGAGGAATGTCCCCACTGAAGGACACTGGTTCGGACCAACTGAGGAACAAACAACAGACCCTCTGGGCAACCGGTAGGGGAAGCAACGCCCTTAAGCGCCTCACGAACTTTAGACTCCACCCCCCAAGTGACCGCCGCGACCACTCGGCCGGGAGAAATGACGGGCACCGGGGTGGTGGAGGTGCTTTTGACTTCGAATATACGTGAGAGCGCGTCAGGCTTTCCGTTCTTGCTCCCGGGACGATAAGCAATGACAAAATCAAAACGGCCAAAAAAAAGAGCCCAGCGGGCCTGACGAGAATTAAGTCGCTTTACTGAGCGAATGTACTCTAAGTTTTTATGGTCGGTCCAAACCAGGAAAGGAACCTTGGCCCCCTCCAACCAGTGGCGCCACTCCTCCAATGCAAGCCTGACGGCCAACAACTCCCTATTGCCGATGTCGTAATTCCGCTCTGAGGATGTGAGCCGGCGGGAGAAGAACGCACAGGGATGCACCTTGTCGTCCGAGGAGGCGCGTTGGGAGAGTATCGCTCCTACCCCTGCCTCCGAAGCATCAACCTCCACAATAAATTGGCGAGAAGGATCGGGATTAACCAAAAGAGGAGCTGATGAAAAGAGAAACTTGAGTTTAGAGAAGGCATTTTGAGCCTGTTCGGACCATTTGAAACGCCTAAGGGTGGAGGTGAGTTCGGACAGGGGAAGAGCGATCTGACTAAACCCTCGGATGAACCGCCGGTAGAAATTGGCGAACCCCAGGAATCGCTGGACATCCTTGCGATTCTCGGGGGTTGGCCAATCCGTAACGGCTTCCACCTTGGCAGGATCCATACGAATACCCTCAGGCGACAAAATGAACCCCAGAAAAGGAACCGACCGTGCGTGAAACTCGCACTACTCCACCTTGGCGAACAGGCGATTCTCGAGTAACCGGCACAAGACTCGTCGGACGTGCTGGAAATGGTCCCGTTCATTCTGAGAAAAAATGAGAATATCATCAAGATAAACAAAAACGAATCGGTCAACCATATCTCTAAGCACATCGTTGACGAATCTTTGGAAAACCGCCGGGGCATTAGACAGGCCAAAAGGCATCACCAGATACTCGAAATGACCTGTAGGTGTATTAAAGGCGGTTTTCCATTCGTCCCCCTCTCTGATCCTAACTAGGTGGTAAGCATTGCGTAGGTCTAACTTCGTAAAGATGGTTGCGCCCTGCAAGAGTTCGAAGGCCGACGACATCAAGGGCAAGGGATGGCTATTCTTGACCGTGATGTCGTTCAACCCCCGATAATCAATGCAGGGACGGAGGGACCCATCTTTCTTCTCCACGAAGAAAAACCCCGCCCCAGCCGGAGAGGAAGAAGGACGAATAATACCAGATAACAAGGAGCCTGCTACATACTTCTCCATAGCCTCCCTCTCGGGCCCAGAAAGAGGCCCGAGAGGGAGGCTAGAAAAAAGAAACAAACTTAACAGAGGACCCCTTGGTAGTCAGCTGCCCCCCCCCCGTTGAGAACCAATGCCTTATCCTTATCAGTAATTTTGTATATTTCTAATGTATTTGTGAAGTTTTTATTTTAATGCAACCAAGGACGTTTCATAAAGTTATTACTCAAAATGCAAACATTTACCAACAATGCAAAACAATTATGCGTACTAAATAAGGTTTATATGTGTTTTGTGACAAGTTAGGCTTGTGAACACGTAACGTACCACATTTATATAAAAAAAACATTGTCAAGTGTTGGAAATGTATTTTCCAAAAAATGTAAACATTTTTAGTAAAGTGAAACACGTTTACATTGTCAGTTACACACTGTCCTCTTGAAATTGCAATGAAAACGAATCACTTGCTATCAATAATCTGTAGGTGTATCTGTGAAAACAGTGCTGTTATGCCAACGGAAAAGAAAATATTTGATGTTTAGAGATTCCTAAGGTAAGTCCAAGGCACGGAATGCTTTTTTCGTACATGGGGTGATCTCAAACATGAAAGTAACAATAACAAATTAGCAAAGTAACAATCTTAAAAGTTAGGTTTTTTATTTTGTCTTTAAATTTACAAAATTGCTTAATTTCCCACAAATCCGCGTTTCAGTAGAACATCATAGAAACATGTCAATAGTGTTACAACATTATACATGGTGCTATTATATTCTGAACAAGTTCAAACTCTGAGCAATATAAAAAAACAGATATAACACATTTTATATCTTAAGTTTGTACGGGCAATTGTGTCACAGTAATATTCAGGAAACATAAAAGCATTTCTTAAGATTTGAGTTAACAGCAGTTTGATCAATGGCGTTAAGGCACTCAGATGTTTAAAAAAAACAACATTTATCCCATCTTTGCGTTTGGTTTGTGGCAAACTACAGTGTAAAGAAAGTGTAACTTGAACTCCATCTTGTAGCTTTTACCAGAGGCCGATACATGATGGCATTGTGGGCAAACCGAATCAATAAAAGACGCACAAACAGAGATGACTGCAAGACATAACACATACGCTGAAATTTAGTATAAAACATTACAGGTATAAAAGAAAACACCCTGTTAACAGTGATTTAACTGTGCATCAGTAGGAATGCTGGTCTATAACTGTCGTATATTTATACTGCATATATGCATTTAGCAAATAACATGTTAGTGTTCAATATGGCATCTGCTTTGTCCGTGGTTCTTTATAATGACATGCATAGAAACTACAGCAAAACACAGTGATTCGTCATGTTATGTGACACAGTGAAGTTCCATGTGTTTTACGAAACGTGTTACAGTTCGGTGTCGTTATATTTCTGGGGGTTATAGTAGCCTTTGCGGGTTTTATCAGCCAACTGCTGTCGATATTCTTCCTCATCATCATTTTCAGCGCGGTAATGAGTGCGGCTCTCGGAGTTTGAGCTGGAGCTGAATGAAACAAAGTTTCAATTATGAGATTGAAGAATGTAGCACACAGATGACACAGTTAGAATGTTTCAAAACAGGGCTGTTATAGTTTTGGTTTTATAGATATTTTGAATTAGCTTACATTTTTAGTTTCTAAAGTTTCATTTTTTGCAATTTTGAACTTTTCTCATTTCATTTATTTTATTGTTTTTTTACATTATTATTAATTATTATTTTTATTTCAGCTTTAGTTTTGTTTTTGTTAAACTTCAATTATTAATTTCAGTGCTATATTGTTAAATTATTCAGTTTACATTTCTCATATTTGTTTAGTTTTTCAAAATAACAGTTAGGTCTATATTTTATTTTATAAAATTATTTAGGCCTATATTTTAATTTATTTCAATTAACAGAGATGTTTTAGAAAACTATAAAAACCTTGTTTCAAATCAACTTACCCAATAGGTTGAGGTCTGTTTTGATTGGGTTTTGGTTTGTGGGGAACCGCATAGATATCAGGATGTTTCTGAGAGATCTCGAGCTGTTATCCAAAGAGGAAAAAAGTTTATTTCAAAGTTTACAAAAGTTTATTTTTTTTTCAATTTTCAAGAAATAAGTGTTGACTGTTCCAGTCTAAACAATTGTATTGATTTTGATATAAAAACATTTTTTAATCAAATTCATGTAAAATTGTCTAGGTCATATTTCATTCAAAGAAAAAATCTTTATAAATAAATACAATTATTTCAATTAATTTAGTTACCCCTGACAATTGAACAGATTTTCCCTTCCAATTTATTTTTGATTAAATAAAACGATTAAATTAAAAACAAATTTAAAATATACTCTTACCATGGTGTATGACTACAACTGAACAAAAATAAACGTGGCAAAAATAAACAAATTTACTGTAAATGGTTAAATATCATTGTAATGAAAAGGTCCTTAATAGTCATAAAAAGATGTAACTGCCCTAAAAATAGGCTCCAATGTCTTCACGTGAAACATGACCCAGACATTTCACATGCAAGTTAGAAGAATTTGTGCATGATGTGTTTGAATGAGACACAAACCCGTGCTTGTTCAGCCTCCTGTAGCTCAAGCATCCTTTTCGTTCGGGCCAGGTGATCCATCTGCTCAAAGGCCTTCACCTTTCCTATGAAGGAGCGATTGGCCGGGTCATTGGTAGGGTTATTAGAAGGCGTGTCATCGGCAGGGGCCGACCGCATCGTAAAGCTGGGCTTCTGGGCTACAGGTGGCGGTAGAGGTTTGGTGCTCACAGGCACGTCGCTGCTTACTGTACTGCTGGATCGAGAATCAAAACTCCTAGAGTCTGCGGCGCGTGAAGTCGTCCTGACCTGCAGTGACAGGAGGAGTTTGGTTCTTAGTTATGTAATGGTTTCACAGAATACTACAAGAAAGAGGAAGTGGATAGGAAAATAATAGGACCGCTTACTTTAGGGGGTTCTGGCACAAATGATGGTGGTGGACTCGGGTCTTGAAGCACTTCTCGGCTTCCTGCTTTCTTGATACGGACTTGAGGAACAGGCATGGTTCTCTGCACGGGTGAAATACACGTTGATTTAATTAGAGTGTGTACAAATACACATACGAGAAAACAGACCAAATAGTCATAAACACCATAATGATAGAAAACTAATGTTTCAAGCTTGACCTGTAGGGAGCAGTGTGCCCAACACTTGACCTGAGTGACTGTTGTAGTAAATGAATACCCACCAACCTTTGATTGCTTATTGCTGATAGGAATCATAACTGATAATGATAATACAAGTTGGAAGAATGACAAGCACTTGTCACATAGTAAAAAGTGGGTTAAGCCTTATAAAACACATTCCAAACAGTCATAAAATGACACACAGGATGTAACCATGCCATATGTAACAGGAAATGCTTCCAGACATAAACATGTACTAACCTCCTCGCTAACAGGCTCGGATGAGCGGCTGATGGCTGACATTGGCTGTGGCTCGTCGGTGGACTCGTCCAGTTCGTTATCCGTATAGGCTCCGCCCTCATCGGCCGTGTCGTCATAATCGCTGGTCAGGAGACTGTCCATGCTCAGATAGTCTGCGCTCATCGCCGACAGGTACGACATGCTGTCGTCATGAAGATCCAGGTCTTCCTCTGATCCGTCAAGCTGAAACAGGACAAAGACTGATCATGTCTCAATTCTCACAAACTGCTGACAAATTCACATAGAATATGCTGAATTTAAAAAAAAGAAAATGTTATAGTCTAATTTGTGTTTAAACGAATGCTTACTTTGCTCTCACAGATCCAGACGGATTTGTCTTGTTGTTCTTGTATGCTATCCTTCAGGCTTCCGAACCAGGCGTCGTGAGCAGAGTTCAGTTCAATCGTAGCTGGACAAACAAACATTTATGTTTAAAATAGAATTAAAAACAGGTAAATTTTTGATCCCTGGGACTCAAACCCGAGACTAACCCGTGAAAAGGTGCTGGCATGCTTTCCGTAGTTTAACTGCTTGCTCATAAAGCTTGCGTGAACTGCGGTTGGATCCTGGAACCAGACGGTTTCTCATGGCCTTCACCCCCTGCTTGCTGTCAGGGTTCATGAAGATGACAATTGGATACCACTGGGTGTAATTCAGGGTGTCGACAGCCTTGGGTGTGATATCGAGCAGAGCGTGTAGATCCTGGAAACACGAAAAAAGACGTTTGTTGTGTAAACAATTAAAACAAAGCTGTAGAATGACAGAAAAAAGTCATTACACATTTACCTGTTCAATAATCTGACGTATAGTGTTGAGTCGGACCACACCGGATGATTTCTCTGTGCCTGCATCTTTAGGCTCAGTTTCTGTCAATGCAATCATGTGGAGATATTAATGCATGCTTGCTATGCATATTGAAAACTTCTATAGGTGATGAATAGCTTACTTGCTACAACAAATTCATCTGGAAGTTCATTGGCAAGTTTATCATTGGCAGCATCTGCGATTGGGCCGAATATTACGACAGGTCGTCTAAAGCCAGCTGGTGAGAGAGAATGACAGAAACGAATGACTTACGTAAAATGTTAAACTGAGAGAATGCTGAAATATTTTAAAACTTAATATTAAAAAATATACTTTTTATTTTACATTATACATAAAAGGCATTAGAATATTTAAATATGCCAGCAAAATGCATGTCAGGTAAACTTGGGCCACAAATTGTTGCAAAACAACTTATGTAATTATTTTTAAATAAATGATAATTATTTGGTAAATTAAGTAAAATAAAATTAAATGTAATGTAATGTAAGACAAAAACACAAAATATTAGAACTTAATATTATATGAAAATCAAAACATTTATCAGTTAAAAAAATATTTTAAACTATATAAACATATATGGAAATATAAAATAATATATACAAGTTTAAATATTAATTAAAAATTAAATAAAAAGAAAATCATCTAACTGCTTAATTATTTTTGAAAAAAAATGTGAATATTTAAATATGCAAACAAAATGCATGTCAGGCACACATGGGCCACAAAAAATGTTGCAAAACCAATTTAATTAATTTTAAATAAATTATTACTTGGTAAATTAAGATCGAAATTTTAGAATCGAGTACAAAATCTTACTATTAATTATATATCACTTAATGATCTAGCCCCTGCTAATCTGTCCGACCTTTTACATATATACTCTCCCGCCAGAAGCCTCAGATCTGAATCTAAGCTCCTCCTTTTGATACCCAGAACTCGGCTGAAATCTAGAGGTAACCGTGCTTTTGAAGTGGCTGGTCCTACACTATGGAATAAGCTCCCATTTTATATTAGATCGGCTTCTTCTTTGATTGAATTCAAATCCCATCTTAAAACTTATTTATTCTCTCTTGCTTTAAGCCTATAATGATTGACCTTGATTTTATTCTTGGCGTCTGGTGTGTTTGTTTTATTTTCTATTGTGTTTTAGATATTACCTATGTTTTTATTTCTCAGTATTATTGCACATGTACAGCACTTTGGTAGGCCTGTGGCCGTTTTTAATTGTTGATAACTTTTTAACAATTAAAATATATATTTAATATGTATATAAAAAATATTAAAGAATATTCTGAGCAACAGAGATCAAAAGTCACTGAATGTAACATTGCATGTTAGCCATACCTTCTCGCAGCACCACTCTCTCATACGCTGGGAAGCGTGTAGTGACGGGTGTAGCACTGAGATCCTCCCTGCTCTTGCGAAGATCTTTTTTCTTGGCTGCCCTTTGACCCCTGAGTCTCCAAAAGTCACCTCTGTCATTGCCCGCACCTTTCTGTGCATTTTGAACGTTTGCCATCTGTTCCGCTCTAAAAGTATGCAAATACATAAACTACATTCCAAAAAAAACCACTGTATTGTAAACCAAACTTCTACACAATCGTGCAATTCTCTCACCTGCTTTTGCTTGGTATGATGCCCTTCTCCCGCAGCTGGTTGTCTTTGTCCATGCGGATGGCGAGGTAGTTGCCTAGCTTTCCGTCATACAGGGTGTCCACCACTTTAAATATCTCACCTCTGGAGAAGGTCAAGCTCTGAGGAAGCTCCTTCTCATATTCAAAATGTGTTCTGATGAAGAAGTTATCTCCTCGCCCGGATGCCAGGATGTCTTTATAAACTACGGAAACAGTTTATTTACATGTGCATTAGCATCCAGCACATTCATAATAAAAGATGTGTAGATCATAAACTGTAAACTCAGTGATTTGACTGTACGGAGGTGTTTTAATGTACCATCAGGTTTGCTTTGAGCCAAGATGGTCACATCCTCTCCTTTTGGAATCTCCAATAAATCAAGGACTGCATCTTCTCGGATCATGCCTCTGAAATCTGTATTATTTACCTGCAACACATTTGACATGATCAGCTCATCGTGCACGACAGATAAAGACACATAACATTTACACATGTACATCTAGTGCATTTGAGACATTTGTAGCACCTTCACAATCTGGTCACCAGTGCGGAGTCCCTCAATCTCGGCGGGACTGTCCTCCTGAACGCCTGCTATAAAAATGCCCACGTCGTTGCCGCCAGCCAGACGCAGGCCAACGCTGTCGCCCTTCTGGAAGCGCACCATCACTGTGTTGGGGCTGTGAGATACTTTTCATTACAATCAAAGTATGCCAAACTATGACATCATTAAAGAAAGACGTCAAGTAATTCAAAACTATGGCCAAAATGAGTAAAATAGCTTTTAGATTTAGTCTAGAATTCGATTTTAGAAGTCAACAGTGAATCCAGTACAAACCCATATATTTCCAGGTCTTCAGGACTGGGCTGCAGTGGGACCTTGGGCAGAGGTTTGGTTTTAACTGGAACACTCACTTTTGGAGCAGGCACCGGTGCTGTTTTAAAAACATAAAATTCAATGTTCAAATCAACTTGCTTAAAACGCCAACAACTATAGAACTGTTTTGTTTCTAATTTCTTCAAAAATTTTAAAACAAATTCTCATCAAATTTGATGAACTTTTCCAGAATTCAGTGCAGTGGGGTGGTATTGTGGGTACCTGGTGACTCACTACGAGGCTCCTCCTCTACAGGTGGAGGCGGCAGCTCTGCTGGTGCCGCTCGGAATGGAGTCGGCATGGCTCCCATTTTAGCCAGTCTATTAGGAGGTTCATCTCTAATGACAAAACGTTAAAGTAGTTACTACTTAAACACAGCTTGTTTGTTAATATCTTTAAAAAACAATAGAAACTGTACTATTTTTAATTGCGTAAAAGTAGTAGTAGTTTCACTATATTTTCCAACAACTAATGGCTCGCTCAGTAGTTTTCCATGTGCAGCGAATTTATGTTTTCCATTTTTGTAGTAAAATGAATATTTAGTTAAATACTGGCTGTTTCTTACAGAAAATGCTGAAATAAAAAAAACTAAGAGGAATAAATAGTAAGAAAATTATGTTAATTGCAAGTTTATGTTAAAGGGATAGTTCACCCAAAAATGAAAATTCTGTCATCATTTACTCAAGCTCAGATTGTTCCAAACCTGTATACTGACATTCTTCCAAATATTTTCCTTTGTGTTCAGCAGAACAAACAAATGTATACAGTTTTGGAACAATCTGAGGGTGAGTAAATGATGACAGAATTTTCATTTTTGAGTGAACTATCCCTTTAACTAATGTAGCTATAATGTGAACTAATATGATTAATGACATTTTTTATTATATTATTTTTATTTCATATTAACTTTAACATAGTTTGCTTATTAACAGTAACTTGGTAACTAGTAACTACATGATCTGTATGATAACCTCACAGCAGTTTACTATGAGTGAATTGGCCAGCCTCATACAAACATTTCAGGAAATGCTGGTGCCAGTATTACCTGTTTTTGTCTTGTAACCTCTCATTCGAGGAGTGTGAGGAGAGGTCTGAATGATGGCCCCGCCTCTCCTCCTGAGGAGAATACGAGCGGTACGACTCGATCTCTGAGATATCTGCAAATACAGGCGTACACAAACCACACGTGACCATCTCAATGATATAACAGTAAACACCTGATGAATAACAATGAGAGTGGATGACTGTGCCACTTAGAAAGGTGTAACTGCTGTAGACTGACTGAGACTGAGGGTGGAGATGTAAACACATTCAACCTGAGCTGTTTAAGGCACAGTCACACTACAGAGGGAACCTCTACGGGCAACACCCTGTCCTGGCTGCTTCTTCATCTAAATCCAGACACTTAAAAAGCTATGTCAAACCTCAACAAACTGAATATTCATGGCTGTGTGTTAGTTACAGAAATCCACTCACCATCTATTTCAGAGTCACTGTCTGCCATGGGTGGGACTCTGATGAGCACATGACTGCGATCCCTTTGGACCACAAGCTGCAGCTTACCACGAGACTTCTCGATCAACTTCCCAGCATCGCTGAGGGAAAGATTCTCTGTGACTGTACCATTTATCTGAGACAAAAGAAAACTAGTATTAATCAATAACTAAGAGATTAATGTGCATACAGTAAATTTAGATTTCAGATTGACATTTGATCACTTTGATCAGCAATTTCAAACGAACCTTCAGAATGATGTCACCTTCTTCTAGTTTGCCCTCTTTGGATGCCAGGCCCGTACTTGTTGTCTCTTTGATGAACAACTGACTGCCCAGACGAAGGCCATATTCTGGACACATAAGGGAAAAACGAATGTGAGAGTTTGGACTATAAAATGAAACTAAATCACCGACTTAACATACAAATGAAAATTTGCTCATTAGGTGTCATATTATATCAGAATGTACCAACCATCATTGGGGCGATTCTTCAGAAGAGTAACACTGAGGGGCTTTCCCAAAGGTTCACGCCGCTGTGGTGGGGCGGGTGAGGGTGAGCGGTCCAATCGGTCTCGACTGTTACTCCTCTTGACTGCCTCATCCTGGCGAGGATCGTACCTCCGGCGATCTTGTTCGCTGGCCAAATTCTCTCTGCTATAGCGACAAGCCGGTTCCGGCTTGTACTGTGCATCTGGACTGTGTGATCTGTCCAGCGTCCGATCGCTGCGGTATCGCCTGTCTGGACTCCGGTCTCGGTCCAGATTGTGTTCGCTACGATAGCGCCGATCGGGACTGTAGTTGTGGTCCAGTGTTCGATCGCTTCGGTCACGTCTCTCCGGACTGTGTTCGCGATCGAGCACGTGCTCACTTCGATAACGGCGATCTGGGCTACGCTCGCGGTCCAGCATTCGTCCTCGGCTGCCGTCTCGTCGGTACTGTCTGTCTGGGCTCATACCTCGCTCTGTGGTCCTCCCTCGGCTGCGATCATAGTCACGGTCGTGTTCTTCTGCATAGCCTCCTCTGCCTCGTTCTAGACTGGCATCGCGATCAGAGTAGTTGCGTCCGCTGTAAACGCTGTGTCGGTCCTGGTCGTAGTCATAGTCTTCATTGTAGTCGCCGCTAAAGACGCGGTCGTCCTGTGACGGGCCGCGTTTAAGCATGCTGACTGGGATTTTTCTAGCCCTCTTTATTGTCTGCATAAGAGCGTAAAAAATGTATTCAATCCTCAATATT
The DNA here is from genome assembly GCF_024868665.1 of Triplophysa rosa. Taxonomy (NCBI): domain Eukaryota; kingdom Metazoa; phylum Chordata; class Actinopteri; order Cypriniformes; family Nemacheilidae; genus Triplophysa; species Triplophysa rosa. The sequence goes on along the minus strand of NC_079911.1, from coordinate 4,995,617 downwards.
TCGGTCGTGATTTTAACATCTACAATACAGACAGACTTTAAAAACTAATGCAGTTAAAAAGTAAATGTCAAAATTCCGAAGTTACACTTACAATTTTGGCTACTTTGCCACACTTGCGGAGCGTCTGCACTGCAAAGGAGTGTGGGACTCCATCCATGGGCACAGTGTTCACCAGCATCACACTGTCATTTACACTGCACAGAATATAAAACAATGACCGTAAAGGGATAGTTCACCCAAAAATTACAATTCTGTCCCCATTTACTCATTCTCAGATTGTTCCAAACCTGTATACATTTCTTTGTTCTGCTGAACACAATAGAACATATTTGTAAGAATGTTAGTAACCAAACAGATCTCAACCCCCATTTACTGCCATAGTAGGGAAAATAAATACTATGGGAGTCAATGGGAGATGAGATCTGTTTGGTTACTGACATTCTTACAAATATTTTCCTTTGTGTTTAGCAGAACAAACTAATTTATACACGTTTGGGTGAGTAAATAATGACAGAATTGTCATTTTTGGGTGAACTATCCCTTTAAGTATGGGATCAGAATTGTTGCAATATTCTGAATAAATAAACTATGATCCGCAAATAAATATAGAGAGTTTCACAAACATTTTTTAAATCCACATATGCACAAAAAGCGAACCATAAATATATGTTAGACGTTCCACAAAAAGAAATGGAATTCACAAATAAATACAACGAGATTTGCAAATAAAAAATATTTACAAATTTATTTCAATGGCATTTATTTGTAGATAACTTTCTGCACATTTGTGGATCGCTTTCTGCACATTTGTGGATCGCTTTCTGTGCATTTGTGAATCGCTTTCTGCACATATGTGGATCGCTTTCTGCACATATGTGGATCGCTTTCTGCACATTTGTGGATCGCTTTCTGTGCATTTGTGAATCGCTGCACGCATTTGTGGATCAGTGCACGCATTTGTGGATGGCTCTCTGTGCATTTGTGGATTTTGAAACATTTCTAACGTCAAGACGTGCGCACAATCCACAAATAGGTGGACTCCGCCCACTATCTACGCAAGCCAATTGGGTAACTTCCGCTTTCGTTGTCCAATAGGGCACGTTCTAACTTTTCTAACTAGCGTAAAGCCGGGCGTCCGGCCAGCGCGTCGTCAGAGCGTCCGTCTCCCTGGGGGAGCGCGGCAGCGAGAAGAACAGCGGACAGTGTGCGTTCTCGCTCGTCATGAACAGATCCACCTCCGCCTTCCCGAAGCGATCCCAGATCATCCGTACTGAGTTGGGGTGAAGTCTCCATTCCCCTTGGGAAAGACCTCCCTTCGAGAGCATATCCGCTCCGCAGTTCAAATGACCGGGGATATGCGCTGCCCTGATGGAAAGCAGGTGCTGGTCTGCCCACAGCAGCAGCCTCGCATCCAGCTCGAAAAGGGCTCTGGAGTGGACCCCTCCTTGGAGATTGATGTACGAAACCACGGACGTGTTGTCGGTGCGAATCAATACATGACGCTGCATCAGCTGAGGCCGAAAAGTCTGCAGAGCTAAGAACACTGCCATCAGCTCCAGCCGATTTATGTGCCAACTGCTCAGAGACGGCGACCACAGACCTGACGCCGGCCTGCCTTCGCACACTGCACCCCAGTCCGAGGAAGACGCATCCATCGTTACCACCATGCGCGTTGTCACAAGCCCCAGGGGAACGCCCTAGCTGAACATGCTCCAGTCGCGCCACGGTTCCAAAGCGCTGAGGCATCTGTGAGTTATCCTCACGCGCGCACGACCCGAGGACCATGCTCTCCGCAAAACTTGAGTCTTTAGCCACAGCTGCAGAGGACGCATGTGCAAAAGACCCAGGTGGCAGACTGGTGATGCTGACGCCATCAGTCCCAGAAGTCTCTGAAATACCCTCAGCGGAACGGACCGGTCCAGGCTGAAGTCGCGCAGTGTGGCGGAGATGGACTCAAAGCGCTCCTGAGAGGCGGACGCGCATCTCCACAGAGTCGAAACATACCCCTAGATATGTTATGGACCGACTCGGCAAAAGCTTGCTCTTCGGCACGTTCACCCGCAGCCCCAGGGATGACAAGTGACGAAGCAGCGTCTGCGTATGACTGACAAGCACATCTCGTGAATGGGCTAGAAGCAGCCAGTCATCCAGATAGTTCAGAATGCGCATACCACTCGCTCTGAGAGGGGAAAGCGTTGCGTCCCCGCATTTTGAGAACATGCGTGGAGCCAATGCCAGTCCGAACGGCAGCACAGCAAACTGGTACGCCGCTCTGTCGAACGCGAACCACAGGAAGCGCCGGTGGCTCTGGGCTATCTGAACGTGAAAATATGCATCCTTCATATCCACGGACGCAAACCAGTCCCCGGGACGAACTTGTGCCAGGATCTGTTTTAGTGTAATCATTCTGAACGCCCGCTTGTGAAGCGCTCGGTTGATGGGTCTCATATCCAAAATAGGATGGAGTCTGCCATCTCTGAACTAGAAACTGAACTCTACCTCGCTTGGAGGAACCCACTCTATCGCTCTTTTCCCGAGCAGGCTGTGAATCTCTTGTCTCAGCACCGGAGCGTTGCACGGCAATGTGAGTGACGGGACAACTCCGCTGAAGCGGGGGGGCCTGCGTCTGAACTGAAGGGAATACCCGTGTTCTATCACATTTAGCAGCCACGGAGAGATACCTGGAATGGCTTTCCACACACTCAGAAACATGCATAGCGGCCGAATTACCTCGGGCGATACAGCTTGCTGATATTCCGGAGACGTGCTCTGCCCTCGTGAGGCTAATTGCACTGGCGGGGGAATGTGAAGCGCGTGAGGCTCCGGCTGCCGCTCGCCCACAGTAGCTACCGTGGGCGAGGGGATGCTGGTTATAACATATTCTAACTGTGGCTTCGCGCTGCACCGTGGCAGGGCAGGGGACACCGTGTGGTGTGAGTGAAGGGGAGAGAGCTCCTTTTGTGAGGAGGTAAGTGCTTTTAATAATGTACACACACAACATTTTGAGCATTGCAACAATCGCCCGCAACAGCGGGGGAAACAAGATGCAAACGGCGCTGCTTGAGCACCGGTCCGCTCACGAACTCTCCCCTCCTCTCTGCAGACCCGTCAGGAAGGCGGCTTGGCAGCCGAAGACGATCCGCTATCACCTCGATGACGTCTCTTCTGCCCGTACTTCTTCCTAGCTGGGGCAGACCACTGCTTAGGCCGGACGTCCGGTCCAGGGTCTCGGGGAGCCGAAGCCGCGGGCTGCTTAGCCGGCCTGTGGGAAGAGCGCGAAGCAGACGAGGATCTCGCTCTCGGCGCCGGCTGCAACGAACGGCAAGGAAGCACGTGGCTCATGGCTTTTGCGTGCTTCTGCGCCTCCGCAAAGCGTTCCGACACTGACTCCACGACATCCCCGAAGAGACCAGAGGGAGTAATGGGAGCGTTGAGCAGCGACTTCCGGTCAGCGTCCTTGAGGTCTGCCAGCGTCAGCCACAAATGGCGGTGAAGGACGACCATGAAGCCCATCGACCTGCCGATAGCCTGTGCGGTGCGCTTCGTCGCCATCAGCGCGAAGTCCGTCGCCGCCCTCAGGTCCTTCACAGCATCCGCATCCAAGGCGCCCCCATCCAGCGCCTGCAGAATCTTCGCCTGAAAGACCTGTAGAACCGCTATCGAGTGCAGCGTGGAGGCTGCCTCCCTGGCGGAGGTGTACGCCTTGTCGGCGAGGTGGGCGGTAAACCTGCACGGCTTAGACGGCAGACCTTGTCCCGCGCTCAGCGAAGAGGAGAAGGGGCAGAGATGTACAGCGAGGGTCTCCTCCACGGGCGGCATGTGGGTATAACCGTGGGCCTCCGCCCCGTCCACGTGGGCGAACATAGCCTGTGTGGCAGCGTGGACTCGCGCCGATTGAGGGGCCGTCCACGACTTAACCACGTGCTCGTGCACATCAGGGAAAAAAGGAGTACTCCTCTCTGGTGCAGCCTGGAGGCAGCCCGCTTGAAAATACCAGGAATCGAGTTTACTTTTAGCTGGCTCCTCCGGGGCGCTCCAGCTAAGGTCAAGCTTCTTAACGGCCTTTTCCAGCACCCTCACGAACTCCTCCTGGAGGTCTGGGGTTCTCTCCGAGTCAGTGCGGTCCCGCTCCTCCGAGTCAGTGCGGTCGTCTTCCTCATCGAGGACGAAGGAAATGGCATCCGCAACGGCGGGAGGGGGACGAAGGCTCTCCTCAGTGAAAATGACCGGGGAACGAGGAGACGGCAGAGGACGGCGGCCCTGAGCCGGGTCGTCGCCGCCACCACGTGGCATGAGTGGGCCCACCAGTGGCCCTTTGGCGGCAGTGGGCCTCGACCCAAATAATCCTCGAGCAAAGTTCCTGCGAGTCCTCAAAACACGCGCCGGCAGGTCAGCACAGTGCGCGCAATCAGACTCTCCGAACGCCGCCTCAGCGTGGGCTAGGCCCAGGCAGGCGATGCAATGCTCGTGCGTATCCTGCGGGTCCATGGGACCTGCGCAAAGACAACAGAAGGCGGCCATCGAATGAAGAAGCTTCTGTTGATATCAACGATGGCAGCGTGAAAGAGAAGATTCTGAGGTATTGTCGCTGTGCACTGTATTTATACTGTCTGGTCACCAGTAATTACATTCGGTTGCGACAATTGGTCAGTTTCACTGGCGTTATCCAATAAGACTTCAGGAGAGGTGAGAAGGGAGGAGTTCCCATATGCGGAAGCTTCCGCAATGTCGAGAGACCGCTCTCGATAGGGAACATAACTGTTCAACTGATCATGGGGTAGATGGCCTGAGGGAAGAAACTTTATTTGGCTGTTTTGGTGCTCAGTGCTCTGTAGCGCCGACCAGACGGCAGCAGTTCAAAGAGATAGTGTGCTGGGTGTGAGGGGTCCAGAGAGATTTTGCGAGCCCTTTTACTCGCTCACTCTGGATGAGTACAGTTCTTGCAGTGGAAAGGGTAGTACCAGTGATTCGCTCAACAGTCCGAAATATCCGCTGTAGTCTTCGGAGTTCTCGAGTGTTTGTATGTGTCCCGAGCATGTAAACTGAAATTGAGAGAGAATATGTCGCCTCTAAATGCAGCAAGTTTTAAATGACTTCATCGATCAACACAAAGTTACAATGGTAGAGAACTTTAATAAACTTGATCGCTTAGCAACCTTCAAAACAAGTCTTGTACGTCTCTTGATGTACACGACGTGGAGGAGCGATTTTTTTATTAACAGACTGATTTGACTCTACCTGCAGCATGCTTGTTTTTTCTAAACAAAAACATGTCAAACAAAATAATTGCCTTTTGTATTGCAGTTAAAGTAGCCTAGTAAAAACAGGCTACTGACACATTTTTTATTAAAACTGCGCATCGTTCTGTTATCGTTTTTATTGAGGTTCTGTAAATTTGCACCAACAAGCCCAAACAATTTGCTTTTGTTTTCATATGTTCATATTTTTCTTATATTTAACTTCAGCTGATGGGCTATACCTTGGTTCTTGCGTCTCATTCTTCAGTGTTCTGCATTTACCAATAAATAGACTACGTAAAAAGTACTTATTTTGTTTTAAATTTATATCTTTATCATTTAAAAACCAACAATGTATGCTAACCCCATTTAGGAGTTTTTTTAGGCCTATTTGGCACTAAATATAGAAGGAATGAGGTTATAATATAGCAAACCGCGCTATTGAACTATAAAAAAGACAATATCACTGCAAGGAAAATTCCTTCACCGTGACAGCGCTACGTTCCCGACTACATTACAGTACATTACACGTCACATGTCTTTAGGATGTGTGTGAACGCACGCACAGGTCCCAGAAAATCACTGGCAGTGTGAACCAAAATCAACCGATCCCGTCATCCCGGGACACATCTTCTGCATATTTTCCGGGATCTCTGTATGAAAAGGGCTTTACTGAAATGCCATGTAATATCCAGTGCCTTTTGTGCATTTGTATGGAGAACCCATTAATTTGTACAATTAGTTTCAATTCATTTTTATTTGGCAATTTCATATTTTGCTTCATACTTTTTTCATCGAAGAGAAAAGTTGTGTTGCCTCCCTTGCGTTATTATTTCCCCTGTTATTTTTCATTTGCCAATAAATAAATGAAATAAACAGTATTTTAAAGATGTCCTATGTGTCATTTAAAAGGCAGCAATATATACATAATTATAACCCAACAATATTGATTTATTTAGCACCAGGAAAAATGGAGACGTATATCGTATAACACGCTATATAAGAGCACTGCCACAACCCTTTTTATTAACAACAGTAAATTGATTACCTGCAGTTGTATACCAATATTTACTATGGTAAGGTTCGAAAACACAAATTTTACTAGGCCTACATCGTTTACTTTTGGGGTTGCTGTGTGAATTTGAGAATATATTGTGTGCACAAGATCATTGTCAAAGGATCGACATCCTTTGTTGTGGCAAGAGTTAAGACAGTATACAGAACTGTTTAACCACAGCAGCAGAGATCATTCAGGAATGGGATAAACAGAGATGACTCATTAAATTACGTTTTATTTTGAATTATGAATGACATAGAAATTCACAGTGCTGATGATTTCCCCCACGTTAATTCTGCCATCGTTACACTGGTAGTAGCCTACACCGACAGCTGCAGTGCGCATTGCAATGCAAACGCTGTGCACCTTGAAACTCCACGCCACGCTGAGTGTGCGGCGCGAACTAGCTGCTTACCCATGCAGTATCGGGGAAACAGATTATATTTTATCGAATGCCAAAATCGGAATTTATCACTTTGGTACATAAAGACAATAAAACGGCTGGCTTGCAGCAGACCAAATCAGTCCCCAGTCACCGGGATTGTCCACCCCAGTCCGTGCACGCTGTTATCAAGTCATAAACATTTCAGTCGTTTGTTACTAACATACGGACAATGCATATAAACACAAACAATCATTACTGAGTAGTATAAAGAAGAGGCCATTCACATTTCTTAGTATATCACGCATTTTAGACCGCCACTAGCCGCCATGTTAGCTCCCTGAATCTTAGTGCAGAACAAAACGTGATTGGTTGAAGTTAGAACGTGCCCTATTGGACAACGAAAGCGGAAGTTACCCGATTGGCTTGTGTAGATAGTGGACGGAGTCCACCTATTTGTGGATTGTGCACACGCCTTGACGTTAGAAATGTTTCAAAATCCACAAATGCACAGACAGCCATCCACAAATGCGTGCACTGATCCACAAATGCGTGCAGCGATTCACAAATGCACAGAAAGCGATCCACAAATGTGCAGAAAGCGATACACAAATGTGCAGAAAGTGATCTACAAATAAATGCCATTGAAATAAATTTGTAAATATGTTTTATTTGCAAATCTCATTGTATTTATTTGTGAATTCCATTTCTTTTTGTGGAACGTCTAACATATATTTATGGTTCGCTTTTTGTGCATATGTGGATTTAAAAAATGTTTGTGAAACTCTATATTTATTTGCGGATCATAGTTTATTTATTCAGAATATTGCAACAATTCTGATACCATATTTAAGTCCTATCAAAAAACTGTGAACTTTTACTGATACTTGTATCGACTGACATTTTGGTAGCCTGACAACAGTGTTTCAACCAAACAAATCTTAAAGGAACAGTTCACCCAAAAATGAAAGTCTTTATTTACTCACCCTTGAGTTCCCAATCTGTATAAATGTCTTTGTTCTGATAAACATAGAGAAAGATAGTTAAAAGAATGCTTGTAACCATGGTATGTCATGGTAGTCAATGGTGGCCGAGAACTGTTTGGCTACAAGCATTCTTCCAAATATCTTTCGCTGTGTTCATCGGAACAAAGAAATTCATGCAGATTTGGAACAACTCGAGGCGGAGTAAATGATGACAGATTATTTTTGGGCGAACTGTCCCTTTAACAGTGGTTGTGTTTATAAATGCAGCATAACTCACAATAGCAAGCCGTCTGCAGGACCCCCCTGCAGCACATCAGACACGACAATTGACATTTCACCGCTTTCTTCGTTTGGGTTGTCCCGTCCCCCAGACACAGCAATGCCAAACCCCATCTTGGAGTCCTAAATCAAAGCAAAAAATCTTACATTTTTAAATCTTTTGATGGGGACACTGCAGTAGTCATTTACTAACAACATTAAAACACTTTAGTATATAGATGACCAATTAACAAAACTGGATTTAGATTTTCCTACATTTGTATACGACTTCTGGAGTATCTGCTATTATTTGATTCAATTCTCCAGCATACCAAACAAAACTAAAGAGAGTGATGCTGTAATATTTTGTGTACTGTGAGAGAGTAGTGATATCGCAGATGTGCATGACCGTGTCAGCTGAATGATTCTGATGAGATTTCCATCCTCCCTCCCCTGCAGACTAAACAATCACAGCTCAGCTGTCTGTGTGTATAGTGTCTTTCAACCAGATGGCCCAGTGAAAGAGATACACGGAGAGAGAGAGACAGAGATACACAGAAAGATGGAGAGAGATTGTTTTGTTCTCTAGTTGTTTTTGTGACACGGGATGTTTCCCCATGTGATGTAAATACGCAAGAGCTTGTAATTCTATTGTAAAAATGTTAAAGGGCTGGTTAAAAAATATAGATTTTCCCCGAATCGATTCTTAATGGATGTGCTTTACTTTAAGGATGTGAGTATCTGTATTTCGCCTTTAATCCCAAAGATGTTGCAATCACTCACGCTGACATTTATGGGCCTGGTTTGAATGTTGAAATCTGTTTTATTTAGTTATGAATTTAACTGTTAAAATAAAAAGCAATTCCAAACATAATTGTGTGGGCTCTACTGTTAATTTGAATGTGTATTTCACTAATATAGCGGAGTAGGAGGGTTTCAGTTATCAGCATATATATTTAACCTCCAACGACCTGGCGTCCACATGTGTGGACATCACATTTTTGGTTGTGTGCACAATAATACTTAATTCTGTGTAACTGGAACCTGTTATTCACAAACATGGACCTTTACACTGCCATCTGGTGGTGTCAGAAGAGAAAAACACTTTACATAAAAATGTCAAGATGGCGGCGAACACATCTGAAAAATAAAGGCAGCTATGGCAGGCCAAAACGTACAAAAGGTAAAAAATGTAATAAAATGTCATTGTTGCTTCTTGTTACGTTATGCATAGTAGTGTTGTATGATTAAAATGGCATGCAAATTTGACACATTTTTGCAACAGTAAAGATGTACTATGCCTCTAAACTTGATGTCCACACATGCGGACAATGGGACTTTGCTTAGTTGAAAATGTAAAAATGTATTAAAAAATAATTGTTTTTAAATAACTGTGAAAACGTAGTTTGGGAAGAATTTGTTTGAAAACATCAATTTACACAACGACTGCAAGCAGTACCATGGGGCCAAGCCCACACTTTGCCCACTTCCCCCAGTGTACCCACATTTACCCCAGTATACCCACAGCATGCCCACACACAGCCTACACTTCCCCCAGTGTACCCACACCTAGCCCACACTTCCCTCAGTGTACCTACAGCATGCCCACATTTCCCCTAGTGTACCCATAGCATTCCCACACTTCCCCCAGTGTACCCACAGCATTCCCACACTTCCCCCAGTGTACCCTCAGCATTCTCACAGCGTACTTACGGTGTTACCACAGCATTCCCACACTTCCCCCATTGTACCCACAGCATGCCCACACTTTCCCCAGTGTACCCACAGCATTCCCACACTTCCCCCAGTGTACTCAGGCTGTTAATAAAATAGATTTGTACTTTATTAAACAATGGTGTCTTGACTGTTTTCTGTGGATACAGACCGATTGTCCACATGTGTGGACATTGTTTTTTTCAAAAAGTGCTTCATGTTCAAATATAATATTTGGTTATTATATTTATTGGTTCCTCCTAACCCCAAATAGCTAGAAGAAATCTAAAATGCAAGCCAAACCAAAGCTCGGGTCTTAGGAGGTTAAATATGGATTCCATGTCTGCAAAACTACTATTTTAATCTAAGTAATGAATGATAACTAATCAATATTTATCAAATCGAATCAAAACCATATAAAGTAGAATCGAATCGCCAATTTGGTCGCAAAACCCAGCCCTATTTACCATTATATGCACTTATAAAATATCATTTTGATTTGGCTAAAAAAGACACTCATCTAATCGCAATTGCTTAAAAAAACAGCACATTCTCGAGTAAGCAGGTATCATTCCTCATGCCTGTAGCACAAACACTGCAGGATGAGATACATGCCAAAGTTTAGTGTTTGTTCCCTCAGTGTAATCAAATAGCAAACACCACAGCAAAGCAAGTTTCAATCAGATTCATAAATCAAACACAAGCTTTAGATATTTAACTGCAGATATATAACATATGGTGTACTCACCCGCTGTAGGGTCACAGTGTACTGCTCCCACACAGTCTCCTCCATGACTGGGTTCTGAAACAGTAAGAACAGGCTGATATGTGAGAAAACGGTGGACAGAATCAAGTTACAGCAGATAGCAGTGATCTATCAGGTGAAACATGCAGTGCTGGTGCTGCCACAGTGAAAAACTATATGGCTGTTTGTCATTGCACGAACCGACTGAGAATCTGAACAAAATATAGAAATACAGTAGGGTTTTTCCTGCCTCAAAATGAGGTGGAGGTGGTGCCATCCTGATCTTGTACACACGCATAGGCCTACCGTACCTTTTAGTGGCTTAACCAAAGTGACTGAGAGTTTGACATATTAAAAGTTCTAATAAAATTAGATAAAAATGACAATTATTAAGTTATATAAAACATTACTTTTATTCAACCAAACAGAAATGTTTTTTAATCAAATAAAGCTTTTTTATAATTTTCAACTAACTTTTCAGCCCACAATAGCCAACTGAATTAACCAATCTTTCTAAATGAGCTCATTCACATCTTGCATTCTCTGTGGTTCACTTTAAATGATTCAATGATCTCTTATATTCGCTAGTAACTGAAAAGTTCAATAGTTTAAATGAATCGGTTCAAATGAGTCATTCGTGTGCGAGTCGTTCTGAACGCAATGTGCGTTCATACTGGCGAACTCGCTGTGTACAGTATACGCAGATTCAACGATCCAACTGCACAGCTAAAGACATTACAGTGATGTACGTCATGTTAATTTAATAAATTTCAAGAAATTAAACGTACTTGGATGCAAAACAAACTGCGGTGAAACACAGGCTGCACTCGTGCACGCAGCATTTCTTGTGAAAACTCGCAACATAATTTTGGCGAGAGCCTGAGGCGGCACGACATTTGACGGAGGCGGCCGCCTCCAATCTCTCTATTGCAGGAAAAACCTTGTACAGTACAGAATTAATCTATAGATAAAATTTATCACAGAGAATGTCCTTGATCATCTGCAATATGTTTGACCATAAGTTATAAAAAAAAATTCAAAAAGTATATGGTCCTTTTTCCACAAGCTTGTGATGGCACATTCAACGGTCTATAGCATCGCAAATACTCTTTTTCATAAAAAGAACGTACGTGCGTTTATAACGCTATACTTTGTATTATATTACCTTTGCATCAAATTACAAATCTTTTTTTGTGGTCTACCAGTCTCCGCTATAGAAGTTTACCCAACTATGACGACTGAGAAACCCAGAAACCTGAAAAGGTCCATTCTAGAAATACAGCCGGAGAAAAAAATAAGAGACCATTTACATTTTTTTTTTTCGGAATTAATTTATTTTGATTTTATTTATAGGTATGTGTTTAGGTAAAATCATCTTTTGTTTCATTATGTGAACTACTAACAATATTTCTCCCAAATTTCAAAGAACAATTTTGTTACTATTTGCATTTATTTTCAGAAAATGAAAACTGGAGAAACAGGTAAAAATAACAGAAAAGATGCTCTGAATATTTTCAGACCTCAAATACGGCAAAGAAAACAAGTTCATATTCACTTTTAGGCAATACAACAGTAATATTTATACATGTATTTAGGAAAAGTTCAAAACTATTTTTTATGTGATAACCTCTATTTTTATTTTATGCGTCTTATCATTCTGTCAGTCTTCCACATTGCTGTTGGATGACTTTCTGTCACTCCTGAGGTTTAATTTTGTTGAAATTCAACAAACACTGGACTGGAATGGCCACAATACACCTAGAAACGCTGATTAAATGGAAATTTGGAAAGGTCTCTTAATTTTTTTCATGGCTGTACATTTTTATCAATTCATCCACATTGCCCTGAGCTTGCAAAACATTACTCTGAACATACATTAACCCGTCTGGTCACAACACCAGCATATCTGTATGAAGATCTCCAAACTTCTCATCAATAGTTTTAGTTTAACTAAAAATAAGACGTTCTAGCACAGCTGACTGGCCACCAAACTAAACTTAACAGTAAACCCTGAGCTCACAGGTGAGTGCAGCACAGGGCTTTAGCTCAATTTACCTACAATAAGGGGGTTAAAATGGACATTACAATAAAATTATGAATGGTAAACAAAACTTAAAATATCTTAAGGCTTCAATAAAATCTCTTGAGGAAAAAGGAAATGATTCAATGTATGACCCCTTTAAAAAGGCCCGCCTTAATTATTTTAAAGGATTTTAAAAGGATCCCTATTGAGTTTAACATTAAAAACATAACTGTCACACCATGTAATTTATAACTCTGTTAAAAGCCTCTAGGTACCTCTTCACACACCAGCGCTCACATACACATACACACAGACTGATTATGATTGTTGCTCTTTAATCTTCTCAACCAAATATGCAACCAACTATTGCCCTAAAAGTCATTCTCACGAAACCACTGAAACATCATGGCAGTAAAGATTTTAATTATTAAACATACAATTTGGTAACAAAAAAATATATCACAATTAAGATAAGTGTGCTCTCTTCCTGAGAAAAAACATTAATTATTAACATTATTTACACATTTTATTGCTTTTTCAGCTGTAATTCTCATTACCGTGTCTTAACCAAACTCGATGCGATGAGATTCCTGCGATAAGCAATTTGTTGGTCCATACCGAACACGGAAAAAGGGGCGGGACGCGACAATCAATCACAAAACACAGCCAATCAGAACCGTTTTTCACTGTCCACGGAGCCTCGCACGCTGCAGCTAAAGAGTGCACAAAGAGAGATGAGTCTTGTTCTCATGACAGTTATGCCTCACCGGACACTATGCTATAATTTCCGAATCTAAATGTATGTAATCAAACGTATATAGCCTGTCTTAAGCCATGTTTGGCGATTAATATTCATGAGGTGCAGAACTTACATCGAATGAGACCGTTGTGTGGGCGGAGCTGTCAGCAGCGACCTCGCAGAAATAGAAACCGCGTCGCGCTGCGCTGTTGCGGCTGGTTAGGACAAAACCTCTGGTTAACATGGAAAAGATACCTTTTATAGCGTGTCGCATCGCGTTTGGATAGGACGCGGTGTTACCATGAATATTAATCGCCAAAAATGGAAGAGGACAGGCTATATATGTTTGATTATAGCATAGTGTCCGGTGATGCATCACTGAAGTCATGATAACAGGACGCATCTAACAGTCTGGTTTTAAATTATTGTTTGACCACTGTCAATATCAATGCTACAGCCGCTCTAGCGCTCTCCTGAATGCCTGGCAAAATGGCAGAGTTTAGATTGCGTGACATGTTTAAAAGCGTGACTGTAAACACACACAAATATATTTAATTAAGTTTGATTTTATGTGAAGGAAAAACATCTACAGTACCTTTCAAATGGCTGACAAGTTAACAGATTACTTTGTTTTTCTAGTTAAAATCTTAATATTCTCTTGTCACGCTATGTTAATATGTACGATTAATAAAAACTAGCTTAGGCATCATGGCTTTGCTTGCTATGGGATTGGCAGTTTTAAATGGTTACGGTAATAGCCTACTAAATTTTAAGGTCTTTTTAAAAAAAAATGTTTTAGTTAAATTGTCAATAAATGTTTCAAAATTAATGCCTTTAAACATGTCATACCTAGTTTTAAATGAATATAAAGAAAATTTGTTGATACAGGTGTTTTTAAGAAAATCATGTTTGACACCTTAAAACCAAGATTTAGTGAGAATCACCCACCACTATCTCGCATAAAGCCATGTTGAGGAATTGTTTGCCTTCAATTCATTTTCTTAACCATCCGTGCCCTTTTGTACCATACTAAATAGTTGGAGGGATGCAACAGTGTACTGCAATGAATCAGATCAACAATCCAAATTTAATGCATTGATCGCACAATTTTGTTAGCGTTTCTAATAGATGACAATTATTGCTCGATTCTTGACCTTTTTCACATTCTTACAACCCACCAGCAAAAAAAGTTGCCCTAACAATTTTAATTGTTTAATTGCATTTTTTTTCTCATTACCTCAATTACATACATTAATTGGATGAAATCAAATGGATACCAAATACAAGACAATACTATATAGTCTTTGGTAATTCATTACAATCATCAATCAGAATTGTTCAGAAGCCTGAATGAATGCCCTGTTGATATTTACATCCCTACCAAATATTACACCATTCTGTTAGCATGGGTCCTCGCGTCTAATCATTAACTCACAGCTTGCTGTTGAAAACGAGGCATTTGGCAAATAAAAACTGTCCCTGATAAACAAACTAAACTAAAAGTTATACAGTGAAAGACATTAACAGGTGAAGCCGTGCGCTTACGATGCCCTGGAGAATGCGAATGGCCTTGATGGTGTGCGCCCATTTCCTGTGCAGCGATAGAACGGTCTTCATATTGTCACCTCTCCCGTGAACACAATGTCTCTGACCCAAAGCGCATCACCCTCCAAGCACAATGCATCTGTCTGCCTTTGACGTAACACTGATGCCGCTGGCCTACATATCGCACAAATCCCACTGTCCACGCCGACCCATTGCACAAAAAGATGTCTGCTGCAGTGGCATTAAATTAAAATTCCATTTAAAACTCATCAAGTAATACAGCTTTATCTAGGTTGACATTACAAGCTTCATGTGGCTTACAGAAAGCACGCAGAACCTTTGCAGAATTGGTATGTCAAAGCCGATGCTTTTGGATTGGGATCTCTTTCTGCATAATGAGGTTTTTGAGGGCAGGGCTGTTAGATTAGCAGATTTCATCATTTTAATTATAATTTAGAAGGATTATGGGGTTCGGAGTATCTAAGCATCGCTTTTTGATAAATGGAATGCTATATAGAATAGAAGAACATCTAGTACTGTTTCGACATTGTGCGGTATTAAATGAAAGGGCATAATGACTCTTTTATCTGTAGTGTCTTTTTAACTCAGTCTCAAATGTAAAACAGGATTAAAGTGTGGCATGATGAGCTGCCCTCATTTCTTAATAATGTGGTAAACAGAAGGGATAAACAATGTCAAAGAATTGATTTCTCCCTGTCACTGAACATGTACTCCTGTGTTCTACACTACACAGGTACATGAGCTATCAGACAGACCGTCCTTAGTACAGCACAACAGTAACAGATTTTGAGTGAATAAGGACTTGATTTAGTTATCATCTTTCAAGAGGCATTCTGAAAATAACCAGAATACTTCTGATTGATCAATCTCACAAATCACAGAACTAGAACATTACTTATTTACTACAGCCTTGCTGAAAACAGATTTTTATTGAAACATCAACTGTGATCAGTAAAGATTAGTGTATGCTTTTATGAGAAATAACACAACTGATAAAAACAATGAATGGGTAGTTGACAAATAAACCTTCACGTTATTATGCTATTTTATATTATACTGTACATATAAATATCAGTGATATAAAATAATATATTATTAACAGTTTGTTTTCTATTTTTTTGATGTCACACAATAGGACACAATAAAGGGCTGTGTCCACCGAGGCACATTTACACGGCTGAAAACGGCAGGAGCTCGGCTGAAAACGCCCGCTACAGGCGCAGCGTTCTGCCCAAAGTTGAGCATTTTTCAACTCTGGGCGCCCGGTCGAACGCCGGCACTGATCGTGGGAAAAACGAATAGCACAAGCGCTGAGCGCGGAAAAAAACGTCAACTGATGGCCTTTTTTTAAAAGCGCGGCGTTTCCGTTGAAAACAATTGAAAAAACACGCCGGCCGCAGGCGTAAACGCCTCGGTGGACACAGCCTCTAAGGTTTGTCAGTCAACTACCCAAATATCTGGCTTTAGATGCACTTAGCTTACTTCATTCATCTGCAAGCATGTCAGGATAAAGCGTAGATAATATGTGCTGTACGCTTCATAAAAAACTAAGAATTTCCAGAAATTCTACCATTAATCAATACAAACGTATAATGAAGGCACGAAACAAAACATACAAGGACCTTCCTGTAACTCTGTAAATTAGTCAAAACATCCAATTTACTGCAGAGTTTGAATAACACAAAACACAGAACAAAGCCCTTCAGTAAAGCAAGATAAAACATTCCTCAGTAAAAAAATAATAGGATTTGGTTCACTAAAGCAGCGCAGAGCCAAACAACCATATGGTACTATCAGTGTTGGGTGTAACTAGTTACTAAGTAATTAGTTACAGTAATTTAATTACTTTCCCCTTGAAAAAGTAAAGTAAATGATTACTCTTATTTTTTCTGTAATTTAATTACCGTTACTTCTGATGTAATTAAACTAAATACTTTGTGTAATATGTGTGTGTGAAATAGTGGAATTGACATCAAAATTCAAAGTCTAACTTTAAAATCCTTGCTTTAATGTATAATTCTCACATTTGTAATACTTTGGTGAGTTAATAAGAGTACTTTATGTAGTTTAATATTATTTATTTGAATGAATTAAATAAGCCGTTTCATGTCTATCCTTCAATCACTTAACTAATCAATGTTGATGTAGGATATAGAAAGTAATTAGTAATAAGTAACTAAATACTTTTTGGAGAGAGTAATTTGTAAAGTAATCTAATTACACTATTGAATATGTAATTAGTAACTAGTAATTAATTACTTTTCAGAGTAACTTACCCAACACTGGGTACTATATACAGTGTGCTGTTATAGAGAAGGGATACAGTTCATCCAGACAGTATACCCTCAATGCATATAGATAATCAGCTTTAACTGTCCATTCAAACTGACTAAAATCTGTGACCCATAGCACAGTGGCTTTAACTGAGAATCACATCATATAAAATTCGAGTCAAATATTTAAAACTCACTTCAGATAGTCCAAACCAGACTCGTGATGTTACATCAAGCAAAAAAGAAAGTAAAGAAATTAATATTTCAATGTGAATATTATATAACACCGGAGCTTCATTTAAGCTGATGTTTAGGGATTTGAAATTTGAAAAAAAAGAAATAACTGAAAATGATTTTCTAAAAGAATTCAGATGCATCGTTTTGTTATGACTGTCATATTTTAGGAGTGGTGTGCTGGTCATTCCACATGCTGTTTAAGACGATGTCAACTTAATCCTTAAAAAAAATTACATTACGTATTGAAACACTGCAAAAGGATTCATTAATGCTCTCGACGTATAAAGCGTCCACATGTGTTATATCTGGAGCATTTATTTAGGTAAACTCATTACCCAGTCTTCAAGTAGACATACTTAACTTGACTCATGATTGAATATTACAAAAAGTGGTACGTTAACACTGCTAAACGACCGTTTCATACAGATTTCATGTATGTACAACTAACGTTACCGAATACGGTGAATGCGCTAAATAATGACAATTATGTTGTTATTTCATTATAGCGGCAGCAGGTGGTTGTAACTTATAAGCGACGCAAATGTTCACACCAGCAAACCTGCTATATAATTACTTATCTAAATATAATTACGGATCCCTGCAACTACTAATTAAACTGAGGAAGTTTTAACAGTACTTACATGAAAATACGCCTCAACATTTCTGTTTAGAAACAGCCGTCTATCCACAAGCACAGGCATCTTGCGAACTATAAGTTTACCCTAATGCTACCGACAAAAAAATAAATCGCTAATACGTAGCGCCTAAAACATTCAAACTCCATTATACTGTAAATCCCGAACGTACCAGTAAGTCTATGAGAGAGGGAACCTTTTGTGATAGGCAGAGCAATATAACCTAAACATCTATCCTTTAGAAAACTATTAACAAATGATTCACGTGTATACTCTGTTCAGAATGTCGTCATGGTTCAATATGTTTTGAGCAACAACAACAAAAATAAATGCTAGATTTATTTTAATGATTACCCGGTCCCTATGCAGTTAAATGGATGGTTCCGTAACCCCTTATCTACCGTATGTAGTCACAGCTCATGAATATTAATTAGGTCGCGCAAGGGTTGCCTGGTAACCCTCCTAGAACGTCTAGACAAGCACTGCTCGTACTTAATATTCATAAGCAAATTCTTCGACATACAAGAACACGTAAAATTCACAATTTACAATGTCTGAGTTGCTATGTTTAAGACGTGTTTAGTTGAAAAGAGGTTTTCAGTTATGGGATAACTTTGCAGGTCTCTGACAAGCACATATATTTCAGTATCGAGACATTACATAAGAGAAGAACACAAAAAACTGCTAATAAGTGTTTTGTCACAGAAATCATGAAGATGGCTTTGTCTGACATTATTACGGTCTCAAAAATTAATGTATGTAATTAATGTACATTTACTAGAAAAACACACTGGACAACAGTGCAAGGGCAAGTCCTAATAAAGTTTGCACTTGCAAGACAACCAAGTAAATCATTCATTAAATTGAAATTGAAATTAGTTAAATTCAAACCAAATTGCCTATTTAAAAAGAGGTTTTAGGTTTTAATAGACACAAATTCTTGTTTAAATAGAAAATATGCACCTGTTAAACAATTACATGGGTTCCTGCACTGTTTGCATTATTTTCTATGAGAAAAATTTGTAAAGTTCAATACCTGTCTAATTGCTGGATAGCTTAGAGCAGAAAGGCAGTGTAGGCAGAAATACTGAGCTTCGTTGGTCAAAGAAAACCTCTTCCAGCTGGATCCGCTTGACCGGAATAACTCAATTTGGTTGGACTGGTCACTGTAAAGATAACATTTTGTAAATAACACAGAGTACACACAATCTTAAATCATATAAAAAATATATTGTGACCTGTCCATCATGCATCAATGTACGATCCTACAATGAAAAGACAAAACATCTAGAAGAGTTTGAATAAGGTCAAAACAGATCTCAGGTGCTCTTAAAGAAATGCACAACAAATGGAAAATACTTAATTCAAAGCTAAAAGCCTGAAGATAAATATGGAATATATATATATATATATATATATATATATATATATATATATACATACATACATACTGTAGGTGAAATTTATAAGGCAAGATGGACCATTCAATTATTCCTGATTACATATCATATTTTGACATACTTTATATGATCCTAAAATTACACAGCTCTATTTAAAAAAATATATATATATATTACAAAGTTTTCACTACTTACTAACCCCTGCATGCATGACAAGATGCAATATGCCAAACACCAAACAATGTTGATTCGTGGTTTGTCTCAATTGTTTCTCTCGTAACTAACAGAGGCAATATGCCAAATGCAATATGCCAAACACCAAACAATGTTGATTCGTGGTTTGTCTCAATTGTTTCTCTCGTAACTAACTGAGACAAACCAACATTGATTAACATGGAGGCAAGAACAATGTTTGAAAGATGGTAATTTTTCAGTGAATAATGATTAAAATTGATGCATCATTATCACACAAAGCTATAGACGGTTTCATCTTAACAACATAAACAAAAGTTACAGCACATGTGCACTTTTGTGACCCCAACTGAACTTCCGGTACACATTCACAAACAATAGAGTGCCTGTAGATTACTTATGATAACAATCAAAAGAAACCGGGAATAACCGTTACTTGGCATAACTTGTCTCTCCAATATTTTTAATTTAGACTTCGATACCAAGCTCAACCGCTGTCAGTGTACCATGCGGTTTGTTTAAATGCGATCGAACTACAGGACCCATTCAACAATTTTTTTAAATAAAATAAACATACAACAAAATTCAACAAATCGTTTCTTATACAATTAATATACAGTAAAATAATTATATAAATTAATATTAACACAAATTTAATATAAATAGTTATTATTAGACACTAGCCAAACACAAACTGGAAGTTAACTCGGGGTCAGGCGCGATGAAACAGTCTATAGTCTGGCTCCAAAAACATGAAATACAGCATACTGGTTTATATAAAAAATGAAACACAGCATGCATACAGTGCATATGGAGCACAGCACTAGGGCTGTGCAATTAATCGAAAATAATTGTAATCGTCAATTTTGGCCTTCAACAATTACAAAAACAAAATAATCGACGTAAAACGATTGTGCCGCATTCCATTTTACAAGGATCATCTTTTTTCTTGTGGTATAAATCCACAGCACACCCCCTTCCTTTACAGTTGTTCAGCTGTGCTATTTCTTTACATTTATTTTTCAGTTGAATTAACTGTTTAAAAGCCAAGTTTTTTTATTTTTCTATGTTGTTTTAAAACTTAGTGAGTAATCATGTTAAATAATCGGGATCTCAATATTGGCCAAAATAATCGTGATTATGATTTTTGTCATAATCGAGCAGCCCTACACAGCACACAAGTGATATATTTAATAGTACAAGTTTGTTTTATGAGAAAGTGTAAAAATGTACAAGTTTGGATACATGAGGGATGCGAGTGACAAAATGACAGAATCTTTATTCTTTAATCCTTTTAAGAAGTCAACATCATTTAAAAAAGTATGCTCCTCAAAGAAAAATAACTTTCCTGATCCTCAACTGGTAGAACACAATATTAGCAATGCCAAGGTCATGGGTTCAACCCCTAGGCTATTATACTCATCCAATAAAACTTTAACACACTGCAAGTCTGAAAAATGGTTAAATATATATTTGAACATTCAACGTTTAGCTATCAACTCAATGTTACAGACTTACAAGAACTGAGCGAGTCATGAACAAACAAAATGAACTTCATGGCTTCCTGCATTTCCGGCATCTTCTACACAACTCACCCTGAGGGTCTCCATAACCTCCGGCCAGGCGGTAGCAGTTCCAGTTTATTAAGAGGTGCGATCCCGGCGGCCGCTTGCATGATGGTGATGAACTTCTTGTACTTCATTTTTTTACGTTTTCTGGTTCTCACTCGTTCCTTAGAACTACCGAGATCTCAGCGACGTCCAAGCACCCAATTCATTACAATCCAGACGATGCATTGGAATAACCTCATTTACAGCAGTAAACTGATTCAACATCAGATGCACTAGCTCCACATTACTCAGATTTCTGCCGGTCTGTAGAATCCAACAGATGCCCATTTTGTTCTTCTCGTAGGACAAGAGGAGGGAGAAAAAGAGAGAAAACACGACAACCACGTTGGGGATGCTGGCACAGCATCACTCTTACATAATTCTGGAGCTCTAACATTAGTCTAATGAAAACGCTGTGAGGGGGATAATTGTGGTACTAAGCCATGACAGATCATGGATGCACCATGGCCCGTTTCTCTGTAATCCTCAGTCACTGCTGGGTTAAACTCCACCCATCCGTAACCACCCACCCACCACTACAAACGCTTCATCCTCTCATAAAAAGACCAGTCCATGCACGATTTCCTCCATACGTCCATGCACGTTCCCATGGCAGTGGCATTGAGCAACCAGGCCACTCCTCCATCCAATGCGAGAACAGAGGGATGAAACTGTCATCCAATGGTTTACACATCTGGATTACGGAGAGAAGGAGACTGAACTGCCAAAGTGCAGGAGCTCTAAAATCCTTGTCATGCTCACAAACATCTAAAGCCCCTAAATTAAATGATCTATTTTTAGGTCCGGTTACAAGCGTACTCTGTTTAAACATGCATGAGCTGCGCTTTGACAAGACGTGTTATGACAGAGCAGCTCTGGTGAGGTGAAACACAGCAGTAAATGGTATAAACCTCAAAACGTTCGATAGTCATCATAAACTAACCAACCATTAGTATTAATAGAAGTGAAGTAGGCCTATACATGAATTCATTCATATTTTTATATATTTTTGAGAATGTCAAAATATACTAAACATTACCCTTCAATATTTCATATATGCTAAATGAACTGAAGACCGTTTCAATGTAGTTACTGAAAAAAGAAGGTCTTTTTAAGAATTTTAAGACTAGAATGTGATCCTGGTGAACACAATATGGAGTTGTCATTTTCTCGTAGACATTCCAAAGCTTCCACATTATACAAGCTGAGAAGTATCTTATGTTTATTTAACCAAACCAACCCCATAAAACATTAAAGGTACTTTAGTAGTTTATAATAAACTAATCCTGTAACATAAGAAAACATGCGCAAGTTACAGCATGCTGAAACCTGTTCCGCATGTCAGCAGTGTTGTAACCTTTGTGTTCGCACAGACATGCCTGTATATGTCTCTTAACACTGCAAAAGCTCGGAACAATCACATTCATACTGTATTCATCAAGAGTTGCATTAAAGATGAAAACACACCTAGAAGAAAGGCTTCAATTGTTAAAAGAACCGGTTCATAATGGGAACGGAATGATTAATGGCATCCAGTTCTGTTAACGGTTCATGTGTTTTCTCTACCCGATCTGCATATAAATAATACGCCGTTGCAACATCATGTAATACGTACGCCAGCGTTAAATTTTGCGTGGGTATCTGCATCGCAGCTACTGAAACAAAATAAATGTTTTGAGTTGTGAGTACAGCAAGACCTCGGTTTTCTGATTCACAAATGATCAACTCTTATGAGCTTGTTCTTTCTACGACTTGCAAAAATCACACTTATCTAAAATGGCTCACTTTCTGAATAATTCAGAATTCCTGAATTATGATCCAATTCTTCGAATTCCGCTCTTTAAACATTTGTCCTTACTCTTAATCATATCAAGCCTGAAATAAAGCAAAAAAATGTTGCTGTTGTAAGACTGTCCGACTTGGATCATTGAGAAACAACAGCATTGTTTGTTTAGTATTTTTGTACATTATATAGCCCTATATACAGAAGCATGGCCTCTATATGTTATTATAAAGTTCAGTTTCCCATTGATAATTATTTAGATTCCTATCCACAACTTTGATAGGCAAGATAAAGTGTATTTGGCTAGTTATGTTCCTAAAGAAGTCAAATAAAACAGAGCCCATTATGATCCTGTCTTATTTACTTTCAGACTGCTGAACAAAATGGACTTTGTCCTCCACTGTAACACGACACAAAAGCTAGAGTACTTAGGCTCTGAAACATTCAGTACATTCACCGCTGGTCAGGGCAGGCCGGACAAAAGTGATCATTCATCACACTTCTTATGCACAGTCCAGACATAGAGAGAAAAATATTCAAAATGTTACATCATGGAGTTAAAAAAAATGCCCCTAAACACATCAAAAGTCAGCTCAAGTGGATTTAAAATCTTAACATCACACATAACTACCAAACATGAGTTCTGCATTCTGCTTAATCTTTGGGGTTTATATGAAATGACAAACGAAAATGCTATAAGCCTTGCATTAATGTCTCGAGGGATTCGCAGGTAAAGGATTTTGTGTTTACATGTATTTTAACTATTGTTCAAGTGTTCTAATGCTTTTACATAAGAGCTCTGGGCACTGTAAGCCACCAAGTCTTCCACCATGTGTTCGACTAAAGCAGAATCACTGTTTACATTATGCAATGAATGCCCGTCTCTCTCTCTCCCAGATGCATAATTAATCAGAAAAAAAATCATGTCACCTTTTACTCACACCATCAGCATCACAGCTTCACGGAAAAAAACAACAATTATTGTAGCCATAATGTGAGGTAGTGGATTGTGGAAGCTTTGGACAAAATAACTTTTTAATAAAACAAACAGAGGCTTTTATGTGAAAAACCAGAAGCTTTTATTCCAGATTAAGTTACTTTCCAGACCGAAACTTTCCTCATAAGGGAAGCTGATCTAATCTAACTCTGTACAACCACTCCTGCCTTCACGCGAGTCATCAAATACTGTGACTCAACCACTTCGCACACCTGTACTCTGAAGTATAAGAGTATGTGTGTCTAATATAAATGACTAAATGTAAATGTGTGTGTACATGTAAAGAGGGGCGTGACACAAAGCATGGTTTCATGTTGGTTTCGTGTACGTTTCTAATGATTGGTCAAAACAGACAGATCCCATTAGTTAAATGTGCTCGTATGTTGTAAATCTTATATTTAAAACATTTTTGTACACCATGTATGAGCACACATCTAATATACTTCAATTTGCAATAGTTAAAAAATATCTCATTATCAAAAACGAAAATAGTTGTCTGTAGTGTAATTAATTCATTGTATAAATCACACACATATAGGTTAGTACATAATACACTACCACTAAAACGTATAGACACACGTGACTGAATTTATGTTAGTGGTCTTAAAATCATTTGATCAAAAGGTTTATGCGTAACTGCTTGGAAAAACATTTAGCAAACACATTTTGGCTACATATAAATATCTTTAAAAAAAAGTTAGCACCTTATATGTTTTAACTGATGACTGGATAGTGAAGGACAAGGATAGTGACCAGTGTTTAAAAAAACATACCAGAGGTTTCCACTGTGTGAACGAACCATCAGCTGTTTACCATTAAAACCATTACAAACATTCTTGTAGTGCGTTTTGGGTCTTATTCCAATAGGATTTAATGGTGTTACTGTATGTTCAGTCCCATCTCAGATAATATCCCCACCAATAGAACCCAAAACCATTATAGTTTCCTTCAAATCAACACAATTCCCATTATCTCAATATAATTTCAGTTATGATTTATATTTTTTTAACAGGGACACAAGGCAACCTCTTTAGCGCATAGAGCGCACGCAATCTGAAGATGGCAAAATATAAGATGGCTTTGATTTGTTTAAGCTTTTTAACAACATACTTCTGTTTGTTATGCATACATGTCGAGAAATTCATACTCCAACAATGACCTTCACAAGTAAAAAAATAAGTTTCCAGACAAAACCTCAGTGTAGCTGCAAAATTGTAGTACAATAGGTTTTGTGAGACAAAGTAAAGAACGGGCCAAGTTTAGTATCTTACACATTGATTTACTGTAGGCCTGTTTGTTTGCTCGAAAACGCCGCCAAATACAGACGAGCTACAATCATTGAGTACATTAATAAAGGCCCTTTACTCAAATACGCAGAATTTTAATAATATACAAGCAAAATGTTGTTGTCTCATATTTGTCTGACGTTACAGCAGGTTTTTATTAGTCACCTCCGTAAACAATGGACAACCGAAACTAGAAACAGGAAAACAGACGATAAACAGAGAAATAGAAGTCCTTCAATGTGAAAGTAACTTACCGTCAGACTGACCGACACCGAAGCTCCACAAACTCTCATAGAGACACACAAGACTCCGTGTGACCTACAAATTCCTAAACTTTAAAACGAGAGCGATTGTAATCTGTTTTGTGTACAATCCCAAGTTTCCTGAAACTTCCAGGTATGGGCGTGTCTATGACCGCGCAGGTGAGCCTAACAGCGCGTTCCCAAACCACGTGACCACAAAGGACATTACGTTTCATGAAGTACACATATTTTCGTCTACATCCAAAGCGCACTGCTTTGAAGTTGAATGATAAAGTAACAGTTATAGGTTTTGGGGCACGTTCGAACGTTCTGTGGTTAACGTTACTATATTGGGGAATTTGTCTGCACTTTGTAGATCGCATTGTCTAATATTGTCGAGTAATACAATTACATTTATTTATTTTAAGTATGGATTAAGTACTCTCCGTGGCTACTGTGTGCTGGCCTACATCTTCTACAGTATAAATGATATAAACAGTGTATATTGTTTTGTGGTGAGGAAATATTATTCAAATCCCACCTCCAAAGCATGTGTCCAAAACCAAGATCCTGTAATATACATTCATCATGTATTTGAGAATCCTTAAATTGATAGCACATGTTAAAAAGTCAAACATTACAACTCTGATCCCTAAAGATCACGTACAGTAGGCCTATACAAAAATAAACAATATTAAATTGTTCTGCCATAGCAGGTAAACCCCATACGGTATACATACGTTTTCATGTAAAAAAAAAGTATGCGATTCAGATAAACGTGTTTCATTATGAATTTACTACAGTCTATAACTTGGGAGTTGAAACCTGAAAAATACTGATACAGCACCCCCTAGTGGATGCTATATTTATTCACAGTGAAAAAGTTTAATGCAGTTGGTATATGTAAAAAACATCCTGGACATCTGCTAAAACTGCTATTTCTAATTACGCAAAATAATCCTAAATAAAAACATCTATTTAACTCTGCTTCTGGTAGGTACCAAACCTATAATAACTTCTCTATATATGCTTAGATTGACTTCACACAATTCTGAACAATTTGTAAGATGCAGCATTTAATAGCATAAGAGCAACTGTAAAACACTATACATAGTAGCACACTTAAATTATATATTATATGTATCTAATCAAAATATATTATGCTTTTATAAAAGTCCTTAAAGTTCTTCGTTGTTGAACCCATATAAATCTTTACACAGTCGAGCTAAACATTACAATGACTCTCTTGATCATAACATAGACTTAATTGTGCATCAAAGTCAATGATCAAACTTCATGTTCATTTTTGTCACCATTTATACTATTTGGCACTAATCATTGTACTGTAACAATCAATTAAAATTAATAAAATAATCACTTAATTAATCACAAATAATTTAAGTTAGGAGTGCTCACAAAATATGACATGATTATTAAATTAATTAATAATAATTAATTTTTAATTATAAAATAATAATTGTTAAATAACTGTTAAATAATATTTTCTATACTGGACACATCTGGTATTACACCTTTTACATAGCATATCAACCAATGCATTCATTCGATGTAGGCTTTATGCTGTAATGGGAATGTAACTAATGTTAAATGACAAACTTGTGCCTGCAAGTGGGTACAAAGTGCACACACTACAATAGTGTGGCAATCGCTTTGCCACGGTTTCAGACATAAGATTTTTCTTTCTTAATCTTATGCGTATTAGCAGCTACAAAATCTGTTGTGCAAAAGTCTATGGTGAGACAGCAAGTGGCAAGTCTTGCCATTATTAAATGAAATGATTTTAATAATGATATAAAATGTGACATCTGTCCACTGCCTCTCAGTCTCGTAGATGTTTTGATGGTCCGTTCCAATCGATGTATCACTACAAAAGACAAAGCAATATGAGCATTAAACAATGATCTGGACCAATAATGACACAATAAGCTGTTATACATTTTGTGGTTGGTGGTGTGTGGTTACACATGAAACTACAAAAGAAAAAAACTAAACTAAATACTGACCAAGTACACATCTAGACCCGACTCGGGTGTGCTCGCCTGTGAATTTGAGGTTGGAAGAGCACTATCCTCCAAAGCAAGTGTCGAGGTGGATATTCTGTGATCTCTATGAAAAACAACACAGTGATCTTGATCAGTCAAATAGAAGCCTATGCCAGTCATTTGGTTGAAATTATTTATCAGCAGTTGTATAAAGCGGAAGAAAAGTCCAAAATATGGAAGTTTGGTATTGTTTCTTTAGACAATTTAGTGATTCTTTGGTATGTCGACTGAACAAACACCTGCTCTCTGAGTCTGCTTCCTGTTCAACCTTATCATCTATAGAGGAAGCAGAAGAAATGGTGTTCACAGAAAATGCTGGATGGATGCTGGTGGTGATTAGAATGACATCAGTTTTCTGAGAGGAGCTCGGATCTGTTGAAGAAAAGCAGTTTTGTGTCTACATACATCGGCACTGTTTTAGTTTTTATAACTTTTTAATAAAATATATATTTTATATTATTATATATAACCCTTTTCATTTCACTGAGATTTCTACAAAGCATTCTGGGATTGCCATAAAGTTATCACATCTTAAACCCGACTACACCACTTGATTTTTTTTTTACGTACCTCACAAGGTATAAAAGTATAAAAAATACATTTGTAATAGAAAAGATTCAACTTGTAAAATAAGCACCTGGATCATCAAGGTTTTCAAGACTTTGTGCCTTCCTATCTAAACTCTCTTCTATCACGGTTGACAGAGCTTCCTGTGAGGCCGACCTACATGGCCGTATAGAGTTTTTCTTCCTTCTAGAGGAGGCACCACGGAGGGCTAAAACCATGAAAATAAAAAGAATAAGTGATCAAGCATATAAAATGTGTTCTTATAAAATCTAATAAATAGCATAAATAACAAGGAGGCGTCAAACTTACGATGGATCTTTTTAAATACTGTGCTGCCCATGAACTTCAGGAATCTGTCAGCGTAGAAATTAGGTCTGTGGACAGATACTGTATCCTGTAGCACACATCATTTAAAAGAAGCACAAATCAAAATAATGTGTAATGTAAAGGGGAATAGAAATGTTTTGTAAGAGAAAATACGTACGCCATCGTGTACCAGAGCCTTCCAAGAGTGCTCGACCTTTTTTATAAATCTGTTTTAGAGAATGCAGAAATTTTTTAAACCTCTTCACAGCAATAGTAAAATGTTCTTATATTTGATCGACATGTGGTTTATACCTGTACGACTGCAGAATGTCAATGATGCCCAAGAAGATCAGTAACTTCTCATCTTTGTGTTTAGCAGGGATGCCACCCATTCTAGAACCAACGACAAATGTTTAAACACATCTAAAAGTAGTCAAAACAATTATTTATTACAATTATTTATTTATTAATAATTCATAAATAATTAATTTAAAAGAAAAGCATTATGTTTTTGTAATTCTTGTGGAAGGATCCATTCACCCTAAATGTGTCCTATAGTGTGACAGCAATTTTTTTAACTTATTATTAAGTAAGGGATAATGTACAGGCAGCCGGTTGTTATCGCAGAAATAAGCCCCGACAGTGTGATCAGGGGCTTATTTCGCGATAACAGCTGGCTGATTGTACATTATCCAGCTTATTACACGGCTATTTGCCACATGAGAAAAAAACTGGACATGAAATGTGAATTTGAAATATTTTATTAGCTTATTTTTACTGAATGCAGACCTTCCGCGAGGAAAAGCCGTTTACTTTCAGTTTTAAGGTAAGAAACGACGTTCAAATGTCACGAACAGGCAATTTGGTTTAACCATTTGTGAATATAATGTCATATATGTTATTAAAAGATACATTTACATTTAATTTGTCAAAAAAACCTGTCAAAATGATTTGCTGCAGCCGGGTTACCATGTGTTATTAGTTTTGAGAGGTTGTTATCTGGGAATAACAAACCTGCAAATGTCGCTACTGGCCAATCAGAATCAAGCATTCCAACGAGCCGTGTAATAATATCAAATAATAAATTATTCAAAGTTTGTTTTCTAAATTTTGCTATGTCACACCATAGTACATGTGTACGGCACATTTGTCAACAACCTGTTTGGTTTTATTTTGCATTCTATCTTTCTTTCCCATGTGTCTCTTCCCCTTCTTTTCCCATTAATACAGTACTGTAGATAATTACTTGTACATCTTGTTTTTCTAATCTTTTAGCAAATTTGACAGTACTATCCATTAAATGTTTCCGGTTAAATCCCTTGTTTTATTGTTTCTTTATTTTTGGCTTTTTCCAGCAACCAAACTCCCCACCCCCAAGACTCACGAGTCATCGTCTGTGTCAGCGAGCACCTCAGCAGCTTTTCCGTCTCCTTGAATTGATTCCAAAGCCGTGGAGTACAAGACCTTCTGCCCACCCTGACGTTTACTGTCGCCTCTGCCTCCTCTCCCCCTCATCTTCCTATCCAGAACATGGATTCCCAGCAACAAACTGTAGTCCATAATCTTAAAGCTCTCCAACACCTGTGCAACATAACGCATGAACATAATGACCACAAAACATTCAAACCAAAGATTTCTGTACGCTGTACTTAACAACTCAACTAACCCGGCAATCTCTCTGAAGCGTCTTCATAAGAGCGTTGTATGTGTCTGCATCAAAATAAAGACCGTCGAACATCTCCTGGAAGTCCAGGTCTTTAAAGGTTGCAGAGGTTTTGGCACGCTCTTTCCGTGATGCTCTGCGTTTGTACGTGGAGCCTTTAAGGTCATATTTGTAGTGCATTTTTAAAGACCGGGGCAGAACGTTGTTCATCACCACTAAACGGATATTGACACCACCACACTGGATGCAGTAGAGCCCGTAAAACTTTGGGAGGAGTGTCCTTGGATTTTGATTCAGATTCTGCAATTACAAGTATGGACAGGTCAGTTTCACGCTACAAAAGACAATGAGTTTTGAATTTCATGCACGAGTCAAAATCTGCATGTGCTGGGATGGCTTTCCTGTAGCTCAGTGGTTAGAGCATGGCACTTGTAACACCAAGGTCATGGGTTCGATCCCAGGGATTACACAAACTCAGAAATAAATTAATGTATATAGTATAATGCAATGTAAGTCGCTTTGGATAAAAGCGTCTGCCAAATGAGTAAATGTAAATGTAGCGGTAATGCTTGGTATAGATAATGAAGCTGGAATAGATAATACATACAAATAATCTATGCTAATCCGTTTTTTAAATCACGACATACAGAATTATGCTTCCAGGTAAGCCACCACTCATCTCATGAGAGACTAGTATCTCAACAGCCGTTTATGACCACTATTTTTCCATATCACACATTTAAGATAAGCTCTTATGAAGTCCTGGTGTTCACCGAAGTCTCCAGGCTCACAGCGTCCCTGACACCAACTTGTGTATTTTAACGATTCATAAAAATTATCCACCGTCATTCTTTTTGGGTTCTTATTATGGAGATAAAGGTCACGATTGTAATTTTTCAGTATACAGCAAATTGTGAGCGTATATTAGTATCATTTGTTAAATGGATGTCGGAAGCACAAAAAATGTGGGTGGGTCCTCCCCCAGAAAAACCTTGAGTAAAAACGATGTTAGTTTACCAGCAACTTCAGTGGAGTGGTGAGAAAAACGCGTGACTAGTAGTTTTGGCGCTATTTGACGCAGGTTCGAATCCCACTTTTGCCAATCTTTTAACAGGGCACCTCCGTCTGTTCGCGACCGTGTTGCGCATTACTGGACATCGATTGTTACTCAGGTTTGTTATTTAAATGTTAATGCGCATCAATCACTTCTGACTTTTGGCGGTCCCTCTCCCCTGTCTCTAACCAAAGCTTTCCTGTCTTTTCTCCACTGTCCTATCAAATAAAGGCAAAAAGCCCCTAAAATATAAATTAAAAAAAGAAAGAGGGAAAAAGCGACGCAACCAGCATTTAGCAAGTGCTTTTACACACATCATGTGAATGGCCCTAACATTTCTATAATAAAACAGTTATCAAACATTAAACATTTAGCTAACATCGCGCTGGCTCTTTCACAGTTAAAGCAGACCGTAACCAAGGCTTCTGTCCATAGCAAATCCCGCCTTCCTTCATATGTTTGGCCACCTCAATTAGATTGATATTGACGAGCTCATTCAGAGATATAAATTCAACTTCATTCTGTTTCGACAGCAAGGTAAACAAGGTAATGTTGTACATTATACAATAATAATAAGAGTGTAAATGACTATATGTATTAAGATTATTAAATAGACGACAACTAATAAAACATCTCTACTACCCTTAACCTCACCATACACTTTATTACAAACACCTGTTAGCCATTTTCAAATATTTTGTTGAAAATAAATGCCTGTATGATTTGATATGTGATGTGAATGTAGTTCGGCAAAAGGTGGAT
This sequence comes from Triplophysa rosa, assembly GCF_024868665.1. Taxonomy (NCBI): domain Eukaryota; kingdom Metazoa; phylum Chordata; class Actinopteri; order Cypriniformes; family Nemacheilidae; genus Triplophysa; species Triplophysa rosa. Next base: position 4,963,841 of record NC_079911.1, on the reverse strand, counting down.
TCAATCTGGCACTCATATGTAGCATCAGTACTACATGTCACACGTCTCACTAACTACACCACAGAAGCTGCTGGGAGAGTAGCATCGTATTTCCAAGAAGAAGGACCCACTCACATTTGCCCATGGGTAGACACGCAAAAGACCTAAAATGTAAACGGCCCCTAAGTGATTCGTACACGGCATGGTAATAAAACATTCAGGGCTTCAGGCCTCTTAGCCCACCCCTAGCGCTGCCACTGCAGGTAAGTATAAATATGGGTATGTATTCTATAATCATATATCCCTAATCCTGTGCGAATAGGGCATATTTTGTACGGACTTTATGGGTCGGTTTTACTTTAAGAGATTACCTTAAACCAGAACTAGGCCTTAATTTAATTACGGCACTTAAGTAGTTTTTACAAACATGCCTTACAAAAAACATTACTTGTATGCATTTTGAGTGCAAGTTGTCTTAAGTTTGCACAGCTCTAACACTGAATTTAGTCTAGGACTAGTATTAATCCCTGTCTGGAAAACTGCCCCACTTTAAATGAGCCAGGCAGAATGGATTTGAGGAAGTAGAAGCATGAAAGTCAAGGCTGTAGCTAAAACGCGAAATTGAGTTTGATTTATCAAGCACTCCTCAAGTGGAATGGATTTGCCTTAACAAGCCTTAACAAGCGGATAGTAGATAGCAAGCACAGTTGTAAAGAATAAGAACATGTCACTTGGCAACCCTCCAACAGAGAAACTATATGTTCCAATTATGTTATGGTTATGTGTGGGTCTTTCATGTCTTTTATTTTGAAGTGTTAGTTGTAGTCATTGTCTGTGGTCTTTGTAGCCTTTTGAGTAGCCCTGCCCTTATTGTTTCATTGTCATCAGGTGTGCCTTGTTAGTCTTTAATCCCTGAGTGTATATATACCACGGTGTTTCATGTGTCTAGGGTTGGTTATTGAATGTACGTACGTAATGTGTTGCCTAGTCATTGGATCATGTCATTGATTATTGTTTACTTTATTAAATAATTGGATCCTGCTCTCAGTTTCATGTTTTGGGACAACAACGTTACACATTAGTAGCATAAACTTTTATTGTAGTACTTACTGTATGCAATAAATAAACAAAATGTGCTTAAACCGTAGTATCTGTATCTGTATGTGTGAGTAGGCCTATGTGATGGTATGATTGTTATTAAGAATTCATGCATGTTGAAATACATTTCCTGTAAATCTACTGGCTACTCTTGTTAGAGTAGTTCTAAAAACAACTGTAATTTACTGGACAGCACAGTTATTGTAGTAAACGTGTGGTAAAATATTGTCATGTGTTGGTAAAGTGCAGCTTGTTGAAGAACTGTGTGATTGTGTGGTTTACCATGTAGTAACCAGGAAGTAACTTCTGTAGAAATTCTGCTTCTTTGTGCTGCACAGTTTTTATGATGAACTCATCATCACTGGTTAAGTAAAACCAAGAACTACTCGCTCCAGGGTTTGACAGCTCGATCAGAGGCTCTTTACAAATAGAGTACTGCAGATCAAGAAGAAAAAACATGATAAAAACGAACAAAATATCAACATAATCTACCAACACTGGTGCACTTGGGTCAATCTCAGGAAACCTTCGGTGCGTTCCAAATGGGATATATTTCACCAAAGTCCATTAACGGAAGTCGTGCCACTCAGTGACCATGTTTGCAACGCCTCTGGGCAGCTGATTACGTCGTAGCAAGTCCACAGTCCAATCTACTTGATTTACATATATTTCTCAAATCGCTGGCAAAAATCACAATTAAACAACATATTTTCGATCAATAATTAAACATGACATGAACTGTATCATAACTTTGTTTTGCTAAGCTTAAACTGCGCTAAAAATCGCCTTTTTCGAGGTCACCTCATCTAATGCACCTGTGCACAGGCTGGGAAGTGCCTCACGAGAGAATCATCGGTCTTTACTGATTGACAATTGGCTCGTTTTACTGTAAGGCGGGACTTCCTCTGCTAAAGCGGCCATATTGAGCATTGGATTCCTCGCCATTCATTGTAAACGGCAGTGGTGCATCTTGTTATTATTAATATCTTTGATAGTGCCCTCCGAAAGGCCCTTCAGGAACGGGACACCATACATAACGTCACTCCAAATAAGGAGAAAATGACATTGTTTTTATTGCTCCTTTTGCCAAGTGAATTTTAAACGGACACATTAAGAAACACAATTGCGTTTTTCCATCTAGCGTTTACACATCAAGAGCTTTACTCTTCGAATGGAGTATCATCATCATCCACAGGACACTTAATACATTTGACTGATAGATTACTTAATACATTAAGGATTGTAACCAGATATTTTTGATTGACGCTAATAGTTTAATAATCTCCCATTGAACAACTTTCTTGTTGACCATCAATATGAATAGAAAACATCTCTCTATAGTGGCACCCTTTGGTTCTGAGGTTTGAAAACTGTAAGTAACCTTTTCAAAATAAATTCCACCCTGAACTTCCTGGACTTTTCAGGCACAAACGGTTTCCTGTGAATGAATCCATCATTTCATTCTATTGAAAAGAATATAAAAGTCATCTGACATGTACTGTATGTATCATTATGTCATTGTAAGCCGTTGTAAAAGTTTCTCTTACCAGGTAGTCATCTGGTTTAATTCCGAAGAGCTCCCTAAAATAGCGGAAAGCCAGAGGCGCATATGTTTTAAAGCGAAAGTCAGGATAGTGGTGAGCTGGGGTCAGATTACTGCCTTCACTGAAAAACAAAACACAAAATTTTAAACCCATAATGTTGCAGTATTATTCCAAAACCTAGCATGCTGCCTTTTTAACTTTTTTCAGCATCATGCTCCTGATAAAAAAGCTATTACAAAGGTAAGCATGTTCCCAGAACTACTATTTAAGCAATTATAAATTCTACAAAACTGTTCTACAAACAAACTGCTACATGGATATTAAGTACCTGGGAAGAAAGGCACTCTCAACAACGTAAAAGTCTTGCATGAGAACATCTCTGTCTGGTTTGGAGGTTAAATTGCCAACTGTGTATCCAATGCCAAGCTGAATGGCCCCTCTCAAGGCTTCTGCTGTGGGCTAGAGCCAAACATTCACACATTTAATGTAGATGAGGCCTTAGATCACGGTCAGAGAAAACAGACACATACAGGAAGAGGATCTGTCATTGTGTAGAGATAAAGGTTATTATCAATGGTGCTACACATGGGAGTACTGTAAGTAGAAGGCAAGGAAGTCAAAGTTTGGAGATTAAATTAAATTAAATGTTTTATCTTGCCCTGGCAATACTGCTGAAACATGATGAATTTAATTATTTAGCATTAGTATGTGCCATTATCATAAGCCAGACAAAAAAAAAACATATTTTGCAGTGTACTGTAACGTTTACTGTTAACTGCAAACCTTTGGTGGAACAAAGTATGCATATTGTGTGTGTGGAGTGTTTTGTATGTGGGTATGTCTGTCTTCTGTATTTTCACCTTTTTCTTGTTTTTACAGGTAAAACTTTAATTGTTTTGCTTATAGTCAATATGTCTCATGTACAGCTGCTTTGTAACAATGAAAATTGTAAAAAGCGCTATATAAATAAAGTTGAGTTGAGAACAAAACAGCAATGCAAACAGTTAATTTAAAATTTTCAGCCCATTCTTACTTAAGCCTCTAAGACGTTCTAAAGGTCTTTGCACATACAGTCCGAAATTTTCATATGCGTTTTTTCGTATTTGGCTCTCGTTTGTACGGTGTCTCTGAATTGTTAAAAAAGGCCACTCAAAATGCTTGACAGATGCGAAAAACACCGAAAATCGAACCCGGTCCGAATTTTTTTATGACGGAGGAAAATATCGGAGGCAGTGTGTAAATGTGATTGACACAACGTGAGGTCGTATTTATTTTTTAACGTGCGGAAATTTCGGACGCAAATTTCAGACTCAATGTGCAATGGGCTTAAGTCATTTTTGCTATTTCCAATGAACTTTATCTATGCCAGCCAGCTAGGTAACTTTACTATGGTGACACATTTAAGTCAGCACAATTTTGTTGACTGGCCCAAAATTTCTCAATCATCTCAAAAATGACATTTCTATCTCAAAATTCTTCCTAATGTCTTTTTGAGAGGGCAAGCATCCACTGTGATCAGCTAATGTTATGTTGTTTACGATGCACAACATGGCAAATAGTTATAGTATGGTCATCATTTTGTAACAGCAAGTGGAAAAACACCATTTTAGACCGCAGGAATTATAAATCAGAGTGGGATGCAGAGAAATCAAATCCCACCTAATCCCAAAAGAGCTCATGGCACAAATGCTACATTGTGCCCCTGGCACAGAAAAACATGTTGGGCTGGACAGAATTAATCTAAAAGCGGACCAAGACCTAGAAACAGGCCACCCCAAACACCACAGATAAAGTAATGCATATGTTTTATTTCGCATGAACACGTTTAGGGAAAGTAGGCTATATGAAGAGTTTATTTGCAAAAACAGATAAAAAATCATGTTTTTTCGTGTTATCATGTTTTTATTGTTTTATTGTGTTAGTTAGCTGTATTTTACTTAATCAAAACGAACCAACTGCAGTTTGATTGATATTGATATTATATAATACAATATACTGTATATAAAAGTATTGGATTTGGATCAAGTGATACTTGGAATGCACAATAAAAACAAGATTTAAATTAGTACATACTGTAATGATGCAAAATTTAGGTCACTTTGGACAAAAGCGTCTTCCAAATGCATGAATGTAAATGTAAAAGAAATGCTGAAAACACAAATGATCTAAAAAATTATGAAAGAGAAACCTCAATACATTTTACAACTGGACAATGTGTGTGTAAAAAGGTCTAACACCTAACACAACTGTACAGTAGCCAAGCTAAAGTTGCGGTCGTATATTCTCAAATATTTTAAATCGTAGTAAATCTTGTTTCTAACGTTTCTGGTGCAGCCACTAAGAATTTAAATAAATACAATTTATAGCTGACTGTGATACAGATACTGTCATGGCTCTGCTTCATTTAATCATGTTTTTCTTGGTCCTGTAGCAGAGTCATGACAAAGCTTTTGGTTATGTGTGGAGAGAAACATATTATTGTCCTTTTGACAATAATATACGTTCTCTCCAGTGTCTCGTCTCTGTTCCCGCCATCTCGTTTCCTCGTTAACTTTCCCTGAGTGTTTTATCTCCCACACCTGCCCCTTGCTAATTATCCTTTGTCTGTCTCCCTATATAATACCCTCATGTTTCATTGTCCTGTGTCGGTCATTGCGTGTGCTATGTGCTGTCTTCAGTTGTTTTGTTCTCGTCCAGCGTTAGCGTTATTGCCTGTTCCTGTTGTAGCTGTGTCATCGGCTAGTAAGTGTTTAGTTTAGTTTAGTTTGTCAAGTGTTTATTCAGTCTAGTGTTTAGTCAGTCTTCGTTCTGTGCTTGTTTATTATTTCTTGTTGCTGTTTTACCCCATCGCGGGTCCTTGTTTTGTGTTTGTTAAAATAAAGTCTTTTGTGTTAACCCCTTAATCACTGCCTGCCTGCATTTGGGTTCTCCACCACGTATTTCATGACAGATACATCTCCCAACAGATAAAACTATAATTCATGTACTTTACCTTTTTGTGGTCTTTGCCGGCAGTTTTTTGAGGTCTCCCACCTCCGGTGTCATCTGATGTTGAATTCATCTGGTATTCAAAGTAAAAAGCAAGATTTAAGATCTAATAATACTAGGCCCCAAAAATTACCAGTTTATTAAAAGTAGTACTAAATAGAATAAAGTGTTTATTAGCATAGCCTCATTTGTTAATGCGTGCATTGTGCATCATCAGACAGGAAATGAAGAACTGCAATGTTCCTGTTCTTGGTGTAGATCAAAGCTGCTGATGCAAGAAATGCAACCATACAGCATTTCAGAAGAAATGTGAGCGTCTTGTTTCCTCCTGACATTAAACATTTCAGCATTTGTAGTAAAATCCCACAAAAGTTAGAGAAGTTTGCAGTTCTGTTTTTTTGACGTGATGTTATTAACAAACAAAGCAAATGCTTCTGTTTATCACATAACATCACTTTATGCAAATAACCTATTTGTTTGTCTATATATGGGTGAGTCTCACAAAAATAGTCATCATTGGAATCTATCCTATGTCTTATAAAGTATCTTTTACAGTCACAATAAATATTTAAAAATTGTTCTCGGAAGGTTCCCCCGTTTTATCATGTATTCTCTACTTCACACCAGTACAGTTCTCCTTACCTTGTAAACCGCTCTCTTGTTCATTGGAGCCACTGCATATCCAGCTCAATATGACTTCAATCCTCTAGTACAGGAGGAAAAAATAGCACATAAGTGTTGAGGGACTAATACTGAAAGTGGAAGACGTGAAGGAAATGGAGTGATAGTGAAAGTAAACAAAGATGGAAAGAATATGTTTATGAGGGGGAGGATAGAGGTTACAGAGCAGCTATAAATACACGCACGAAGCACGCTATTTTTACATGTGCTCCGAGTAAAGCTTGATTGTTCCAAAAGTTACTCAATACAAACCAGCGAATGTTATAAAACAGACTCTGAGAGATATTCAAATCCATTTGGTAATGCATGACATCTATACAACCTTGTTTTTGTGCTCATTTCAGCTGTTCCAAAGAAATGTTCCTAGTTGAATGCATGTTATGGTATACCTACAGAAGCTTAGAACATTAGGAAAATAATACTATTTACAACTCAAATAATAGCAAACCTTTAAGGATTTTGTGAAGAATTAATTTGAGTTCTATAACAAAAATAAAAGCTGCACATTTGTAACCAATAAAAGTGCATGGTTGTATGTCTAATATTTTATTGTGGTCATCGTTGTATCACAACTGCTGTTGATAATTATTAAACCTGGCTCATATTATACCTTGAACAAAGCAATACATATGAAATGTTCTTACATTTTAGAAATTGCAGGTGCATTACCTCAAGACCCCAAGAGAATAATTTTCAGCTTATGATTGGTCCACTTTCCAAGCATTAATGGGTGTTTAAAGCACTTGTAGATGTCAGTGAAACTCAGGAACCCATGTTTGGCTGTTTGCGACACAGCCGTCCATGCTAAAAAATACAAATGAATTGCACATACCTTAGCAGCAGTAACAGTAACAAACTACAAATGCCAGATAGTTGGGAAAGTCTCCTACTGTAAAGCTCTTCCTTGACAGGCTGTTTAACCTTTAACACCAAAGAAGACGGACTTGCAACAGTTAGTCGTGAAATCGTTCCTACGAAGGTCGGTTCCGCATGTCACTGCCCACAAAGCAAACAAACAATCGCAGCAGAGTACGTAACGCGGCAGTAAGGTAAGACGGATATGGCTTAAGGCGCTATTGTTTTCACTGCTTTGCTTTTTTGGTCGGTCACATATCCATGTCAGCACTGAAGGTGATTATACTGTACAGGGCAAAGTTCTAATCATTATATAAGCAGTGTTTATGAACAACTTTGTCCCAATTATCTTAGATGTGAAATTGAAACAGTTTTTTCTAAAATAAACATACAAAAGCTGTGGTTACACAAAAATGTTCTTAAGGGGGCCGCAAATCGGACATGGAAGTGCCGAGCCGTGCAGTGCAAGCCCCATTGTTTGCAAAAAGAAACCATTCGGCGCCTTATAGCTGCACTCCGCTACAACTCTGGATGCTGTTCTTAAATTACAGTATATGTTATTTGACTGAAATCATTTTTACGGTAATGTACAAACTGCCTTCACCATAAGCGGCAAGATCCATTTATCTGTTTGGGAATAATGGAAAAAAGGTGCATTAACACAAAAAACTCTAGATTCTACCACATTAATAACAGAGTTGTCCTAGACACGACGCTGCACGGCTCGGCGCTTCCGTGTCCGGTGTACGACCCCCTTTAATTTAAATTCCTACTTCGAAACTTTATAGCACAATAACCTATATAGCGCAATATACAGCTAAATTTGTATAGCATTGTGTTAGCAAGTGTGAAATATATTATAATGTTGCTTGCTTTTTTTTTACTAGCAGAACCCTAGTAACTACCCAGAACATCACCATAACAACCACTTTCCAACATCCAAGCATTCATAGTGACAAATTAAAAAGCAATAAGTGCAAGATAAACTGTTCACAATCATTTTATTGCAATAATATTACTGCAAGTACTTTATGCTATATGTCATGGCCCAACGCTTTCCCACTAGCTTTCATGCCCCTTAATTCCATGACCCACATATTGCACAACTGATCTGCAATTCGTGGAAAACAAACCAGTAGATATCAAATCCGATCCCAATCCGAAAATCTCTCTCCACAAATGCAGAAAATACAAATATCGGATGCAATGGACAGCTTCCAACAAATAAATTAGACCACACAAAACATAATAGCCAAAGTGAAAGCCGGATGTTCTCTTTGGTAACTCAAGGTTCTAATCCTGTTTTTAGTCAGAAATAAGAATATTTGCAAGCCAAATCACACGACGACGGCATCAGCATTGCTAAAAGTTGCTCAAATCCATTAAAATACACAGCAACCTTGTGTTGATATCACATCACCATCACACCCGGCCTGCTCTGAAACAATAGGTCTTTATCAGTCCGGAGAGGCGTGTGTTTGCATTTGGTGTGGAGTGAACACATTGTAAATGACACATGACGTGAAACTTATCACATGACCCGTTCATATCACCTCTGTAAACACGATAGACCAAAAAATAGACCACTTTGCTGAATATAATACGAAGGCAACACAGATAATGCTCAAGATTTAAACAGGATACTAACTGAATGGAAGCAAAATGGGTTCAGCTGAGTGCATGCGTTTTAATGGTTGCTTTGACAAATGTCTATTTATTTCATAGGATTAAGCAACCTGTAAACTGTAAATGACATTAAAAGTAAAAGTTCTGGCATGAAACTCTAGATGGCGCAGTCCTATAGTCTAAACCGATCTGACATAATGACTTTACCACACGGTGCAGCTGATTGGTTCCTTCTGTATCAGCAGCCAATGAGCTTGCTGCTCAACATTTAAATCTTGGCTAGTGATTGTTGTAGCAAGCAGCGCGCTTCAGAAACCCTCCTCCTTCCCCAGCTCCACTTGTATAGATCTGCTACAAGGTTATCGTGTACGTATACTGGGTTTATTCATATATGTTATATGTGTAGCATCAGCATTCCTTACATGCACACAGCAGGATGTTGTGGATGTATTGGCAGTAGCAAGTTGCTGTACTTGTTCCGCCGCAGCAGCGTAGCAGATCTATTCCGCCAAGACCAAATACATTGTCATGTACACTACCATGCTAAACCCTCCGAGAGTTGTCATGACAGAACTTTATTTATACTCAAAAATATTGTGAAATTAATGAAACCATTTTAACCACAGGGACCTCAGGGAAATTGCTTTACCCACTCACAAACACTGTTGCAATATGCGGTGACACAAAGCTTAACCCTTTCAGTTTTTCTGAACTATTTTTGTTTGCTTGTCAATGTCAATGTCATCTTTATTTATATAGCACTATTAAACACAACCCGGGTTGACCAATGTGCTGCACAAAAGAAAACAATTTCAAAAGAACAAACAAAAATACATAGAAAAATTAAAAGCTACTAATTACAAAAAGCAAAGTAAAAAAGGTAAGTTTTCAACATTGATTTAAAAACAGATAAAGAAGATGCAGATCTGATTCTGAGGGGCAAGGAATTCCACAGTCTAGGGGCAGCGACTGAAAAGGCACGGTCACATCTGCACTTCAACCTCGACTTCGGGATGCACAGTAAGCTTTGGTTTGATGACCGAAGAGACAAAATGGGCTGATGTTCAACCAGTAAGTCTGAAAGATAGGAGGGGGCCAAACCGTGTAAGGATTTAAACACTATAAGGAGAATTTAAAAATGTACACGATATTGCACCGGAAGCCAATGCAGGGAACGTAGCACTGGGGTGATGTGATCTCGTTTTTTAGTGCTTGTTAACACCCTCGCAGCTGAATTTTGTACTAACTGCAAACGTGATAGGGCTGACTGACCGATCCCGAAATACAGAGAGTTACAGTAATCCAGTCTACATGTATGAAAGAATGAATTACTTTTTCTAAGTTTTTACTGGACAAGATAGGTTTTACTTATGCCAGAAGTCGAAGCTGGAAGAAACAGGACTTGACCACCATGTTAATCTGTTTGTCAAACTTTAAGCCATCATCAAAGATAACATCCAGATTTTTTGCTTCTTCCTGTTCTTAGTTGACAGGAGTAGCACGTGGTGTAGTCTTTGTGCTGCTGTAGCCCATCAGCTTCAAGGTTCAACGTAAAATGCTCTTCTAAAACCCTCAGTTGTATTGGGTGGGAATTTGACTTGTTTTCTTTCAATCAGCCTAAAACAGTCTGGCATATGGGGTTCCATTTGTGGCAAAAATGTGTCGACCACTTTGTGCTTTTTACTATAGATTTGTCTTTGTCTATAGTCATTGCCTACTTGTAAACCTCAGGTAAATCTGTATAAATTGACGGGTATGTTGTCTGTTGACATTGTCTTAATCTGTCGTCCTGCCGTCTTTTTCTCTGTGGTTTTTCTTGTTGTCCGTATTGACGTTTTGTTCTGTCATCTTTACTTTCGGCCTGTCCTGTCGTGCTGTTCTGTCGTCTCGATGTCGTCTTGTTCTGTGGTCCCTACTGTAGAGGCACATGTTCTGTGTGATTGGCCCCTAAGACGACAGAACAGGACGACAGTAAGGACTGTCACGGTTGTGTGGGGAAAAGAACCCAAGCACAGGCTGCAGCGATGAAGGGGTTAACACAGATTTATTAAATACAAAACAAAACACCCACAAAACATGAACTAGGGACACAGTAACAAAAGAAGAATTCAAAACAAAACACTTCCCACGAGGGGGCAAAAAATAAACTAAATACAGGGATCGACACAACGTCTAACAAACACGGACTAGGGTAGGCAAGGCAAGGCGCAAGGCAAGGCAAGGCGTACACGCAGGGTAAATAGCAACAAGCACAGAAGCACGACTTCAATACACAACGAACAAGCACAAGACAATAGACATGAGGGCTTTTTAAAGGGGAATACAAACGAGGGATGATAACACAGGGAGGGTGACCGGCAGGTGACAAGGATCAAACACTAAGGGGAAGCTAAGGAGGGAACGAGAGGGCGGGGCTTAAAGACGCAACACCGGAGAGAGAGTATATGGAAGGCCGAAAGGGTCAAATCTCTCTCTCCACATATAACCTAAGGCTTTGCCATGACTCTGCCACAAGACCAAGGAAGGCATGACAGGATGGGACAGAATCATGACAAAGGACAACAGAACAAGACGACATTAAGGACAACAGAACTGGACAACAGTTAAGATGACAAACAAAACGACAATAAGTATGCCAGTAAAAATGGCAGAGAAAAAGACAGCATGGCGACAGATTAAGACGACGTCAACAGACAACATACACAACAACATTTACATTTACACATTTACCTGAACAAGTAGGCAATGACAGTAGACAAAGACAAACGTATAGTACAAAGCACAATGCAGTCGACACATTATTGGCAGAAATGGAACCCCAATTCAAAAGCAAGTTGTGCTGGGGAGTGTATTGAGCACAGAAATACTACTTCATACATTCAACTCGTTTTTTAAAGGGAACCCGGTGTATAGAGAGATGTATGGCTTAATGCGTTGTAATAGCCTTACACTACTAGCATTTGTCGTTAGAGACACATCAAATATTTTCAATTCTTAAAAAAACCCTAAATGTAATACTCATTTTAACCTAAGGAGGCCGCCATATTCTTTTTCGATGACGTAAACTGGTTGCACGCACAGCTAGGCAGCCAAACTAAAAACCGACACACTAATCAGTTCTTCAGTAAATATAAGGTTCTGTAGGATAATATATACAGTATATATGTGTAACAATGTTCACAGCAAGGAAGAAGGAGGAGGGAACCGGCGAACGTTGAACAACAAAACTTTAATAAAATAAACAAACAACAAAACGAAAGTAAAATGCCGGCAGCTCCCTCACGGTCGACTGCCGGTCACACATGTAAAACATAGCGTAAAGTCCAGGCCTGGTTCTCTCTCGTCCTTTACTTTTGTCGCTCCTCCTTTTATATAATGCTAAAAGAAGAAAGAAAGAAAATAAAGATGCTATTTGGTGTATTTTCCTACATTTTAATATTGTTTGTCAGAAACAACACAAAAATGCATATTAATAACCAAAATCATTTCGAATTTATCATATACACGATGTTTTAGCCATTATACAATGCATTTTATCCAGATGTTGATTTATCAACATCAGTAGCCTAACGTTATTGTCTCCCTCGGTCATTAGCTGACGGGGGATAATATTCACGTGTGCTCTAATACAGAATAAATAACCAAACCGCAAGCATTATTATTGTGTTTATCATTATATTCTCATAATGTATAAAGTATACGATTATGGTGGATGCTGATGTCTTAAATAGTCTTAAATGTCTCAAAGGCGGTAGTTTAAAGCTATGATTAAACGCACGCTCACCTTGAACAGACATCTACTGAACGCGTTCTTCTTTTATGGCTGGCAGGCTGGCTTGTGTCAAGAGGACATACCGCCACCTACTGTCCCTGTGTGTTTGTATATCTGATCTTATGTTTTAAGTGTCATATTTTACTGTTATATATGGAAAACGTGTGTGCATCGCTGTTGCGAAAGAGAACAGGTTTAGGTCGCAACCATTTGACATCACGGATTCTTACGCAAAAAAATGGCGGCCTCCAAGTAAAAATATTTTTGACAGTTACACTGTTCTTTTATTTCACAATTATAAAGTCAATGCCATTGTTCATATATTAAGCCATACATCGCTCTATACCCAGGGATCCTTTTAGCAAGTTGACCATGTTAAGCATGAGAAGCCAGCACGTTTAACAGTGTAAAGAAGTCAGAATGCATGAAATAGCATTAGTCTTTAAACTTTCCAATTCTGATGCTTGGGTTCAATCTCAGCAGATCCACTTTTCATGCTATATGTCTGTTTCTGCAACAGTTTGTTGTTGGTTGGAAGTGGAACAAATGAACAGGTTATCTAATAAAGTGTCCTAATAACATGCATACTAGCAGTTGTCCTACTATATAGACATCAGCCTCATATCAGCCATTATTGGTCGACCATTAATAATGGCATCATATCTGGTTCTCTTGTTATGGTCATCGGATAAAACCCGTCTTTACCAGGTCTATAACCACCAGCACCACAACAACAAAGGCAACTTCAATTTCTCATGTAATATGCTAAATATATATATGAGGATAGTCTGCAAACAAAAAGGTTTTTGAGGAAGTCAATTTCCCTGGACGACTTTCCTTAAAAGGGCAGCCCAGTTTAGTCATTAGGTTTTTACCAGTGAAGTGTGAATATAAATATAGAGCAGGCCTATAGCCTATATGCATATGGAGTGTTACAAATAAAATATAAATAAAATACAGAATTGAGTATTTGAACTCACATAAGCAAAGCAAAAATCTTATTATTTTTGAAACTAAGACATTTACATTTACGCATTTAGCAGACGCTTTTATCCAAAGCGAGTTACGTTGCAATATATACGTTTGTTTCCTCGGCTCTAACCACTGAGCTACAGAAAAGTACAGTACAGTACGAAGAAACACAACAATACAAAAATAAATAAAAGCAAAAAGTGAATTTAATTTCCGTCGTTTTAAACGTTTTATCCAACATAATGAACGGGTTTCCCCCCATAATTTAACTGCTGTAAGCGTGAACGTACAATTGTAATGTTAGATATTAACTGTTATTTGCCTACATTAAACAAAGCACTAAGTCCGAATGTGAAAGAAAGGTACACGGAGCTTACCGTCAGCCTGTCTTCCTCAATTAAAGATGTTTTAGGTAATAAATATAGTTCACAAAGTCGCAGTTTGTTTCTCAGTCATTTGAGAGTGCGTCGAGCTTAGCTTCCTTTTGACTGTCAAACTCTCTCCGCGCACGCGCTGGCGCTCATGTGGATTTGACACGCAACTGAGTGTTCCTGATCGATCGCGCTATACTTTTGTGTTTAGGTTAAATACCTGTACAGTTCCCCTGTAGCTCAGCAAAGCATTTCGTTTGCAATGCACAGGACATGGGTTCGTTTCTCAAAAAACACGCATAGCCTAATATTAAAATATATGTCGGATAAAAATGTCTAATGCATAAATATTTATAAATCGCATATTTACAACAGCATGTATCATAATGTACACACACGGAACTGAACAGAATCACAAAGATACAGAACTAAAATTCATCATTGCAATTTGGGTTCCTCGCCACAGAAGGGCGTGCTGGCTTGCTCACCGGGAGACTGCATTTATTTATTTATTTATTAGATATTATTTATTAGAATGATCTTGCTTGGTCTATAAACACCATGCAATGTGCTGTGTTTTAGCTTTCTGTGTTTTTCTGTTTTTCTTATTTTCTCCTGTAAAGCTGCTTTGGAACAATGCACATTGTGAAAAGCGCTATATAAATAAAGTTGAATTGAATTAAAATTAAACGTAGCTTAGTGTAACGGCCACTTAGAGCAGTTACGGTAGAGAGGACACTGCGCATGCGTGTGGGTGGTGGTACAGAAGCAGTGGGGGGAAGACGAGAGAACCGCTCTGCCGACTTCTATCCTTTTTCTTTTTCTTTTGTTTACCAACGTGAGGATGTTTTGTGTTTTGTCGCTCAGCCCGCATGTATGCTGACGAGCAGACGATGTGAGGACTTAATAAACCCGTGGAAAGTAAAACAGCATTGTTTCTCGTTCATATTTTTCCTGGCAACGTTAACTTTTCTTCCCTCGTTGCACAAGGCCCCCTTACGTTGCGTTACATTAGCAATCATCAAGTTGGCCGTGGTTTAAAGATGAAAATTAGGTCACTGTGTATCAGGTCGTACCGCTATCTATCATAGTATATTCTCTATTATTAAAAGTGCATTAGGCCTACGATTATTCTAAACTAGTATAGGGACATACAGTATGTTTCTTTAGCTTTGGTATCATTTCATGGGGCAAACAATATCACGTTGGCAGTAGTGGTGCATAGTGTGAATCAGATTTTCCTTAATCATTTTCGTTTTAGCCGCCTTTAACTTTTTTTAAGCAGTTTTGACATTTAATTTTGATCCAACATTGACAAACTGAAAGGTAGATAATGAGAACATTCTTTTTATATTTGCAGATCATAAAAGATAGCAAGATAGCTGGATTACGTTCTATTGCTATGCTTTACAAATTTTTACTTAAATAATATTAATAATAAACCCCCCATATTTTACAAAAATCCAGTGGCCGTGGGAAAAGAATTGTATAAATGTATGATATTTGCAATAAATGTAAATGTATTGACTGTATACAAGGATTAGACGTCCCACCCCAAATATAAATCTGTGCCAAATTTGAATGAATGTTTGTTTGTGTTTGAGGAAGCATTTATGGTTTCACCCTGTTTTTAATCGTATAGTGAAGTAAACAATTTCTGTTTAAAATGGTAGTGTGGGAGTGGCTTAAAAAGTCATGTTGTGTCCCACATTGCTTCGTGTTACTAATTAATTTTACAAGAATTTCAATGAAGTTTATTTATTTATCATAGCAATTTATTTATGAAGCTGCATGTAATGACACATGCCAATTTTATTTACTGTAAAAATTGTGTTTTTTCATGTATATAGCCACATGTAGATTTTGCATATGATGTTGAATATTACAGTCATATCTGCCTTTGAAACAGTTGTTCTTCATGTCTCATTCAAGAACTGCTCTAAGACTTAAACTTAATCAACCATGTGTAATCTCACTTCTTCTAAAATAAATTTACAATCTCAGTCGCTCTCTGGCATAAAGTACACACACTTGTGCATTCCTACATATTTCTACATTTATTCCTATGGAGGTGCTGTAATGTTGTATGTCCCAATGTTTCTCCTATGAAGGTATGCAGGTTTAGAGTGATCAGCAAATGACTACACATTTTTTTAATGGATAGTATAAAATCATGAATCATTAACACTTACTCGTTTCACAAAAACTTCCAGTATTTCCTATAATTGTACAGTTTTATAGACACTCAGTGTCTGGCATTTTTTTCTTATCTCATAATAACATTAACACCCTAACAGACAGCCAATAAATGACAAATATTTGGTTAAATTGTTGAGTAAGATTTAACTTTTGGGCATTCAATTAAACACACATATCTAGACTGGCATATACATTAACTGACATATTTCCATCATTCATTTATTTTTCATAGAGCAATTCATTATGTGATTGCCTTTTCCACAAAGGGTGCAAGAGATGTTTGTGGTTTATAATAAAATACATACTGAAACCGTTTTGTCAGGGATGAATAATTTCAATATTCAACACTAGATGGCCACAGTTTGCTGTTTCCTCATGCACTCACATTTCCCATGTGACTACATAACCGGAGGGAATGTCATCTGTTCACAGTCAGTAAATGACTCATCACAAGAATGAGATAATACGGTTCAGCCTCAACCATGACTCAATTCCATTTCTCTCGGTCTGGCTGTGGAGACGTATTGAGTAGCTTGTGTGATATACGTATCTTGTTATACAGTTAAGTGTGTTTAAAAGCACTGAGTGGGAGAGACGGTGCTTACAGTAAGTAAACCAGCAGGAATGAAGCGTTTCTTCTTGAAAGCTTTACTCGCACAGAACAAGAGACTATCAAGCACTGCTCTTGAAAGGCACAAAGTTTCAATTCGTCAATAAATAAGAGGGAAAAAAAGCTTGAGACTAAAACATATGCTATTGGGACCGGGGTTAGTTGTCACACAGGGAAGGCTTCTCTAAGGGGTCTCTGTAAGGTCGAAAGTCTATAAATGTGTTTTCAAGCAAAGGTTTTGTATGTACTCTCAGTACAAGATACAAGGTTTATTTGCAACCTTTTTGCATATTCTCTGTTTCCTTAATTGGTTTTGAGCTGAAACGCATCATAATAAATTTAGCAGGGTTCCTTTGACAACTTACCCCAATGTGATAACATACAGTATACTATACTCTCCTAGAGTCACTGCATGCTCACTAGAGCTGCTTTTCTACGCAATACCAGTGAAATAGAGTTTTTGTTGCCAGAAATACTGTAAAAAGTAAATATACCCTGAAAGATATTCCCTGGACTATAAAGGTTGACAGTTTGCCTTAGTCTCATTATGTCACTTACTGTATGTTTAGTTTTGCATATTCATTTTCTGCTATTTTATTTTTTATTGTATTTCTATGATGTACAGAACAAAATTTAACCTTATACAAAGAAGAACACTTTAACATTACTATGATTCTTTCTAAGGGCCAGATATTTTTTCCCCTAGACTTTCCATTGTTGAGAGGTGGGTGGCTTGGGTTCCTGTTAATCGGACATCTGGACTTCGTTATTTTAATGTGCCAACTGTTGTAATTGCAGGAAGGTCAGGAAGACTAACACTAGCAGGGGCAGCCCACATGGACTATCAAAGCAGAAGAGCAAAGCGGCAATATGGATACATATTGGGTTTTACAATAGGGTTTTACTCCATGCAGTAAATACAATAGGGTTTTACTCCATGCAGTAAATACAATAGGGTTTTACTGCATGTAGACAGACAGAAATGTTCCTCCAGTTTACAGAAAGAAGCACATATGGATTGCGTCCATGGAGTTCCTGGTGAGTTAAAAACATCTTTGAGGTCGAGAAGATCTCTCGCTCTCATTCTGTCCTTCTTCAACCATTTCTCCCACCCTCTCCCAGTGATCTTTATTTTTTGGGGGGGCACGTTGGCTACCCTTACATGGTCTGGCGTTGGGTGCAGCTCTTTCTGGAAGACGCCCACTGGTCTGCCCTCTGTCTCTTTCACTGGCAGGATGGGAATACCAGACATTTGAAGTCATCAATTTAAAGGAACAGTTCACCAAAACTAAAATTCTGTCATTACTCATCCTTATGATATTCAACTGTGTTTTGTTTTGGTGAAATAAATAGAAAAGAATTGAAGGATCTCTTCCATAGGAGTGTCAGGCTGCAAAAAGAACAAACATAATCATGAGAAAACAAATCATTATTCACTCATAATCCAAGTAAACATGAATAGAAATAAACATTATGACATTTGGTTGACATGGCGCATATTTTTAACCCATTTTAGAGCAAGATTACTATTAAGAATATTATTAGAAATGTTTGTCTGTTGCTCCAAAAATGATATTGTATGGCTTGGCTTAGTTTGTTTATTTTTGTAGCCTGATGAAATTTGTCACTGTAATTTCACATTGTATGGAAAAGATCTGGTAAGTTTCTTTGTATGTTTTTCCTTTTGTGTTTCACAGAAAAACAGCAGATTTTGAATAAATATGGAGAGAACTTTTTATTATTATTTTGTGAAATATCCTTTCATAAATAATTATTTTAGGATTTGCTTAGATAAAATAAATGAATGTCCCTTTATTGGTACAAGATTTATGGCAAATAACACAAACAGTCTAAAACAATGCTCAGTAGGATCCACTGGATCTACATTGTAGGTTACTCATCAAACGTTCACATAGATTCTCGAAACAATAGCAATTAAACTCAAACTTTCCAATATGTTCAATAAACATCCTGTACAGAAATATAAGGGCAATAACAAAGAATGTTTGCAACTGGTATACAGAATGAAAGAAGCCATTCGCCTCGTACTTGCTCATGACACTTAGATAGAAAGAAAGAGAGTACCCAAAACTTCCCACACAGAGCGTGTGGTGAATGAGACGCATTGTGGCTGATAGAACACTGCAACAAATCGCTCATTGAATTGTTGTGGGATACGATTAGTGCACAAACAGCACAATGCAAAGCCCAATTTAGAGGACAACTCGGAGGCGTCAGGCGCCTCGCTCTCTTTTCTCTGATCTGATCGAGTCACCATGTTTTTGCTATCATCATGATTTCTTTTCTATCATTTTCAGTCATTCTTCAAGTGTTTTCTGTGCGGAATGGTAAATTCTACCTGCTTTGTGTTACTAACAAACTAATTTAATTATTAATCCCATTTGTGAATTTATGGAATTTTCAAGACACTTAACTCAGAAGCTTAAATCTCTGTGCACGTATTTGATGCTTTTAGTCATGAAACATTGATTTTGAAGAACGATACAGGAAATATGAGCACAAATATCGCATGTGTTGCATTCTCAGTGTTGTCAAAAAGTAACTATATACTGTATTATCATAAAAACTTCAGTCAGTTTTCACTTTAATGTCAACTACTAACAAGTAAGTTGAGCAAGTTTAAAAGCATGATGTGAACAAGCTAGTTGAAGTCATTGTGTCAACATAAAATTTGTAGTTTGATACCTATATAACATCCCATCCAGTTGAATAGCACTGACATCTGGTAACTCTATTGCCCCCATGAGTATGGAGGATAAATAGTTTACTACAGTAACAAAAGAATGTGTGGTAAGTATATAGAGCCTTGTCCACCTCTAAACATGACACTTCTTTGTGCAAGCAGCTTATTACGAACGATAGTTCCATTTTAAAGTTAAGCCCCTCTAGCTGCGATGTAGTGTATGTTGTCATGAAATAACATTTGACTGCCGCTAATAATCAAAATCTACAATTTTATTAATTTACTATTTACAAAATTAGCTTTTATATGTATTTATTTAGCAGATGCTTTGAATAAGCAACTCACAGTACAATATATTCAAGACATCTTTTTTAGTGTAGTTTAAACTAGTGGTCAAACGATATAGTTTTTTAATGCATGATACCAATACCGATATTACCAATATAACACAAAACAGCTACAGTAAATGAGGGAAATACAGAAATTGGTTAAACTAAATAAACAAATATGGTGTATTACTTGGCTAGTTGTAGTAACAGTGACTTGAAACCATGAAAAGGTGCACACATGCCATTGCGCTAATCCCGCACAGCGAAATGTGGCCAAATATGAATAAAATATATAGGAATTTAAATGTATTATTAGTCCTTAACATACAATATTTGTCTCTTATCCACCTAACATGACCTATTTTACTGTGGTCCTATTTTACTATTTGTTAAATGCTGGCTTTACAACTCAAGTGGACTTTTTTAAGAACAAAATGCTAGCAAGCTATATAGTGGCCTAACAGAATTAAATATCGACTTATTGTAAAAATGTATCGGCCGATATAAAAAAATCCAAACATGGACCCAATATATCGGCCTCTGCAATATACCGGTCTATCATTTGGTTAAACGTCTCAATGCATTAAGGCAAAAGTTTCTCAAAGGTCCAGTGTACGAAATTTTGCAGCATGTAGCGATGATATTGCGATATGCAACCAATGCCTCACTCCACTGCTCACCCGTCCCTTTCGAAGCACTATGTGGCAGACAGGATACTGTATGAAAATACATGGCGAATTCCATATAAGGGGACCTGTGGTGTATGTAGATAGAAATAGCTCATTCTTAGGTAATAAAAACAACGCTTGTAAGGTCTTTAAACACATCTGAAGACATATTTATGTATTTTAAATTGCATTTTTGTCAATAAATCCTCCAAAAAATTAGACACAGCACCTTTAAATTAATTAATTTGGGTCATTTTTTTAATCTTTTGTGTGATGAAAGATAAAATGTGTTAATAAATCACATATAATTTTAAAAACAGGACCTTTGTTATTTCTAGAATTTCATAAATTTGCACAGTATGCAACCACACAAAACATCCTAGCAACCACATAGCAACGCCCTGGCAACCACACATCTGTGTTTTAACACTGTGGTGGTGACGTTTGCATTGGAAAAACAACACTCTCACTTTGTGATATTTTTGAAAACCTTATACTGACTCTATTGTGGTCGACTGCACCATATTCAGGTGGTAAAATGTGCACTGGGTTGAAAGGAGGTAATGAATCTGCTGTTAGTGTATTGTCCTTATACAAGAGACTGTGAGCAGGATATGATGTTACTGTGTGTCTAAAGGTGTTATTACACTTTGTGTGCAGGATTTAGAAGCACACAATGACTACATGAAAGGGTAGATAAAAGAAGTGGGTGAAAGCAAAAGTGTTCAGATTTCACATTAGACGCACGATTAAACTTCAGGCTCCTGTGTTGAACAAAACTTTTGTTGTGTATAGATAACAACAAACACATTTTTACCTTTTCTTAATAAATGTGAGTAACCCATTCCTGTGCAAAATGCGATGGTAAGGAGTTCTGGGCGTTGCTATGTGGTAGTTAAGGCATTTTGAGTGGTTGCCAGGGTGTTGCTATGTGGTTGCTTAAGGTTACAAGTCTATATGCCTTTCAGCACAGGTCCCTCAATATGCATGTCTATTGTCTGTTTTATTATGAGCCATGTGAAAACTTTAAATCCAGTCACTTGCAGTCACAAATGCATAATAATTGTGATTATTCACCAATATATAATGTCTAGAGACAAGGGTTTGTTGAAATCTCCAAATATGAGCAACAGTAGCAAAGCTTGCCTTAGCAAACACCACTAACAACTTTCAGAAAGGGAAACACAGAGTAGAGAGGAGACCTGGGCAAGAGATCAGGGCAGCAGAAAGCAGCAATGCTTGGCATCCAGCACACAATAGGGTGGGACTGGCAGGAAAAGCAGCGATGAGTATAGCTCATGTTCCCCTTTATGAGGTCCTCATCCAGCGGCCGCATTTGATTACAGTAAAGCTCGGAGTGGAGAACTTTTTACAGGATTACTGCCAGTTTCCTTCAGCACACACACATACACAGAATCTTTCACTGGTGGATGCTAGACCTTCTCTGTGAAACCTGAGCGGGTGAAGCTATAACGAGCAGTATGAAGAGATGATGTTGAAGACTGACTGAGGCACTGACGGGAAACAGCAGGGAGTCTCCTTTAGATTCTCTGATTCACTCCTCTCATTTGTCTTTGTTGGGAAGTCTGTTCTGTTTGATCTGGGAGAAACTAAACTCCGAGAGGACAGAAATTCACAGGTAAGAATGACTTTTTTATAATTTGAGTTTACTTTTAGAATCAAGTACTCGGGTGATTTATATTTTATACTGATTTAAGCTTGTATCAGATTTGTGAATTGTTACTATTGGACAAAAAATTTGAGAAAAACAGTGACTTTGCTGGAGTTCTTTCCAGATCTTTGTATTCTTTTTTTGATTGTTTTTAGAACAGATCTCAACAACATCTAAAACTGTGCTCAGATTTGCAGTCTGTATTCAGAAGTTTATTCAGAGATTTCAGTAATAACTTGTAAGACTACATTTTCTGCTATTCACTTCAGTTTTACAGCTGTACACTCTAAAAGTGACTGTAAAATTGTATGTTTATCATGTAGTTTTACTTGTATATGTGTCCTATGGTGTGACATAGCAAAATTTAAAAAACAAACTGTTAATATTAGATTGTTTTATATTAATTATATTTATATTTATCGTATAAAGTAGCATAAGAGAGATTTATCTTCATTGTTAGGTATTTTTCTCTACAGACAACAATAGCCTACATTTTTGATGTGCGCAACTGAATAGAGATCATATTTTTTTGTTCTCACGCATTAACGTTTTGCTTGAACATGAACATTCATTCATAAAGAGTTGTTGTCTTCATGTACCACGTTCATTTACGTTGTGCATATTGTTAAATACTAATATGCCTTTAAATGTGAATTTTCTATTTTTGGTTTTAAATTGTTTTGCCATATTCAAACAGAGAGACCAATATAAGTTATTTGTAGCAGGTTCATACCAAAATAATTGTAAACACTGCAATCTCAGAAGAATTCACAGATTTTTCCACATATTTCTGAAATACGGTAAAAATTTGGTAAAATTACAGAAATAAACTGCAAATTTACAAGTGGTAAAATAACATGAAAAACTTTACATGACAAATTTTATGGTACTTTACTTGTGCCCCAGCTGCCGGACAATTACTGTATTTTAATAGACCGTTTCATTGGACGCGCGCGTGCCTGACCCCCAGTTAACTTCTGGTTTGTGTTTGGCTAGTGTTTAATAATATAACTTTCGTGTTATTTTACTATATTTTATTTAATTTATGTTAGTATTAATTAGTATTATTATTTTTACTGTATAATAATTATATTAAATCAACTATTTGTTGAATTTTGTTGTATGTTCATTTTATTAAAGAAACAATTTGTTGAATGGGTCCTGCAGTTTGGACACATTTAAAGAAATTGTATGTTACATTGACATCTAGCTTGGTATCAGATTCCAAATTCAAAATATTGGAGAGACAAGTTTAGCCAAGTTCTTCTCGGTTTCTTTTGATTGTTATCAGAAATAATCTACAGGCACTCTATTGTTTGTGATTGTGTACCGGAAGTTAACTGCAGCCCATGAACGTGCGCATGTGCAGTAGCGTTTGTTCATGTTGTCACTTTGGAACTGTCTATAGGCTCTTTTTTGCAGTGTACAGCAGCAGGACTGGCTCAGCCAATAAGCAGGACTTTGACAAGAGAGTTTGTTTGACCAATCAAAAAAATCATCAATTTTGCTTTTCTATTTGCTGACACTCTAGTGCCGTAAAGATTACATACTTTACCTTTAAAAATGCAGTTTCTGTCAGGATCACTATCGTCAAAATGATTGACAATTAGCATACAATTTAGATTGAGTATGTGCGAGATTAGCGCAATGGCATGTGTGCACCTTTTCATGGTTTCAAGTCACTGTTACTACAACTAGCCAAGTAATACGCCATATTTGTTTATTTAGTTTAACCAATTTCTGTATTTCCCTCATTTACTGTAACTGTTTTTGTGTTATATCGGTATTATCGGTATTGGTATCATGCATTAAAAAACTATATCGGTTGACCACTAGTTTAAACTACACTAAAAAAAATGTCTTGAATGTATTGTACTGTGAGTTGCTTATTCAAAGCATCTGCTAAATAAATACATATAAAAGCTAATTTTGTAAATCGTAAATTAATAAAATAGTAGATTTTGATTATTAGCAGCAGTCAAATGTTATTTCATGACAACATACACTACGTCGCAGTTAGAGGGCGCTTAACTTTAAAATGGAACTATCGTTAGTAATAAGCTGCTTGCACAAAGTGTCATGTTTAGAGGTGGACAAGGCTCTGTATACTTACCACACATTCTTTTGTTACTGTAGTAAGCTATTTATCCTCCATACTCAAACAGATATCATTAGTTCTTAATGACATTTAAGTGTAACACAAATTCAACGTGATTGAGATTTATGAAGAGGAATATCATAAAGTCAAATCCTGATTGTAAATTTGATGTGAAGTTGGGGATGGAGGAGGGTAATTTGCTCCTGAGCAGCGCGATAAGCTGCTGATAGCTGAATGAATTTAAAACGAAAGCTGTGATAGCGTTATATTTCTATAGAGGTGTATCAACTGATGCAAGCTTGGCTCGCATGACCTACCAAAATAGAACACCCACATATCAATGTTTCTTCAGATCTATTACATTTTCTAAGTATACATTTTGGAAAACATTGTTTCTTACTGCCTGGTATGTATGGTTCAGATGGTATCAGCACAGATGGGGACCACGCTTGGCCCAGTCGCACCCTTTAATATGTAGTCATGGCATGGTTGTCGACCCACCAACTTACTGCAGAAACAACAATGACTTCATTGCTTACTTTTATGTGGACAATAAAGCATTAAACCTCATAGGGATGTTGAGTTGCAGGCGAGGTTGAATAAAGATTAACATGCATAAGATATACTTCACTAAATGTCAAGTATGAAAGGCAGCTCTATAATTTAAACTAGCACCCTTGACTCAAAGCCAGAAAGGCAATGTTGTTTTTCTCCGTTGAAAGATGGGCCAAGTTGACTAATCTCAGTTCTCTCACATGATAAGGTCAGCCCAGGGTTCAGTGAGGGGTCTGGGCTCTTATGTGTTCAGGGTGAGTGGTCTCGATGGGGGTTGGTAGTGTTGTTGGACCAGCGGGGTGTGCAGTCATGCTTTTAAGGGTGGCATGGTGAAACAGACATTGTCATTTTTCACATCATTTCCAACCACTTTGCTTTGGCTCCTAATTCATTAGTAGTCATTAATTCTCGGGACAGACCATTAGGAAAGAGAGAGCGAACAAGTAAATATGAGAAACGGTTAAGATCAAGTGTAGTTTGACAAGTATGGGAAATACCACTATGAAGATTCTTAAATCTGAAGATTCATAAATCTGTGACCCACAACCCTAAAACTCATCTGTGATGCAAGTTCTCATAATTCATGTCACAACAAAGCAATTGACTGCTTGTGTCACATTTTCTATCTCTGGTTTAAGCAATGTTCAAATGTTACAACTCAGCTGGGACTTGGGACGTTGTGCTCACATTTGAATCTGCAAGTGTTGTTAATAGCAGTTTGCGCTGAGGCAGGCATCACTTTCACTAATCCTCATAGTTAGGGATTGGACAAAATCTCAGAGTGTAATTCTTGTGCTATGGACATGAATGATACCTGAGCGGAGGTGTACTATTACTTTAACTAGCATTCAGACTTGTGATTTTCAACTGGAAAGAGGAAACAAGCCCCACAACACCCTATGACTGTGCCAAATATTTCGGCAAGTGCCACCCAGACTATCTTAAAACATCTTAAAACATGTTTAACTATAAGAATCAGAAGTTGTTCCAAACCTGTAAACAAGATATTAGATATTTTGAAGAATGGGGGAAACCAAACAGTTCTAGGCCACCATTGCCTTCCGTACTAGTAGTTTTTTCCTATTGTGGTGGCCAAAAGTGCCACAGATCTGTTTGGATACAAACATTCTTATACATTTTCTTTGTGTTCAACAGACCAAAGAACGTTCTACAGGTTTGAAACAACTTGAGGGCGAGTAAATGATGACAGTATTTTCATTTTTGGGTGAACTTTCCCTTACATTATTGAGGATCCTGGAGAGCAGGATATAGCAACATGCTTGTATTTCGTAATGTAATATTGCCCCATTTTGTTATAACACAAGGTCATTTCTGCACCCGTGCTCCTCCACACCCACATTACAGTTCACAAATAGACACGGAAGCAGCGTTTGTTTAGTCTGTGTAAACAGGGTCTGCTCCAGACACAATAATTACATTACAGTTTCTTTCAACTGCTCACACACATTTTCAAAACGTTGCCTCTTTTTTTCAAAACTTTACACACAAATCCAAGAATTGCACACACAAAATGCAAAATGCCTCACATCGCTTGCAAAATGAAGCACTACATTAAAATGATCACAAACACATTTCAAAAGCAAACATTTGTCTTCTGTTGCAAACACCTTTACCATTATGTTAACACAGTTATTCAAAACCTAAAGCTCTTCTTTCATGAGCTACTCTGTACATTTCTGTACAAGAAATTGGCAGAGAGATGTTGAAAATTCACTGTAAAAGCAGAAGCAAGATTGAAAACGTTTTATTTACAGTATTTTTTTGCTGTAAGCATTTGTGGTTGTGAATACTGTACACAGGGCGAAATGTTACAGTTTCTTTCAACTGCTCACACACATTTTCAAAACGTTGCCTCTTTTTTTCAAAACTTTACACACAAATCCAAGAATTGCACACACAAAATGCAAAATGCCTCGTATCTCTTGCAAAATGCAGCACTACATTCAAAATACCACAAAGACATTTCAAAAGCAAACCTTTGTCTTCTGTTGCAAACACCTTTGCCATAATGTTATATTTTGGGATATATCATATACACACAGTTATTCAAAACCTAAAGCTTCTTGAGGTCTTATCCTAAGATGCTTTTTGAACAGAGTTCTCATTTATTATTGGTCTTTTTAGTCTTCATTAATTCAGTACGAATCATCCTTTTCCAAAACATTTATCAAAATAAAATTGTAGTTTTGTAATAAAATGAACTAATGTGTACACAATTATATTTTTCTCCATATAATTATAATGTTATAGTGTTTTTAACATCATGAAAACATTTTAGTCTCAATTTGTTTCAGTGTATTTTAATTTATTTATTTTATGCACTTAGTAGTTTACATTTGTGAACCCATGATTTACAGTTATCTTCATACAATCGTTCCACATGATGTAACGTTCTGTGAAAATATAACCTTGTATGTCAAATGCTGACTCAGTAAAGCCATGTCTAAGATTAAAATCATAGTGAAATGGATGAAAACAAATTTTGATTCTGCTTATCTTAGAATTAGATTTTGAAACTTTAGTCTGGTTTTTAAAGACAGGATAGCATTTTTAACGCCTACCAAAATTAAGGATGTTATAACAGTTTTGTTTAAAATAGTTTGGTCATTGGATTATTTACTTGTCTTCTTGCCTTGTACGGTATGTACATAACTTCCAGTCATTTTGAGATTATTGAATGATGTTGAGAAAATGCTCTCTGTTACGGTCTGGTCGGGACATCATCTGGCACGGGGATTGTTTTGTTTTTGTCGAGCACGTGGCTGTCACCGAGCTTTCGGCTGACCTCATGCTTGTGTCTGCGTCATTCGCCCCACCCTCGTGTTGTCTGTATGACTTCTCATGCACTGGTGTTTTTCCACTCCGTGTTCACACGGCTGTTGGCGCTTCACTCATTAGACATTATCGTTTCCTTAATTACCCCACACCTGGTTATGATCTCCTCGTTACGTTCTCTTTATAACTCCCTCAGTGTTTCTTGTCCGGTGTCTGTTCGTTGTATGTATTTCAGCTCAGACTGCCCCAGGCATAGGTGCGGCTTGCCTGTAGAAACCTTAGACTAAACCTCTTGTCAAGTTTGCCTACCTTAGCCAAGTCTTGTCTTGTCTCAGTTTAAAAGCACTTACCTTCCTTGCTTTCCTCGCTCTGTCTTCTGCTCTGTTCCCTTCAGCAGCTTGCATCGGCGCTCCGGTCAGTGGTCATCTCAACGAGAGGACTTCTCGTGGGTGGACTCTCCAGCTACTCCTTCAGGCACAACTTTTCCCCTCTCTGTCTACGCGGACTCCGAGTCGAGTGAGGTCACCAGGCGCTACCGCCCAACTCTCAGCACCGGCAGCCTATCCTCGACTCTCCACGCTGACTTTTGACTCCTCCGGAGGGAAACGCTTGCAACCTGTTTTGTTG
This sequence comes from Triplophysa rosa, assembly GCF_024868665.1. Taxonomy (NCBI): domain Eukaryota; kingdom Metazoa; phylum Chordata; class Actinopteri; order Cypriniformes; family Nemacheilidae; genus Triplophysa; species Triplophysa rosa. Next base: position 4,935,697 of record NC_079911.1, on the reverse strand, counting down.
TTACATTTCTCCCTGTCTTCGTCAGTGTAAATAAAGACTCTGTTTTTTCCCCCCGCACTTGGGTCTCCCGTGGTTCTGTCATGACAGAACGAACAGACCACTAACACGACCCAGCGGGACAGGATCCTATGCGGGTCATGCTGCAACAACAGGGCGTCCTGCTGGGACAGCAAGCTACCCGTCTGTCCGCCACCACCCAGGGAGTTGACGTCTTGCAGGCACAGGTGGCCGCTTTGCAGCATCAGCTCGCCGAACTCGTTCGAGGCGCTGGCCAGGCGGGGAACCCCCATCAATCCCCACCTCGCGGAGTCATTCACGAGCCTGAACCGCACGCCAACAGCCCCCCACTGTATGATGGGGATCCCAACTCCTGTCGGGCGTTTCTGTCACAGTGTTCCTTGGTTTTTGCTCTCCAACCACGCAGGTATGCCACCGAGGAGACTCGGATTGCCTACATCTTAACCCTTCTCACAGGACAGGCCCGTCAGTGGGGTATCACTGTCTGGGAGGCTCAAGACCCTTGTTGCCGATCTTTTCGGGAGTTTCGCATGGAGATGACCAGCCTCTTCGACAGGTCGGTACGGGGCGACGAGGCAGCCGCTCAGATCTCTCGGATTAATCAAGGACGCAGCTCCATCACTGACTTCGCCATCCGGTTCAAGACCCTGGCCGCCGCGTGTGACTGGAACGCAGGGGCGCTGCGCGCACGGTTCCTAGACAGTCTCAGTCCGGCTATTGCAGACGAGATCGCTGCACTCGATCCGCCCCGGGATCTGGAGGAACTCATTAACTTGTGCTTGCAGATTGAGAGTCGCATCAATGCCCGTCGCCGGCACAACACCTCCCCGCCTGTCTGGCGTCGTCGGGAGCTCAATCGGGAGAGTGGGCTTGAGTCTGACCGGAGCGCCACTGCTGCACTCCAATCACCGCCGGAACCCAAGCCAATGCAGATCGGACGCTCACATCTGACTTCCGCTCAGAAGCAGCAACGTCTCTCCGAAGGACTCTGTTTTTATTGTGGGAAGGCAGGTCATCTGGTGGCTCTGTGTTCGGTAAAAGCCAGCGCTCACCCGTAGAACGGAGAGTCCGGGTGGGCGCCATCACAAGAACCTCTTCGACTCTACGCACCTCACTGCCGTTTCGCCTCACTTTCGAGGGACGTACCCATGCTGGGAAAGCCCTCATCGATTCCGGGGCAGAGGGGAACTTTCTGGACAGATCCACAGCCCGAGCGTGGGGAGTTCCTATCATCCCCTTGCCTTCACACCTCTCCGCTGTGACGCTGACGGGGCTGCCGCTTTCTACTGTCACCCACACCACTCCTCACGTAAGCCTATTTCTTTCGGGTAATCACTGTGAGAAGATTAAGTTGTACATCCTCGATTCCCCCACCTCCCCTCTGGTTTTAGGGCATCCGTGGTTGTCACAACATAATCCTCACATTGATTGGGTTAGCACATCTATTTTGACCTGGAGCCCTGCTTGTCATGTGTCTTGTCTAGGTCCCGCTCCTTCGCCTGTGTCTTTGTCTCCTGTGTTTCAGGTGGATGTCGCCGACCTGACCGGAGTCCCCGAGGAATATCAAGATCTGCATGCCGTGTTCAGCAGGTCCCGTGCCACGTCTATACCTCCGCATCGACCCTACGACTGTGCCATTGATCTCCTCCCGGGCACTTCTCTGCCTAGGGGTCTGTTATTTTCCCTTTCGGGTCCTGAAAGAGAGGCCATGGAAAAGTACATTCGTGAGTCATTGAACTCCGGACTCATCCACCCTTCCTCCTCGCCGGCCGGCGTGGGTTTCAACTTCGTACAGAAGAAGGACGGCTCCCTGCATCCCTGTATCGACTATCGAGGTTGGAACAAAATTACGGTAAAGAATAAGTACCCCTTACCTTTAATGTCATCTGCCTTTGAATTGTTACAGGGAGCTCGGGTCTTTACTAAGCTAGACCTCCGCAACGCCTACCACCTAGTACGCATTCGCGAAGGGGATGAGTGGAAGACGGCGTTCAACACACCATCGAGACATTACGAGTACTTGGTTCTTCCCTTTGAGCTGACCAACGCTCCCGCCGTCTTCCAGGGCCTCGTCAACGACGTGCTGGGCGACATGATCAATCGCTTTGTCTTCGTGTACCTAGATGACATTCAGATTTTTTCCCAGTCTCTCCAGGAACACAACCAACACGTCAGAGGGGTTCTCCAATGGTTATTAGAGAATCAACCGTTCGTCAAGGCGGAGAAGTGCGAATTCCACTCCGATACGGTTTCGTTCCTGGGTCACGTGATCTTGCCCCGAGGCATTGAACCGGACAACGCTAAGATCAAGGCTGTCGCCATGTGGGCCGCTCCCGACTCTCGTAAAGCACTGCAGAGGTTTCTGGGATTTGCCAACTTTTACAGGCGATTTATTCTGGGCTTTGGCCAAGTGGCCGCACCGCTCACTGCGTTGACCTCCACCAAGAGCCCGTTCTCCTGGAACTCCCTTGCACAGGTAGCCTTTGATAAACTTAAGTCCCGATTTGTCTCTGCACCTGTGCTCTGTCTTCCAGATCCCGATCGGCAGTTTATTGTCGAGGTCGATGTGTCCGATGTCGGAGTAGGAGCAGTCTTGTCCCAGCGTGCCGAGCATGATGGGAAGGTGCATCCCTGTGCCTTCTTCTCCCATCGCCTCAGCCCTGCTGAACGGAACTATGATATCGGTAACAGAGAGCTGCTGGTGGTACGTCTGGCATTGGGGGAATGGCGCCATTGACTGGAAGGAACGACGCAGCCCTTCTTGGTCTGGACGGACCACAAGAACCTCGAGTATGTCCGTTCAGCCAAGTGGTTGAACGCACAACAGGCCCGCTGGGCACTGTTCTTTGGCCGGTTTAATTTCACCCTGTCGTACCGGCCTGGGTCTAAGAATATTAAGCCAGACGCCCTCTCCCGCCTGTTCGAGGACTCGGACCGGGTGATATCCGTCGACCCTATCCTCCCCGAGGGGAGAGTCATCGGATCCCTGGTCTGGGAGATCGAGAGGCAGGTAGAGGAGGCCGGTCGCAGGGTGCAAATGCCAGGAAAGTGTCCGGCGGGCTGTCTTTTTGTTCCCGTTTCGCTGCGTCCGGAGGTCCTCCAGTGGTGTCATTCGTCCAGGCTGGTTGGCCATCCAGGAATCAAGGGAACCCTGGCTTCCGTGAATCAGCGGTTTTGGTGGCCATCGGTCTCCAACGATGTCAGACAGTTTGTGTTGGCTTGCCCTGTCTGTGCGCAAAACAAGACCGCCCGCCACCCTCCCGCAGGTCTGCTCCGTCCCCTTCCCACCCCCTCCCGGCCATGGTCTCACATCGCCCTGGATTTTGTGACTGGTCTTCCCCTGTCGAGTGGACACTGTAATTCTCACAGTGGTGGACCGCTTCTCCAAGGCGGCCCATTTCATCCCTCTTCAAAAGCTTCCGTCCGCCCGAGAGATGTCTCAACTGATGGTGGACCACGTCTTCCGCCTACATGGCCTTCCGGTTGACGTCGTGTCCGATAGGGGTCCTCAGTTCATCTCTCGGTTTTGGAAAGAGTTCTGTCGACAGATCGGGGCCTCAGTGAGTCTGTCGTCAGGTTTCCACCCTCAGACCAATGGGCAATGCGAGCAAGCCAACCAGGAACTCGGACGGAGACTCCGCTGTCTGACATCCAACAATCCCAGTTCCTGGAGCCAACAGCTCTCTTGGGTGGAATACGCTCACAACTCCCTCCCCGTCTCAGCCACAAGTATGTCCCCGTTTGAGTGTTCTCTCAGATACCAACCTCCTCTGTTTCCTTCCCAGGAACTCGACGCTGCGGTTCCCTCAGCTCTGGCCTTTGTCCGGTGATGCCACCGGATCTGGACGAAGGCCAGAGAGGTTTTGGCCCGAACCACGCTGAGAACCAAGGCAGCGGCGGACCGCCACCAGATCTCTCCTCCCACCTACGTGTGTTGTCAACGGGTATGGCTCTCCACCAAGGACCTGCCTCTCCGGGTGCCTTCTCGTAAGCTGGCACCCAGGTTCATTGGGCGATTCCGGATCACCAAGGTGGTTAACCCAGTGGCCGTACGTCTCAAGCTTCCCCCCAACCTTGGTCGAGTCCACCCTGTATTCCATGTATCCATGGTCAAGCCGGCAGTCACCTCCCCTATCAACCCAGCCAGTTCTCGGCCCACCCCCCCCGCGGCTGGTGGACGGTGTCCCAATCTATATGGTAAGAAGACTCCTGGACATCCGCCATCGCGGCCGGGGCGTTCAGTATTTGGTGGACTGGGAGGGCTATGGCGCAGAAGAAAGGTCGTGGATTCCCTCGCGGGACGTGCTGGACCGGTCGCTGATCGTGGACTTCCACCGGAGACGAGGTGAGCCCCCCCCTTAAGCGCCTAGGGGCGCTGGTGGGGGGGGGGTACTGTTACGGTCTGGTCGGGACATCATCTGGCACGGGGATTGTTTTGTTTTTGTCGAGCATGTGGCTGTCACCGAGCTTTCGGCCTACCTCATGCTTGTGTCTGCGTCATTCGCCCCACCCTCGTGTTGTCTGTATGACTTCTCATGCACTGGTGTTTTTCCACTCCGTGTTCACACGGCTGTTGGCGCTTCACTCATTAGACATTATCGTTTCCTTAATTACCCCACACCTGGTTATGATCGCCTCGTTACGTTCTCTTTATAACTCCCTCAGTGTTTCTTGTCCGGTGTCTGTTCGTTGTATGTATTTCAGCTCAGACTGCCCCAGGCATAGGTGCGGCTTGCCTGTAGAAGCCTTAGACTAAACCTCTTGTCAAGTTTGCCTACCTTAGCCAAGTCTTGTCTTGTCTCAGTTTAAAAGCACTTACCTTCCTTGCTTTCCTCACTCTGTCTTCTGCTCTGTTCCCTTCAGCAGCTTGCATCGGCGCTCCGGTCAGTGGTCATCTCAACGAGAGGACTTCTTGTGGGTGGACTCTCCAGCTACTCCTTCAGGCGCAGCTTTTCCCCTCTCTGTCTACGCGGACTCCGAGTCGAGTGAGGTCACCAGGCGCTACCACCCAACTCTCAGCACCGGCAGCCTTTCCTCGACTCTCCGCGCTGACTTTTGGCTCCTCCGGAGGGAAACGCTTGCAACCTGTTTTGTTGTTACATTTCTCCCTGTCTTCGTCAGTGTAAATAAAGACTCTGTTTTTTCCCCCCGCACTTGGGTCTCCCGTGGTTCTGTCATGACAGCTCTCCACACATACTATTACTCATAATTTTGCTTCAAAACCTGTAAAATACCACACTCTGACCAGTCTGAAATATCTGGAATTGCTGAAAGTAAATGTAGGAGCTTCATAAAAAAGCTCATTTAAATGAAAAGTCATCTGATGGATTTAGAGGGTTTTGCATCTGAACTCTTCATGGGATAACTTACATATCAATTCAACAAATGATGTGAATTAAATGTGTAACTCCAACCCATCAACTCTAACCATTTATTTGCTTTATAGATGAAACTCCTCAAGCATCCTTCTGGCAAAGATCATGGGATATTTCAGAAGAGCAAGAAACATGAGAGGATTACATTCATGCTTTGGAGTATGTGAATATCTCAGAAGCTTTTGGATCCAACATTGCATCAGCTTGCACTTGGTTCACAATCTTTAAATGCAAATCATTTTATTTAGAGGTAGAAATGTCAGATGAAGACAAAACAATGTATTTTAAATGTACTTTATAAACTGCACACAGTTACATAATTTGTGTGTGCTCCACATGGGTGATTAGTAGAAGTATGCATGAGTGTGTCGGAGTTAAAGTAAATGTAAATACGGTAATCGTTCAGTACTATAATATATTTTACCATGGTAGAAAACTTCATCTCACTGACAAAACAATAGTGCAACTAAAAGTGGTTCTTGGCTCGTAATCATAGGGGAACCACTTTTAGTGCCATATAGAACCAGGGGCGGACTGGGAAGCAAAAACGGCCCTGGAGTTTTCGGCCCACATCGGCCCTCCACCATTTATATCGATGGGGGGTTGTATGTAACGTGTCATTGCGTTACATGTATACGTGTCAGTCTCGCTAATGCCTTCACGTTGCGTGCATTCACGTTAATAACGTCCGTCTGTCCGGCCCAAGCGTCCATTCCGGCCCCATACATTAGCCGATACTCCAGATCCGGTGGGACGGCCGTTCTGGACTTTGACAGAATGTCCTACTGGTCAGTCCGCCCCTTTATAGAACCATATTTTGGTGCTTCAATGGTTCTTTAGCGGTTCTTTGGAAAGACTGAGGTGCTATTTAGAACAATACAGGGGCTTAACAGTTAGCACCTCTGAAGAACCCAAAAGAACCACTGAAGCACCAAGATATGGTGCTATATAGCACTAAAAGTGGTTCCCCTATGATTATGAGCAAAGAACGACTTTTAGTGCTATATAGCTCCATTTTTTTAGAGGGCCTTCTGTACTGAAGTAGGGGAATTACACTGTTATTGGAAGAAATAAGTAATACTGTTAATTTTAAAATCCTTATCTTTCCAGCCTTTTAAAGAGAAAAAATTCCAGCAAGTTTCTTATCTGTGTGTGCTGGATAATTAGGGAAATACCTGGAGTTAAGTCAAGCATGGAAGAGGCAGGAGCTGGACTTGGGGTGGCGGGGGTGACCGGCTTGTTGTGGCTGTGTGGGTTCCTGGCATGTTGATTTGTGACTGTAATGAAAAATCACATTGCCAGGGATTACCACACTGCCACGGCCTTACCGGCATGAGGAAATGGAGAAAAATTGAGAAAATCTAAAAAAAAGGGCATCAAACATGAAAACGCTGTAAGGGGAAGTCCATTATAGGGGGTTTATATTAATGAACAGCAAAACAGCATTTCTGATGTGTTTCTGAGCGGGTGCAGAGCTTGGCTGATTGGTGAACGTGTATGGACTTTTTTTTGTTCACAGTGGCTAAGTTCTTCACCTGGAAAGAAAATAAGTATGCAGTTTTTTTTCTGTTGGTAGGACAAATGGGACACCCCTTTTTATATGGAAGTGCTGAAGAGTGGATGCATATGATTCTGTATTATACATTATAATTCAAAAATAATTTGATTGTAATAAAGATAAAAATAAGATATTGAAATTATAGAATGAGACGTTACTCTTCAGGTTTCCTAGTTAATCATGTCTTTCACTGGTACAAAAAATAAAAAAATTCAATGTGCTGATTTCTGCATTTCATGCCTTTCTGCATTTTAAGTTTCCCTTTCTGTCGGTCTCTCGACGTTGTGTCGAACCGACAGAATGGGTTTGTCTTGAGAACCTATCATCTTCTGAGTATTTAGAAAAGGCCAATGAAAATTGGCGAATGAAATTTGCATGCCGGGCTCCTCCCCGGATGTCCGGGTATAAGAGGGAAGCCGGCGTGCTCATTCATTCACCTTTTGTTCTTCAGAGCCTACGCATCTGGTGAGCTTCTCTACGATCTGGGTGATCATTCTTTCTGCTGGAATCTACGACGTGGACAGCGGACGGTCCCTTCCTGCAGTGACTCTCCCCTGGGCGTCTCGGCAGTTCCGGAGGTGTTCGAGCAAATTTCCTTTTCTAAAAGAGCAAATTTCTCCAGCGTGGCTTGTCCCGCTGTTCTCATGGGTGCAACACACTCATCGAGGAGGGGGACGGACACAATGCCTGCTTCCAGTACGCTGGGGCAGACGTTGTGGATACGTCCTGCCCGCACTGCGGGCGGTGACGATTCAGACGTTGCGTCACAGGTGGCTGTGTTCCCACGGGACTCAGCCACCACCTCGTTTGCTCCCCGTTCCGTGGCGGCAGGACTACGGCCCTGCCGTCCGCTATGGCAAGCAGCGAGGGTGAGATGAGGATTACTGTGAGCGATAATCCGCCAGCCACGGCTCACGGACCGTTCACACCTCGTTTCGCTCGTCTGACCGTTCCCCAAAAAGACGGTCCGCCGTCTTATTCCTCAATCACGTATTCGGACACGATGCGTGATGATGAGATGTCTCTTGCAGCATCGGGGGGTGACGTACTGCCATCCGACTCCGACGATTCTTCGGGCTCCCTCCCTCGGGGGGTCGAGCCCAGGAAAAAGCGGATGTCGAGATGTCAGCCATGCTTTCCCGGGCCGCCGTGAGTGTTGGGTTGCAGTGCCCGCACTGCCTCTCCCGGCGCTCGCGGCTGGCTACATGGCGCCTCGGGTTTGAGCGCGGCTCCAAGCCGCGCCCGCCCCCAGTGCCGTGTTTACCGGAAGTGCATGAGGAACTTTGTAAGACCTGGAACGCCCCTTCCCGGCACGTTTCACGTCAAACAAAGTTCTGTCACCCTCTCTTCCCTCGAGGTTGAGACAGCTGGAGGATACGTCGGTGTCCCCCAGGTGGAGTATGCCGCCGCGGTGCACTCGTGCCCGTAGGTGGCGGCCACCTGGGGGGGCTCGACCTAGACTCCCGTCCAAAGCATGTGGTGTCTCGGCATCTCTGGTGTCGAGAGCTTACATTGCGGCGGACCAAGCTGCCTCCTCTCTCCACGCTATGGCTCCTGCCAGGCCAGGGCGTTGAGAGAGCTCCACGAGGGTAAGACCGACCCAGCGCTTATGCAGGAACTCCGCGCCGCCACCGACCTCGCTCTACGGGCGACCAAGGTGACCACGCGGGCCCTGGGTCGGACGATGTCCACACTTGTGGTCCATGAGAAACTCCTCTGGCCGATACTTGCGCAGATGAGTAACGCTGAGAAGGTCCGCTTTCTCGACGTACCCGTCTCGCAAGGGGGGGCTGGTTGGTGTTACTGTCGAGCCGCAGCGGCCCCGCTCACCCCCCGCCCTTCGGGGGGGGCGCGAGACCCGCACGCGGCCTCCCCGGAGGGTTCTCGACAGTAAGAAGCAGTCCTCCGTGCCGCAACTCGGCCGCCTCGGCCGTCGAGTCCCGTGCACTGTCTGCTTCCCAGCAGCCCTGGTCCTCTTCAACGCCCTCCAGCTCTGGCGCCCCCCACTCAGGCGGCCCCCCCTGGAGGAGACAGCGAAGAGGAGACCATCGCCCCATCAGCAGCCGCGGCGAAGCGGCCGTCATGGGAAGACCTCAGGGGGATCGAGGCTACCATTGGGCCCGACCCCAGCCACATCGCTGGGAAGTCGGATAGGGACGGATCCTGCCCCGTCTCTCCATCTGCTGGCCCCCTCCGGGGGGCTGGCGCCCACTTACTCTCAAAAAAGGAGAGTTTCCTCTCTCTCTGGGTTACCACAGCCGCTCTCACCCTCTGCACGACGGTGAACGGCAAACTCGACGTTGCGTCATGGCAAAGCGCAATGTCGAGTATAAACACCAGCCCTCAGCACTCTCAGTCAGACAGTGCGTTGAGCTGCGCAGTCGCCAGGCAGGAAAAACAGCAGAGCCGATCTCCTCCCCGGGGGACCTCCCCCGGCAAGGAATCCGTACTGCTAGCCATCGAACCACCCTCCGCGGGGGCGATGAAGCAGATCAACCTCTAGTCCCCTGTCACAGTTCTGGGAGCCCCCAGACTGTCAGGCGGGCTGAGGAAGACGATCCGTCTCGGCTACGCGATTCAGTCGCTACACATCCGCCCAAGTTCCGGGACGTCCTTTTACCTCAGGCAGAGGCAGGGATGCCCCCGTACTTCGGGCGGAGGTCGCCTCCCTTCTGGTGAAGGGAGCGATCGAGCCCGTCCCACCGGCCGAGATGTTCAGCGGGTTCTACAGCCCGTACTTCATTGTCCCCAAGAAAGGCGGAGGGTTGCGCCCTATCTTGGATCTGCGTGTTCTGAACAGGCACCTACACAAGCTGCCTTTCAGGATGGTCACGCAGAAGCGCATCCTGGCGTCCGTCAGGCGTCAGGACTGGTTCATGGCAATCGACCTGAAGGACGCGTACTTTCATGTCTCGATCCTCCCTCGACATCGGCCGTTCCGACGGTTCGCGTTCGAGGGACGGGCATATCAGTACAGGGTCCTCCCCTTCGGTCTGTCCCTGTCTCCACGAGTCTTTACGAAGGTCGTGGAAGCCGCCCTCCTTCCCCGTAGGGAAGGAGGTGTGCGGGTACTAACTATCTCGACGACTGGCTCAAGTTTTGGCACACTCTCGAGATCTGTTGTATACACACAGGGACCTGGTGCTCCGGCACCTAGATCGGTGGGGCTACAGGTCAACTGAGAAAAGAGCAAGCTCTCCCCGGTGCAGAGCATCCTCTTTCTCGGTATGGAACTCGACTCTGTCCTCACGAGCGGCCCCGCTCACCCCCTGGGGGGGGGCGCGAGACCCGCGACGAGGAAGCCCGCACCCTCGCGGCCTCCCAGAGGCGCGCGACTGATTAGCGCGCCCGATCAGTGTTGAACTGCCTGAATTCAGACAGTCAGCGGTCCCCCTGTAACAAGAGGCTCCTGGGATACATGGCATCCTCGGCGGGGGTGGTCCCCCTCGGGTCGATGCACATACGACCGCTCCAACACTGGCTGCAGAGTCAAGTTCCTTGGAGAGCGTGGCACACCGGCAGCAGGCGTATGGTCACACGCTTTTCTGCCGACACACCCTAACCCCCTGGTCCCCATGACCTTCTTGCGGACAGGGGTCCCCTTTGGGATGCCTCCCTGCAAGGTTGGGGTGCCGTGTGCAACGGGCAAGCAGTGTCGGGGCGGTGGACGGGCCCCCGCCTGCGTTGGCATTCAACTGCCTAGAGTTGTTGGTTGTGCTACTTGCATTGAGGAGGCTACTACCTCTCATGCAGGGAAGCACGTGCTGGTCCGGTCGGACAGCACAGCTGTGGTGGCGTATTCTTTCACTCACAGCAGCTAACATGACTCGCCCGACGCCTCCTCCTCTGGAGTCAGCAGGTGATCAGCTCCCTGTGAGCCAAACACATCCCAGGCGTCCTGAACCAGACAGCCGATGCGCTCTCTCGTCAGTCGACGCCTCGAGGAGAGTGGCGACTCCCTCCCCGCGCAGCCGGCTCATTTGGGGGCAGTTCGGACAAGCACAGGTGGTCCTTTTGCCTCCCCGGACTCCACCCATTGTCCGCTTTGGTACTCCCTGTCCGAGGTACCCTCGGCACGGATGCCCTTGCGCAGAGCTGGCCGCGGGACAAGCGGAAGTACGCTTCCCCCCAGTGAGCCTCATTGCACAGGTCCTGTGCAAGGCCAGGGAAGAGGAGCATCAAGTGGTACCAAGTGGTACTAGTTACGCCCCTTCGGCCTAACCAGGACTTGGTTCTCGGAGCTGAGGCTCTGACAACAACTCCCCCCTGGCCGCTCCCCCTGGCGGACAGCTTCCCCAGGGGAAGGGGCACGTTACGGCATCCCAGGCAAAACCTGGTCTCCATGTCTGGACGGGACGAGGAGATCCTGAGTGACCCACCCCCGGTCCGGTTGGGACGTCACTCAGGCTAGGGCTTCGGGCACTGGGCGGCTATACGCCCATAGGTGGCGCCTCTTCTCGTCCTGGTGCTCTTCTCGGCTAGAAGACCCGCGGTGTTGCTCGGTCGGGTACGTGCTGTCCCGTCCTCAAGAGAGACGGGGGAGTAACCTCTCCCCCTCCACACTGGGAATGTATATAGCCGCTACGGCCGCTCATCATGACCCAAGTGCTGGGTTTGCCTCTGGGACAGCACGACCTGGTCATTAGGTTCCTAAGGGGCGCGAGAGGGTGACCACCGTACCCTCTTGCGACCTAGGTGGCGGGCCTCAAGAGGCCCCGCACCCTTCGAGCCTCTCGGGTTGCCGCTCTTTCTCAGTCTTGATAAAGACAGCTTTCCGCAGGGCGCTCACCTCCAAGAGGGTAGGGGATCTACAAGCACCCTCCGTGTCCACAGATTGCCTAGAACTCGGGGCCGGGATTCTCACGTTATCTTGAGAACCCACCCCGGCTACGTGCCCAAGGTTCCCACCACTCTCCTGAGAGACCAGGTGGTGAACCTGCAGGCGCTCCCCACCGGGGAGGAAGACCCAACCTATCCGTGCTGTGTCCAGTACGCGCACGGCGCCTCTACTTGGACCGCACGCAGAGCCCAGAAGCTCTGAGCAGCTCTTTGTCTGTTTCGGAGGTCAGCAGGAGGGCTGTCTCCAAACAGAGGCTGGCGCACTGGATCTTGGATGCCCTCGTTAGGGCATACCGATCTCATTTCGCCCCTGCCCGTTGGGGGTGAGGCACCCCTCGTGGGCACTGGCTCAGGGCGCCTCTCTGGCAGACATCTGCGGAGCTGCGGGTTGGGCTATGCCTAACAACTCCGTGAGGTTCTAATACCTACGCACGGAACCGGTGTCAGCCCGCATCCTGGTAGGAAGCCCTTCCCCCTCCGGGGGGAGCAGTGGCGATCCCGCCTCACTTCTTTCCCCTCGGGTAAAGAACAGGCATTCCATCCATCACTAAGCACCCTTCCAGGGGACAGGCTGGGCAGAGCAGCCCTGCCCCCTTAGGCCGGGGAACAGTTGAGTTATCTCCCACATAGCTCTAACCGGACCTAGTGCTCCAGACGTGGTAACACCCCCTCCGTGGGCTGTAACGTCTGATGTATCCTCATGAATGGTTCCCACCTTGGCCACCCATGACCTCCCCAGGTGGACTCCCACCTTGCGGTTAACTCCTGTCCGCACTTTCTTCCCATGAGTTCTCCCCTGATGGTGAGACCATGTGGTGTCTCCACTAATTCCTCCCTACGGTAGGTAGTGGCCTCTGCAGCGTTTTCCCCCCAGGGGGAATAATGCTTACCCAGTGGCCCGAACGGTGCCGGGCGGCTTCTCGCCATTTAGAGAATTAGGCCCCCGCCCGTGACGGCCGGCGTTAGGGGGCTTCCCAACTTTTTGTGGAAAGCTCTGGGTCCCCCTTCCTCTCCACTGGAAGGTCATAATTTCGCGTTAGCGTGTTCGTCTGACTCGCCCAGGCCAGTCAACGTCGCTCCGCAGAGATTGTGACGCAGCTCAGTGCTGTGGCGTTTTCCATAGGAACCCCATTCTGTCGGTTCGACACAACGTCGAGAGACCGACAGAAAGGGAACGTCTTGGTTACGGATGTAACCTCGGTTCCCTGATGGAGGGAACGAGACGTTGTGTCCCTCATGCCACAACACTGGCCGCCCACCCCAGCGGTCGGGGGAGGATGCTTTAGGCTCCTCAGACCAAAGGTGAATGAATGAGCACGCCAGCTTCCCTCTTATACCCGGACATCCGGGGAGGAGCCCGGCATGCAAAATTCATTCGCCAATTTTCATTGGCCTTTTCTAAATACTCAGAAGATGATAGGTTCTCAAGACAAACCCATTCTGTCGGTTCGACACAACGTCTCGTTCCCTCCATCAGGGAACCGAGGTTACATCCGTAACCAAGATGATTTCAACATGTACAATTAACACACTTACCTTTAAGATACCAGTGTAAATGATTTAATTTTATTGTCATGAATGAGTTGTATTTGAAACAGAGTGGTGTGTCATCAGGACCTGACCTCCAGTGCCTTCTGAGCTGACATCAGTTGTAGTAAAATACTGGCTCAGTTCAGCAGGAACAGGAGTGTGGCCCCTACGATAAGATTGTGATCAAACATGAACAGCTTTGTAATTTACAGCTTTTAGTGACAAAAGAACATTTGCGGAAAGTATAAACATGGGAAAAGACTGTACTTGGGTACTTGTTTTCAAAAGCTTTGACCTTGAATAACCGAGAGGGCTGGTTTCCCAGACAAGATTAACCCCAGTCACACACAAGATTTTTAGAGAAAGACTTCACGTGAATAGCCTCTGTCACATCTTAGTAAAATGACAACTGTTTGAAAAGAAACATTTCTGAAAGATTTAAACGCAAAATGGGTTTAGCAAAATTGTTTATCTGAGAAGATTTTTTACATAGAATTTACATGACGATAGAAAATGCGTGCGTTTTTAATATTTATAATTTGAATTATATTGTTAACAATGTCCAAACTGCTCAGCATGTTTATTTATAAATAAATAGACTGCTTGCTCCTTTAAAACCTTGAACAAAGATACTGGACCTTAGAAAAGGGTGTTCTCTTTTTTTTTTTTAATGTACTGTTGGTGTTCTGGTAATACGCCCCCTAGTGTGTAATAGTGACTATACATTATTTATTTATAAAATATTCACAACATTGCCAAATAACATGCTTAAGGTATGAAAAGCAAAGTACATTAATTAAAATTCTGAATTGATATGAAATAAATAAATGAATTGAAATCGTTTATATTTCACATTCAATGATTTTATTTAATTTTTTAGAATAAAGAAAATACAATTTTCCATCTAGTAAAATGGGAGATTTATATACAGGGTCTGACAGAATCATGAGGATAAGTAGGCAAGTTGTGCCAGATTAATTTTTTTCCAAAAATGTTTAGCCGGCACCGTACATCATTGAAGGGTTTGCAGTAACAATAACCTCAATTGGATTTTGATGGGAAAGTTATTGCATTACAATAGGTGCAGGACAGGTGAAAAGTGTGACACATACATTACACAAAACATATAGTGAAGGTTTGATTCAAAATGACATCTCTTTTTGTTACCCTATCAACATCACCAATTTGTTTACAGTTTTTCTTGATTGCTTAAACACATTTCTTGAAATTATGCCTCATATTCTCAAAACAGTAAACACAAATCCATAACATCTCACCCAATTCCCCAAACATCCTATTTTCAGGTCAAAATGAAACTCTTCTCAAAATCATTCAAACTTGCTGAAAAACCAAACTTTCCCTCCAGAAATGACACAGAAGCCCTCAAAAACACCCACACTACAACATAGTCTTAGACACTGGTGAGTTCAATTCAAAACACTGTTACTAAAACCTCTTATTGAGATTCAAGAAAAATTTAAATATACACCATAAAAGAGTGCAGATAGAGCTAAATGGAAGAATGAGCTTTAGGAAAGAATACAAATAAAACATACACTACTGTAAAGTAGATGAAGATGATCTTACAAGACAAGAACAGTTCAAAAACCAAAGAACAATGTGAACTGGTCATGCAACACAATACGGTACACAACTATACAACTGCACAAATAACATTTACATTCAGGCATTTAGCAGATGCTTTTATCCAAAGCGACTTACAGAGAAGATAAAGGAAACAATACAGTGAAGCGATTTGTCAATGGGAGGCAATGTAAAAAATATGGCATCCTCTGCACCTTTGGCCCATTTTCGTAAAAGTATAGCAGATTTTCTTTACGTAATTAATCGTCTCTGAATTCTGCAAAAATAGAACAGGTAAAAAAGGTTACAAACACAAATTTATAAACTTGACAAATTTGAGGGTGTACACGTGGATAACTGGATACAGAATAGTGAAGTTTCTCTCATGTAAAGTGTGTGCTGTAATTATACTGTATGTTTAAGTAGTATAAAGCCCAGTAGATGATTCTAGGACGCACAATTACCTGTGCTCCTATTGATATTATCCTGAGATTCTGATTGGTGTGTCATCAGTTTTGCTACTAAATGTTTACTGATGGATAAATGTGTGCTATGAGTTTACATCTTGACACTTCAGTTCATTATATTGTGTGTTTGTGTTTTCTGAACGAGAACATGGTTAAACCTTTGCAAAATTAAGCATTTTTTGTGTGGGGTTTGTACAAGATGGTGTATTGTTCTGAGAATGTGTTTATAGTTGTCAGAAAATGGGGAATTGTTTCATGAATTGTGTGTTAGCAATCGAGAAAAACTGTAACGTGTGATAGTATAAAAAGACTTTTAGAGCCATCTAGTGGTATCAGATGGTATCGTTTAAAAGCCCTGCACATGACATCTACTATAATAAAAATATTCATTAGTTTCTTGAAGAAAACCTTACAATACACAGATACTTTGGAATGTCAGTTAAAGGAAAGAATGTGTTGTGTAATTACAGTAAGTAATTTTAGCCATATTTAGTAATTATCTGTGCAATTAAGATAAACGATTCATAATTTGTTTTTAACATACCGTATATACAAAAAGTACAAACAATTGAGGTAGAATTAGATCAAAAATAGGTAAAAACTTCCCGCTGCCTATAAACACAGTTTGCAAATAAGTCTTTGACTGTTGTTCAATGTGAAGCAGTGACAGAAAAGGATGGATATGAAAAAATGAATGTTTCTGTATATATTCTTTTGGTATACATTTGTAAATATTGTGCCTACTTTTATCACATTTTGGCACTCTACACTTTTCTCACAAAAAAGTCAAAAACTGGCTTATTAACAACCTCAATTCCTTCCTTGTCAAAAGTCTTTAGTGTCCAGTGGCAAGAGGCTCTTTCTTGTTTGTGCATATCTAAGCGGATCTCCTTTGAAGCTGCCGCCTGCTTCATCTTCACCAAGATTTTCAGCTGAAGTTTGCTCACCTCATTTTGCATGTGTGTCTCATTGTCCACTGAATTCCAAGTGGCTTTTGTTGTGTTGTCTCTCTGATGCATCTGTAAGAAGAAGAAGTTTTTTTACTATATTTAGCTTTTGGAACATTAGGTCTTCATTTTTGTCATGCTGTATTTAAGCATTTGTAAAAAAGATAAGAAAATTTAAGCATTTTAGAAACGTGTTAATCGACTGAATATTGTGTGAAAACAACATGAACTGCATTAATGGTATGGTCACAACAGACCGATGTTGTGCAAATTGTGTTTAGAGTTTTGAAAATGTGACTACAGATTGGTATTGGTAGAAGGGATATTGGCAATTGAAAAAAACTGTAATCAACATGTAATAACATAAATAATAAACAATGACTGACACATTTCTGTTGTTTGTGTAAAGACACATTAGTCAATTCTCTGATCATGAATTTCAAGTCTCACCTTATCTTTGACCCATTCAAATATGTCATACTTACAATCTGTTGGTCTGTTATCATCATGAGCGACTGGATACCCCCCAAAAAGAAAGAAACATATTATTATTTTTATAATTTTTTCCTGTCCACAAGTACAAACTGCTAAGATTGTGTATTTTGTCACTCTGCAACAGTGAAATAAATGTGATATGCATAAATGTACTTTAGTCATCTTCAGTTGTTTGTATCCTGTTTGTTTCCAGATATTTTAAGCTTTTGACCCAGTTTCACAGAAGAGGCTTAAGTGTCACGGTCCCACCGTCTTGTTTATGAAATTCTAGTCGTGTGGTGGGATCGGGGCAGAGTCCTTGGGTTTTATGTGGGAAGGCCATGAGATGTTTATGTTTTTACCTCTCATGTGTTTTTCCAGTGTCTCGTCTCTGTTCCCGCCATCTCGTTTCCTCGTTATCCTTCCCTAAGTGTTTGATTACCCACACCTGCCCCGTGTCGTTATCCCTCGTTTGTCTTCCCTTTAAATACCCTCTTGTTTCTTTGTCTTGTGCTTGTGGATTGTACTGTGTTCCGTGTATGTGCGTGTACTGCATTGTGTTTGTGTTGATGCTCGTGCTCGTGTTGTCACCCGTGTTCCTGTTCCTTGGCCTGTACGTGTTTTGTGAGTTTTTGCCTTGTATTATTTAAGACGTTTGGTCGTGTCTTTGAGTTAGTTTATTTGTCTTGTTTTCATTTTTGCCCCCTCGTGGGAAGTCTCTTGTTTTATATATATATATATATATATCAGTTTCGTTTTCCCCATTGTGGGTGTTTTTGTTTGTTTTGTAAAATAAAAGTATCTGTTAACCCTTTCACTGCCTGCCTGCGCTTGGGTTCTTCAGCCACGAGAATCATGACAGAATCCATGAGCCACGACTGAGCCCAGCAGGCAGCTCTGTGGACATGGGGAGCCGGGCTAGGGAGACCCACCGCCTCCTTTCCCTCCGCCAGGGAGACACTAACATCTGGGTGTTCGCCAATCAGTTCCTGGATGTAACAGAGCGAGGCTGCTTTGGGGAGGAGGAGCTCAAGGTGATGTTCAATGGCTGTCTTGCGGAACCACTCTCCCGGTCGGAGATGCGGATGCTGAGACCCCTGGGTTTTGGGAATCTCGTATGTTACGCTAACAATCGGGATCCGCCAGGGGCCTCAGCACGTCTTGCCTCTCCGACCCGTCTGGAGGTGATTCGGAGGAACGTGTCTTAACATTGACACCATTACCTTGGGTCCCTCCGATCCACTGCCTCGGGGCACTCTGCTGCACCACCCAGCGACACCCGTGGCGGCGGAGACGAAGGGGTCGTGGGACTCCCCGTCCGACTCCTCCGGTCGGAGTATCTCGGGCTCCCACCGCTTCCCTGCAACCGGCCACATGTCCTGTGGCCGGTCCAGGAAGAAGAGCCGAGGAGGGGGAAGCAGATGCGGTGCAGCCGGCGTGCAGCCGGCGATCGAGCCGGCGTCCGATCGGGTCGGCCGGCGTCCAGTCGGCGATCGGCGCGTCCAGTCCGGCGATCGGTGCCGGCGTCAGCGCATCCGGCCGGTCCAGTCCGGCGCATCCGGCCGGCGTCCAGTCCGGCCATCCGCCGGCCATTCCAGCGCCCATTCGCCGCCGGCTTCCCAGCCGCCCTTCAGCCGGCCATCCAGCCGGCTCAAGCCCTGTATCCAGCCGGCGTCAAGCCCTGTCCAGCCGGCCTTCCAGCCGGCGTCAAGCCCTGTCCAGCCGGCCTTCCAGCCGGCGTCAAGCCCTGTCCAGCCGGCCTTCCAACCGGCGTCAAGCCCTGTCCAGCCGGCTTTCCAGCCGGTCCCTGGGAGACTCCCAGGGTCAAAGACTGTCCCTCCCAGGACTTATCCTAAGTCCCCTAGGACTCAGCGCCCTCGAGCGCAGCCGGGGACTGGGACTATTCCCCACCCCCATGGACTGCCCCCTATGAGCCCTTGTTTTGCCCCACCCCCCTCGTGCTCGTGCCCGTGTTGTCACCCGTGTTCCTGTTCCTTGGCCTGTACGTGTTTTGTGAGTTTTTGCCTTGTATTATTTAAGACGTTTGGTCGTGTCTTTGAGTTAGTTTATTTGTCTTGTTTTCATTTTTGCCCCCTCGTGGGAAGTCTCTTGTTTTATATATATATATCTATATCTCTATCAGTTTCGTTTTCCCCATTGTGGGTGTTTTTGTTTGTTTTGTAAAATAAAAGTATCTGTTAACCCCTTCACTGCCTGCCTGCGCTTGGGTTCTTCTGCCACGAGAATCGTGACACTTAAGGCTATAGTCCCAGAATGAAATAATGGTTGGGCTGTGTTAACTGATTTCGTAAAATACGTCAGTGCCATTGTTTTATCTCAAGATGTTTTGTCTCAGTAATCTTTTTAATGCATTATTTTTATAAAAGCAACTTAGTTAAATTAGGATATTTAAGGCATAGTCCTGGCTTAAGCTAAGATTTGTCCGTGAAACCGGGCCTTTGTCTTAAAGCACTGTGGAGGCCCTTTTCACACCATCCCATTTTGCTTTAGTTTGCCAGATTGCTAAATAATTTAATGCAGCGGTTCTTAATCCAGGTCCTCACGACCCCCCGTTCTGCACATTTTGTATATTTGTCTTATCCCTTCAGAGGTTTGTTCAATATGACCGTAAGTGCCCTGTGGAGTAAACATCATAGGACCATATGTAAGATTCAAAGGGCATTAAAGCGCACAAGACGTATGCAAATCTCGGCATGATTACGGTTAAATAACACGATTTCAATGATGTCACAGAAATGTCAGTTGCTAACATTTTTCCAAATATCTTTCTTTGTTCGGGGGGACATAGGATTGATTCATGACAGAAATTTTATTTTTGGGTGCAGTATCCCTTTTCGAATTTATCAATGCTGTGGTGCAACTAATATGAAGGAATATTATACTGAATATAGAGATATTTGTTATAACATGTCTCCTATATTAATATTGTTTAAACACAGTTAACAGTATACTGAAGCAGCTAGAATTATATCTGCATTATGAGAAGTTTTGCGATATTGAGCTTTTTATTGTATTCAGCAAAAACGATATGGGGAGACCTTAAATGTATTCTAAATGTACGTACATCAAACTCCTCTCAGATTTGTAAATAGGGATTTTGGGAACAGATCAAATGCAGATAGAACCTTCAAAAAAATATTTTGTACATGCGGTTGCTCTCTTTCAAAACAATAATTAAAGCAATACATTTAAAACAACACACAAAGTTTATACTTGGTGAAAACATACATTTATTGTTGTAATAATGTGTTTAAAATGTATAAAAGTTACATTAATGCCTTCTATGGAATTTATTTCATATTTTAGGGTGAATCATTTTTTTCAGGTACATACTGAATATTTATATTAAAAGCTGATTATATACTCACAGTTTGGTCGTGTAACGATGCTCTCATATCTAAGGAGTTTATAACAACTCTTCTCCTGTGATCTTGTGTGTTGTTGTTCTCTCTTCATTATTCTCTCTCTTTCTTCTCTGTCTAAAAATTTAAATAATGAAATAAAACAATTATCTTTGAGTCTGCTTTGTGGGTAGAACAGGTTACCTGTTGTTTTCTCAGCATGTAAAATGAGACACTATCGAAGAGTAAAGTAAGTCTGAGCTCTGAGTGAGATGATGATTGATAATGATACTTTTAACAGCCATTCCTAGAAGTCAAGAAAGGGAGTCTCGTATACTAAAAAAACTGGCTGAACAGGTTGCATAGTGAAGCAACCATGTAATACATCATCAAAACTGCCTGGAGTAAGTTGGTAAGTTTGAACTTTGTGATGACGTTTATTGCTGTCAAGTTAAGGCAAATCAATTCAACTTTATTTATAAAGCGCTTTTTACAATTTTCATTGTTACAAAGCAGCTTTACATGAAACATTGACTATAAGCAAAACATTAAAGTTATACAAGTAAAATAAAAGTGAACACACACAGAATACAGACACACACACAGATTCATACACTCCCACACAACTCCACACGCCAGAGCACAATATATTTACATTTAGTCATTTAGCAGACGCTTTTATTCAAAGCGACTTACAGAGAGTTCAGGGAGCAATACAGCGATATGTCATACAGGAGCAATAATACAATAGGTGCTAATACAAAGTTACTAGTTTCAGCAAAAGCCAGAACAATACCTGTTGAGAGATGTGTACAATATACACACGCACTGACACACACACACACACACGCACGCACGCACGCACGCACGCACGCACGCACACACACACACACACACACACACACGCACAGCACGCATGTACTGCGTGGTTATCTCAGAGAAGCACTGTCAGTGAAAACAGCAATGTTTTCTGCCACAGCTTTGTGTAAACACAGGATCATAAATAAATAAATAAACAAATACAAATAAAGAACATACAGCATTTTCACAAAAATAATGTGAAGTGCTAGAAAAAAAACTGTTTAAAGATTTATACATGTAAATATCATAGAATGTGAACAATCATAAAAGATAACTAAAGAAAATAAATTTTTGTTTTGTAAATGTTTAATTCGGAAAGTAAGGGTGTTTCTATTGCCCTGACTTATAATGTTGCACAATGCCGTCATATTTTGCCAAAGGTGTGTAACCTCTACTACTGGGTTATGTGCCAGCTGCGCAACTGCTATTGAAAATAGCAAAATAAAAAAAAAACAATACGTGGTTGCTATACTTGGCATGATAAACCTAAATTTCTTGGTAAGAGCAACTCCCTTTCTAGAATTCTATTTGTGACAAATGTGACAAAACTATTTGAGGTATCTTTTAACCCTGGCTGTTAATTCTAATTTACATATGATTAGTCACGCAGTTTTCACAAATAATACTTCTGAATAGTTTTAATGAAGGTACAGCTAGTAGTACAGAGTAAAAAATCAACTTCAGAATGTTCTATCAACAAAGGATATAAAGTAATTTGGCTAAAAATGATTATTTAGTTGGATTTAGTTACTCAACTTGTTAGTGTTTGTCCAAACAATTTAACATTAAGCAAGGGTTTTGAAAAGTTTGCATGAATTTCTGCGTGTTATTTAAGGTTAATAATATTAAAGGATTACTCTTTTTGTGTTTGCTGGCTTGCTGTTGTTGTTGTCGTGACAGTTACTTGACCAAAACAACTTGAAATGCATGCTAAAAAAGAAATGTCTTCTAAAAAATTCACTCACAAAAACTAAATGTATTACAGTTGGATACACCTGAACATAACGTGTTGTGTTTTATTTTTATGTGTTATAGTTCAATATTCATTCACAACACAATCACAATCCCAACAGCAATCTGAGAAGAGTAAACAAGATGTTAAATATAAAAACAATATGTTACAAACAAGATCGTTACATAAGTTTCTCGTCAACACAAATGTCTCAATCTAATAAACTACACATAGACCTAACAGTTTTCTTAGAAATCCCTTTCATTGAAAATGATTTCTCTTTTGCCTTCTTAGTAGTAAAAGTTGAAATGTGTTTGTTCGGTTGAAACAATGAGCAACACCTTTTCAGCTTTTACTTTGGCCTTTACATGAACATGGAAAGAATGCAACAGTCTGGTTTCCGGCCAATATGTGTGGAAAGTATGCATGCAAATCACACAAGAGGTTTCCTACAACATGCTTTTACCTTCAGGGACTTTACATTTTCTGAATGACTTGAGTATTTAAGCCTCATCTCAGTGAAACTCATATTCACAAGTCTATATGTTAATAAGTAATATATCTTTGTATAGGCTACAGTATAATTGTTTATAGTGAGTATAAATATGTCAATGTATTTTAGGGGGGCTGCTACAACACATAATGTATCTACCCTATGAAATAAGGCACTTTTTTTGCCTGAAGCTCAGGGTACACACAAACAGCAATGTTCGACAGTTTAGATCAGTGGTTCTCAACCTTTATTGAGTACTGGACCTATGTTGTAGTTGAGATCACCAAAACTGAAACTAAGACAAGACCAAGACTTTGAGGGGCCGAGACCAAGACAAGACCAAGGCAGGCCGAGACCGAGTCAAGACCAAGACCAGCGCTCCCAAAATTCATTCAAAAGATCCACAAAACACTAAAAAGTCATAATAAAATAATAATAGAAGTAACTTGGGTGATTAATTGTGCAGAAATGTATGTGTAGGATGTTTTATGTATATGTTTTATCCCCCACCTACTGTAACATATTACAATTTTTGTGCAGGTAAAAATTCCAACAACTAAACATAAAAAAACCAACAGTAAACACCCAAGATAAAGTGACCCTCAACAAAACAAAACATTCAGTGACTTAATTAGTTTCATTGTTTTTTTTATCTAATCAATAGCAAAATAGCTGTGTGTTGCTCAGAAATGCACAAAAGTTCAGTTTTGTTCTAGATTTGTTTGGGACTAGCCAAAATAGAACAAAAACTTGTGTTTAATTGTGTCTAAAAAGTCACTTGTTAACTCAAGGTTTATTGATTAATTATACAAAATCAGTAGAACATCAGATGTTATTGTCAGGTCTCGGTCTAGCACTCTATTTTGTCTGTCCTGTCCTATGTCATTGTAGTGTCGAGCACGTGGCTCTGTTTAGACAGCTCACCACATGCTCTGAGTCCACGTACTCTACCCCGCCCCTCTCGTTACCTTATTATTAATTAATTCATTTGGGTTTCCTCTTTTCACCTGGTTCTCCTTACTGTCTTCCACTTTCCCGGCTGGTTCCTTGTTTCTGACTTATTTACCTCCCTTTATATTCTGTGTGTTTTCACTTGTCCCGTGTCAGACCTTTAGAGTTCATACCCTTTTGACTGTACGAACTTTAGATTCTTGCCTAGTCTTGTCTTGCTTAAAGTAGCCTTGTTGTGTTTGCTCATCTTGTCTTGTCCTGTCTTGGCTCCAGAGTTTAGAACACTCCCGGGTGTCTGCCTCTGTTTTACCATAGTCTACCCAGCAACCGCCTATCCGGCTGCCGGCTTCAATCCATCTACCACTGGCAACGCATGCTACAGAGTCTGCTTTCAGTTGTAGGTGGAAGGAATTCACCAGGCGAATTCCTGGTAGTTCGAGTGGCTTCTCCTGCCGTGTGGATTTATTCCAGTTTCTAGTGGCTTCTGCCGTGTGGATTTATTCCAGTTTCTAGTGGCTTCTGCCGTGTGGATTTATTCCAGTTTCGAGTGACTCATCTGCCTTGTGGATTTATTTAAGTTTCGAGTGACTTCTCAGCCTTGTGGATTTACCCCAGTTTAGAGCGTCTTCTCTGCCTTGTGGATTTACCCATTTCGTGTGGCCCTCTACCCTTTTGGATTACCCTCTTGCTCGGGAGTTTCGCTTTATGGATTTTGGGGTTTTGTGAACTATCTGCCCCACGGACTGTTTGCCGTTTTGACCGTTTGCCGGCTCTCAATACAGGCTGGTCATGGACTCTTAAGACTGTGTTCCCTGTTTATCACCTCGGGGTTCTGGCCTCTCGCTTGGCCAACAGACTCTGCTTGCTCTCCCCCTGGACCATCTTCCACCACCAGCCGAGTGCTCGAGCCATCTTTCCCCCTTAGTCTCCTTTGGACAGTACTCTAGTTTTCCGCTCCGGCAGCTAAGTTTCTGATGATTCTCCTCTCCGGCGGGTTGTTTGGGGTTTGTCTGAGGCATTAATAAACTTGTATTTGTACCCTGCACTTGACTCCTGAGTAATCCCTGACAGTTCTAAAATAAAAAAACAAGATCTCATACAAGTACCTTTTTTGCAATAAACACATCTCGGATATTGTGGGATTTTGTGTGTATTAATTTTGTTAACAGATTTCTTTAAGACAATCCCCCATTCTTCTCTTACCAGCAGTTAGAGTAACAGAAGAATCAAATAAGGAACAAGTGGTGAATGCTTTTAAAGCCAGAAGTTTTACATCCAATCACATGAATGATGTTAACACATGAATCAGACAATGCACCAGCAATTTAGTGTAATTCCCACAGTTGTGGTCTTGACCAGTCTTGAAATAAAATCCAGAGACCACTAAAGCCTGGCTCAGACTACAGGAGTTTTAAAACCCTGACAGATTTCAAATTCTGGTTGCAGCACACACATAAGGAGAATCTTAACAGATTCTCTTATTTAAAATCTTAAACCTGGCTCAGACTACAGGAGTTTTAAAATCTTAAAATCCGGAAAGATTAAAAATTCTGGTTGCAGCACACACATAAGGAGAATCTTGACAGATTCTCTTATTTAAAATCTTAAACAAGCTCACACTCATCAGTGTACAACTAAATTACACATATTTTACATATCCATAGGATATGCAGTTTTGTAAAAGGAGCTAATAGTAACCGTTTTAATGGGTTTACTATTTTTAGATGTTGACATCACATCTACATTTGAATCTCTTTTTCAAGCACTACAAAAATAGGTTTGCCCTTTGTAAACTTGCATTTATGAATGTGAAATGTCCAGATAAGAAAACGTTGGGGCGTAAAGTTGTGTTTATAAATAAGCCTAAAGGTAGCAAGTGCAAAAATAAAAATTTAGAAAGTTTGATTGGAAGTTTTTTTATTTCATAATTGCACATCAAAAGACATCCTAAGACACCCAAACTACAGGATAATAGTAAGATTATCATACCAGAGGACGCCTCTTACGTCATCTCACCGGGAAACAGAAGTAAACAAAGGGACATCGCAAAGTTAATTTCACGTGATCTCACCTGGCAACGGTTGTGTAACGTCTTTGTCGCTCTCTGAATGATTCTCTGTCTGTCTGTCCAAAGCCGCGGGAACGTATTTTGAGCAGGGGGTGCTATAATGCTTTTTGCTAGGGCTGAAGTTATGACTGTGCTTTGGGCGAGCCGCTTAAGTTTAATGTTAATAAATAACGGAAGAAAAAAAATAGTTGCTGCCGAGAATAAAGATGAATGCCAATGTGATTATAAGATACAGCATAAACACAAACACATAAACGCATGTTATCTGTATGCCTATAGCCAAATAACAATCTGTTGAACGAAACTACAAGCTGCGCGTTAGCAGTTAACTTACCCGGTACATTTAAAACCGACGCGACTTCTCCCCAGCTCTTTTCCTTATCTGTGCGGTTGTGGTATGTTTTGGAGGATACATTATATAGACAATCATGCTGTTGCCACAAGTTGTTCTTCCATCTCCGCTGTCCAACGTACCCTTGCAGGAGCTTTCGTGGTCGACATTTTTAAAGGTCTGTCAGTCACCTCCGTCACCTTGCAGATGTGCCTCTCATTGGCTGTTGCGAAAGTACCAACGTCATCACCCCGATTTAAAATCCTAAATATCAAACATGTTTGATATGATCGGGGCGGCCCCGATTTCTCTCGGAGCAGATCGGGAGGTGTAAGATTCGATCTGTGAACGCCTCACATTACGTGATAATCTGGGCCGAACCTCGGACCCGATCGAGGTTCTGGACCCGATTTTTTCAAAGATTCTCGGGAGGGGAAATCGGGGTAAATTCTGGCCGAGAATCCTGTAATCTGAGCCAGGCTTAAGTCTGAGACCAAGACAAGACCAAGACCAAAGACAGTTGAGACCGAGACAAGACCAAGACCATCAAAAAAGGGCCTAGAGACCGGTCTCGAGACCAAGACCGGTCTTGAGTACTACAACACTAACTGGACCCCATCATATCTCAAACCATCCCCATGGACCCCCAACCCCCGCGCTCACACCCCATCCAATTTTCTTTCCCCAGCACAACAACATATTGTCGTGTTTGCATGTGTAGTTAGTTAGCCTCATTAAGCGTTGGCCTGTGTGGATGCGTGGGAGTAACGAGCCACGACAAAGAGATCGCTTTCTGAGCTTTTACTCCACTTCTTTAACAGGTTGGTTACATCGGTACACTCACCAACAGTACAGTAGTCGATATACACAGTTTGCATGTCAAACCTCACACTGTTCGGTTGTCTCGCTCCAGCACAGGACGGCAGCTTTTCCGACAGTGCGATGAGCATGAGAACAACCTGTAGACTACTCTAGAAACTCCTCTATTCCCGTAACTCGCGCATACTCTCTGACTGACACATTACACAGCCAATAAGAATAGAGACAAGATGAACACAGAGGATAGCTTAAAGGGACCATGCTCTTTTTTTGCTACAATATTTCCAATAAATTAGGAAAATAAAAAGATTAGTAAAGTCAAAAATGTTATATTTGTTAAATCAATAAATGTAAGCCTATGGGATTGTCGCGCCACGTCCGGTGTGGACAAATTTTAAAATTATAATGGGTTCTAATGCGTTCTATTGTCTCTTGTCGCGTAACATCCGGTGTAGACACAATGTTATTTACCCCTTAACCGTCACCCCATATTTTGAGCATTGACACAAAAATGCACTATGCAAACTTAAACAGCTGTAATTATTGAATGCTTTGGAGTAGAGACAGAAGGTTGGTCTCTTTTGAAAGAAGACACTTTGAGGATTATTGTAGAAGTTAAAAAATAAAATAATAAATCGTCTAAAAGTTATTGGATTTTAAATTTATTGTTATGAAAATGTGCTGTATTAAAAGAAAATGCAAATATAAAAAAATTGACCTAAAAATGATAAAAAGTAAAAGCCATAGGTCTAAACGAGTCGTGTTTAAATTTTCAGCTTGATATGTGCTGATATCTGGTTTCTGTAAGCATTTTAGTTGAAATATAATAAATGTCCACTAGGAGACACTCTAGCTCTATGATGATTCCCAAAGGTCACTAGGTTGCTTAAAATGACATCTGACACCACAGCCAGCATGCAGGCACGCACGCACACACACACACGCACGCACGCACACACACGCACGCACGCACACACACACGCACGCACGCACGCACGCACGCACGCACGCACACACACACACACACACACACACACTTTTAGTACTTTTTCCAAACTTTATAGAAACATTTTCACTTTTTGATGCAAATTGTAATTGAAACATGAATAAGAAAAATGAAAACAAAAATATAAAATTACTGGAAAACTAAATATCAAACTATTTATATCATTTCAAGTATCTGAACATCATTCAAAACATCTGAACACTACAAATTACTTACATCATGCCAGTGATTGAAGCAATCTTGTGTTGCTTTGAAACACAAGTAGGCTGCACATCCCTGGCAGAACACAATTGTTTTCCGATGGCACAATTGGCATCTTCGCCTGGAGTCATCACTTTTATCATTGATGTGTTTTGGCCTGTCGCAGACATGGCCTTGAGGGTTCTCCTGTCATTTGAGGTGCTGGAGCAGGAGGGGCAGGAGGGCAAGCTCCATAACCAAAGCTTCACGGAATTCTCGCTGTGTTTTTGCTGTTTGGTTATGAGCCGCAGCCAACTGCTGGTGCAGAATGAACCCGTTTACCACTGCGATGTCAACAAAGTGGTCGAAAAGTGAGCGGTTCCACAAGAGGAGGCTATTCTCTCGAATCCACCGCATACTCCCACGGGGAGCTTTTTTGGTCAGCTTGTTAGCAGTGGTTTGTGGGAAGCCCACCCGGTTGCTCCTAATGGTCCCAAAGACCCAGATGCCCTTCTGGAGGAGGTCTCTGAATAGTGATGGGCTGGTGTAGAAGTTGTCTACACATATTTTGTAGCCAGTTCGCAGCATCTTCTCATCCACCAGCGCCATCACTGATTCATAACTTAGCCCCTTGCTCTGTTCATTTTGTCCTTCAGGGGATTTGCCCTCATAAATAAAAAAATCCCCTGTGTAACCAAGAGCTGAGTCAGCTAGAACAAAAAGCTTGTATCCCCACTTCGTTGGCTTCTCTTTCTGGAACTGCTTCAGCCCAATCCTCGCTTTGGATGCTACCATCCTCAATATTTTGTTGAGGTTGAAAATATGTCTTGCAGGCATCTTGCAGTAGCTTACCCAGGCGATCATAGGCTGGGGTTCCTTTTTTTCATGTTCTCCCTATCCATCTTTGGATCGCTGAGATGCAGTGCTGCTGAAATGGCATGGCATTTCCTGCCTGACACAACACTGGCAGGGAATTTCAACTTGTAAAGTCTGGACACACTCCAGTAATTTGCCAATTGTGGTAATTTTACCAGACCCATGTACTTGACCATTGACAAATATGAGTACAGATCCTTCAT
Organism: Triplophysa rosa; assembly: GCF_024868665.1. Taxonomy (NCBI): domain Eukaryota; kingdom Metazoa; phylum Chordata; class Actinopteri; order Cypriniformes; family Nemacheilidae; genus Triplophysa; species Triplophysa rosa. The sequence continues at coordinate 4,906,803 of NC_079911.1, read as the reverse complement.
AGTCATGTCCTGCCATGGCTTCCTGGTTGTATCCTGATGCTCAGCTGCATAGGCATTGGAGTGCTGGATGATGGTCTGACAGACCTCTGGAGAAAAGAACAGCTGAAACAGTTCCAGAGCACTGTATGACTCAGTTGTTATAAGCTGAGGGCCAGGGGTTCGAGCTGGTCTGAATGCAACCCGAGGTGGTGGGAGGTCGGGTTCATCTGGGGTGTGCCATCTTGCCTCATTGACACCAGGAGAAACAGCAGGTTGAGTAGCTCACTCTCTTCCTCTGTTTTGGGTTCTTCCCCTCCATCTGCTTTGCCTCCCTCTCCCTCTGCTTTGCTCTCTCCCTCTGCTTTGCTCTCTCCCTCTGCTTTGCTCTCTCCCTCTGCTTCGCTCTCTCCCTCTGCTTCGCTCTCTCCCTCTGCTTCGCTCTCTCAACCGGCTGTGCCCTCTCCCTTTGCTTTGCTCTCTCCCTCTGCTTATACTTCTGCCATCTTCACAAAACCCGCTGAAAGTAGCAGATGTAGTAGCCCTAGCTGAGACCGATGAGGTTGAAGGTTCAGGACCATCATCACCATCTGAGCACCTATTGCAAAATATAGTACAAACTGAATTTAGTATATAACTTATATAGTATGTGCAACAAACAATACGTAACAAACTGAACATAGTATACATTTACATTTACTTTTATGCATTTGGAAGACGATTTTATGCATTTGGAAGACGATTTTATGCATTTGGAAGACGATTTTATCCAAAGCGACTTACATTTCATTGTACTATACATTTGTTCTAAGTATGTGCAATCCCCTGGGATCGAACCCATGACCTTGGCAATGTTAGTGACATGCTCTAACCACTATAGTATAGTATATATTTAGTATAAAACTTATATGGTACATGTAACAATATTGTGCAAACTGAAGGTTGTATAGAATAAAAAAGTCACATACCTGTCTGACTTTGACATTTCTTCTGGCAAAAGCAGGTCTGGTTCGACATCACTTGAAGATTTTGCTCCTCATCATTTGAATGATAACTTTGCTCATTATCACTCGATTTCCAAAGTTCTTCAATCACTTCTTGTACCGTAAAACGCTTTTGAGGCCTGTGTGAATCCATCTTGTGAATTTGCAGTCGAGAATGTTTGTGTGCTCTTACTTTAAACTTCAAAAGCAATCCCAAACAGGTGGATGATTGTGATTTGCACGTGTTAGGAATTAGACATAAAGAGCGTTTCTATTGGATAACATTTGGTCAACCAAAGAGTTCATTTGCCAACTGAAATGCTGAAAGCAAATGAGCCCTACAGCTCTGGCAGCTGTTTGGCTACTGAGACTGTCTTGTCTTGCTGTTGTTGGACATAACATTTTGAATGTGGGCTGTTGCAGGTCACAAGACTCTACCAATGAAGAAATTAGTATATTCTAGCAAATCCACACACAAAAAAGTTTTTTGTAACTTTTCTCATAAACAGTATCATGTATATTATTTTTGATGCACACTCTCAACATTTATGAATCAATTAATCAATTTCCTACATTATTTATTTGATAAAACACTGATGAAATATGTATACTAGATTGTTAGACCTTTCCAACAATATATATATTTTCTTGCATATATATGCAAGAAATTGACATGCAAACTATTGAAGTAAATGTCTTTGTCTCACAGACAGGATAGATTTTTGATGCACACTCTTGTTGTTTATGAATCAATTACACTTCCTACATAATTTATTTTATAAAACACTGGCAAAATATTTGTTATTAAATATTTGTATTAAAACTGCAGTTTTTGAGTAAAAAACACAAAATACAATGACAAGAGTTTAACATCAATTGAGAAAAAAATCTTGATGCTAGAGGAGGTTTAATGACACAGAGTTTAGACAAAGTCAATCATTTAAATACATACTGTATGGCCAATGAGATTTTGTTGTCTCCAAAGGCAACTTTGTCGCTTCCTTCTTGAAAAACCTTTTGGCCAACATGATAAACAAATGAAGAGGGCTCAAGACATGGTACAAAAATGGAAAATTGAATTATGATTGGATACAATTCTGAAGTGTTTGGATCACAGACAACATTTAAAATATGTTTAGATTTTACTGAATATCACGAGGCATTGGTAAAATTATTCTTAAAGTCCTAATCCACTTTTTAGTACACTGTAAGAAATCTGATTTTAAAATGTTCTCCCAACAAAAGAATCAATGTAAACAGAGTGAATATCTTGCATTCCTCACATTTATCAAAAAGAGCCACATAACCAGTTGCGACCACTGACCCTAAATTTATGTGGGGCGAATTCTGGGTCGTATTGTAAGCTTTATGATGATTACTCCTTTAACTCTCTGAGAAATCACTAAAACATGTTATCAAAAAATTGCAATTGACATTTTTAGAACTTTAAATCACACACAACACATTGATTATGAGAAAATTAGATTTTAGTTTTAAATATAGTCAAAACCTAGATTTTTTTGTGTGTACATGTGGATGTCTTTATAACGTTTTTTTCCGCGGTTTTGATTTTTTTCCCAAATGCTTAACTTAAAAGCTAACCATCAATATATCATTGGGTGCTTACCGTAGCTTTTGACAAAAAACCGACTCTGGTGTTAAAATCAACACTACGCATGGGTTGCTTGACACCCCGTGACGACACACGTCTCGAGTTTTTGACACACTAGTGCTTTGAAACAGTAGGCTTGTTTGAGATGCACCTTGCCTCGCATGAAAAGAAGACGAGAGTATGGTGGCTGCAGTAAGGGGAGGAGTGAAAACAGCGCAGGCAAGATGGACACTTCCCAAATCGCTGGAAACGTCAGCAATGGAATAGATCGCGCTCACGTTTTTTATCGCATTTTTCTGGGCCAACTGAGTTTAAAAGTAAGAAATGTTCTAAATCGTATATTAGACAAACTCTCAACCATATCAAGGCTGTACGAAAGAATTTAGATATGTTCTTTGACAAACAAATGCTTAAACTTAGAACCTCCTATTTCAAGTTTCCAGTTTATCCCCCCCCAAAAACCAAAAATTTCAAAATTGTATGTGATATTAATACTTCTGGGGAGTTCCTATATTGTGTAAATTCTGTAACTCATTTCCAGAAAACACAGACCCTATTTTTTCAGAGCATATTTTTCTTCAATATTTGTCCCGCAGACATTCCAGTCCCCCAGAACTCCGCGCCCTCAAGCGCAATCGAGGACTAGGACCATTCCCCCCAGCCCCTTTGGACTACCCCCTTTGAACCCTTGTTTTGCCCCACCCCTCTCCCATGTTTGTTATTTTTATTATCTCACCCCAACCCCGCTGTCATTTTGTCATGTTTGCCTTTGGTTATGTTGTCTATGTGTATTTGGATCTTGTCTGTCACCCAGTCTGTCTTGTCGCGTCCGTCTAAAGGGGGGGCTTCTGTCATGGCTCTGCCTTATTTAGTCATGTTTTTCTTGGTCCTGTGGCAGAGCCATGACAAAGCCTTTGGTTTTGTGTGAGAAAACCATGGGGTGTTTATCTTTTGACACTCCATTAGTTTTCTCGTGTCTCGTCATTGGCCCTGCCCCTCTCGTTTCATGTATTGCTTCCCTTCCGTGTCTCATGTTTTTCACCTGCCCTCGTTAATTATCCCTCATTTGTCTCTCCTATAAATGCCCTCATGTTTCTTTGTCCTGTGCTCGTGTATTGTATATGGTTCCTTGTCTGTGTACTTACCTCCGTGCCTAGTGCTGTGTGTTCCTGTTCCTTGTTCCGTGAGTTTAGTTGTTGTCAGTTTATTGTAGTTTTGTCCAGTGTGGTGTTTAGTCCTTGTATTTTAGTTTAGTCAGTTTATGCACCTGTTTTGTTATCTTCCATTTATTATCGTGTTTTGTTCCCCACTGTGGGTTTTTGTTTTGCGTGTCTTTTTGTAATAAAGTATCCTGTTAACCCTTTCACCGCTGCTGCCTGCGTTTGGGTTCTCTCTCCTCCCAACACAAACCGTGACAGTTTTGTAATGTTTTTGTTATACTTTAATAAAAAAGTGCTTTTTATCGCAGATGAAATCTATGCAATTGAATTGCCACTGCTTTTACATCAAGGTGGTTATGAGGACTATATATTTCACATTGGTGTGTTTTTTCCACATATAAATCTCAAAACCTACTTCAGTTAATGGACTTATTAATGGAACACTTAAGAAAAAAGATATCAGCTGACATTCTCGCCCAATGAGCATTTAAGCTGTGTCGTCAGCAAGTTGTTTCCCATCGTGCTTTTCATCAGCGCAGTCGGTGGAGAGCAACTGCGCCCGACTGAAGAATCTGATACAGCCGCCTGGCCGTCGCATCAGAGCAAGACGGACGTAACTCGGACACATTTCTTTAGGGATGGGCAATACCACTTTTTTTATTCGAAACGATACCGAAACTATTTCTTGAAATGTTACCCGATACCGATACTCATGTTTTTTTTAAATAAAAATATAATTACAATTAAAAAAACAAATTACATACTTGTACTGGCTACAAATAACACATTTATAAAAAAACAAATAAATAAAATGTTTAAACAACCTTCTTACAAAAATATTGATTAAATAAAATAAATCTTAATAAAATGAACAAAAATACCAACAACAAAAAATGTGCATATTTTCACTGTCGTCTTATTTTTAAACAGGCCATTTTTCTTAGGCTTTAACATTCTTTTTGTACTATTACATACAGTATTTAAATTGATTAACTAACAAAAATCTTAATACAATTAACAAAATTACAAACAACATAAACTGTGCATGCTTTCACTTGTGTTTGACTTCAATTGCTGATTAAGAATTCCTAATCTTTAAATTGTAGATTGGAGTTTAAGAAAAGCAACATGTCAACATCTCCTCTGTTTGATGCGGAAGTGTGCAATGCATGCGTGTTGTGTATGTGTACGTGCCTGAATATCACGTAACAACGTCGCTCGCGCTGTGCAGCCGGAGACCGATCCGTGTGTGATGTCAAACTGCCGCGAGAGCTACTTTCATATAGCGTCACTGTTCGAAATGCGCAGAGCTAACAACATTTAGTTATGCTGAAACTATTAATGTAATTAACAAGATAATCAATAGTTTTCAGAAAATATCGATACCTAAATAGCAGCTTTTGAGTATCGATGTATCGATACTGCAGCATCGATGTGCACATCCCTACATTTCTTACCGGCATGCATCTAGCGCTGATCACCGGTGATCGGTTCAGCGCAGAATTTGGCCATCTCAAACGAGCCTATTGTTCCGGAGCATTTGTCGGTACACGATCTGGGATGCCTGCACGATCCGTTCTGCGCATGCGCGTAATTACGTAGTAGATCGCGTCACGGTTTCCCTACCCTATTGGTATCACGCAAGCATTCGATGAAACGCTTGACGGCCAGGCGGCACAACTTGCGGCATATTTATGTAGGCTACATTGAGTTTTTCATTTAACAGTTCACCGCGGGTCTATTTTGATGTTTTTAAATGTAGCGTACGCTATGCATTAAGATGTGTTTACGTGGTTGCCAATCCAAAATAATAAAGGAGTTGTTACATGAACATACACAATTTTGGTTACATGTGGAATAAAGTCTGAGTCTTTCTGTCACTGCAAACCATCTTGGTTACGGATGTAACCTAGGTTCCCTGATGGAGGGAACGAGACATTGTGTCGAACCGACAGAATGGGGTTTGTCTTGAGAACCTATCATCTTCTGAGTATTTAGAAAAGGCCAATGAAAATTGGCGAATGAAATTTGCATGCCGGGCTCCTCCCCGGATGTCCGGGTATAAGAGGGAAGCCGGCGTGCTCATTCATTCACCTTT